>NC_140285.1:16864920-17109920 GCF_964030765.1 Micromesistius poutassou
CGTGCAAAATGCTTTTCAGAGCGAGAGAATCACTTCTTGAACAACAATGTGTTTTTGACCCTGACACGTGAATTTTGCTCAAAACAACTGCTCTCCACTTCCAAATGGTGCGCAATGGCATAAATAACCCTATTTAAGCTCAGTTATACGTTTGCATTGAAAGTGACTGAGTTATTCACTTTTCCAGTTTTTATGCGTGCAAAATGCTTTTCAGAGCGAGAGAATCACTTTTTGACCAAAAATGTGTTTTTGACCCTGACACGTGAATTTTGCTCAAAACAACTGCTCTCCACTTCCAAATGGTGCGCGATGGCATAAATAACCCTATTTAAGCTCAGTTACACGTTTGCATTGAAAGGGACTGAGTTATCAACTTTTCCAGTTTTTATGCGTGCAAAATGCTTTTCAGAGCGAGAGAATCACTTTTTGACCAAAAAGGTGTTTTTGACCCTGACACGTGAATTGTGCTCAAAACAACTGCTCTCCACTTCCAAATGGTGCGCAATGGCATAAATAACCCTATTTAAGCTCAGTTATACGCTTGCATTGAAAGTGACTGAGTTATTCACGTTTCCAGTTTTTATGCGTGCAAAATGCTTTTCAGAGCGAAAGAATCACTTTTTGACCCTGACACGTGAATTTTGCTCAAAACAAATGCTCTCCACTTCCAAATGGTGCGCAATGGCATAAATAACCCTATTTAAGCTCAGTTACACGTTTGCATTGAAAGTGACTGAGTTATTCACTTTTCCAGTTTTTATGCGTGCAAAATGCTTTTCAGAGCGAGAGAATCACTTTTTGAACAACAATGTGTTTTTGACCCTGACACGTGAATTTTGCTCAAAACCAATGCTCTCCACTTCCAAATGGTGCGCAATGGCATAAATAACCCTATTTAAGCTCCGTTACACGTTTGCATTGAAAGTGACTGAGTTATTCACTTTTCCAGTTTTTATGCGTGCAAAATGCTTTTCAGAGCGAGAGAATCACTTTTTGACCAAAAAGGTGTTTTTGACCCTGACACGTGAATTTTGCTCAAAACAAATGCTCTCCACTTCCAAATGGTGCGCAATGGCATAAATAACCCTATTTAAGCTCAGTTACACGTTTGCATTGAAAGTGACTGATTTATTCACTTTTCCAGTTTTTATGCGTGCAAAATGCTTTTCAGAGCGAGAGAATCACTTTTTGACCAAAAATGTGTTTTTGACCCTGACACGTGAATTTGGCTCAAAACAAATGCTCTCCACTTCCAAATGGTGCGCAATGGCATAAATAACCCTATTTAAGCTCAGTTACACGTTTGCATTGAAAGTGACTGAGTTATTCACTTTTCCAGTTTTTATGCGTGCAAAGTGCTTTTCAGAGCGAGAGAATCACTTTTTGACCAAAAAGGTGCTTTTGACCCTGACACGTGAATTTTGCTCAAAACAAATGCTCTCCACTTCCAAATGGTGCGCAATGGCATAAATAACCCTATTTAACCTCAGTTACACGTTTACATTGAAAGTGACTGAGTTATTCACTTTTCCAGTTTTTATGCGTGCAAAATGCTTTTCAGAGCGAGAGAATCACTTTTTGACCCTGACACGTGAATTTTGCTCAAAACAAATGCTCTCCACTTCCAAATGGTGCGCAATGGCATAAATAACCCTATTTAAGCTCAGTTACACGTTTGCATTGAAAGTGACTGAGTTATTCACTTTTCCAGTTTTTATGCGTGCAAAATGCTTTTCAGAGCGAGAGAATCACTTTTTGACCAAAAATGTGTTTTTGACCCTGACACGTGAATTTTGCTCAAAACAAATGCTCTCCACTTCCAAATGGTGCGCAATGGCATAAATAACCCTATTTAAGCTCAGTTACACGTTTGCATTGAAAGTGACTGAGTTATTCACTTTTCCAGTTTTTATGTGTGCAAAATGCTTTTCAGAGCGAGAGAATCACTTTTTGAACAACAATGTGTTTTTGACCCTGACACGTGAATTTTGCTCAAAACAACTGCTCTCCACTTCCAAATGGTGCGCAATGGCATAAATAATCCTATTTAAGCTCAGTTATACGTTTGCATTGAAAGTGACTGAGTTATTCACTTTTCCAGTTTTTATGCGTGCAAAATGCTTTTCAGAGCGAGAGAATCACTTTTTGACCAAAAAGGTGTTTTTGACCCTGACACGTGAATTGTGCTCAAAACAACTGCTCTCCACTTCCAAATGGTGCGCAATGGCATAAATAACCCTATTTAAGCTCAGTTACACGTTTGCATTGAAAGTGACTGAGTTATTCACTTTTCCAGTTTTTATGCGTGCAAAATGCTTTTCAGAGCGAGAGAATCACTTTTTGACCAAAAATGTGTTTTTGACCCTGACACGTGAATTGTGCTCAAAACAACTGCTCTTCACTTCCAAATGGTGCGCAATGGCATAAATAACCCTATTTAAGCTCAGTTACACGTTTGCATTGAAAGTGACTGAGTTATTCACTTTTCCAGTTTTTATGCGTGCAAAATGCTTTTCAGAGCGAGAGAATCACTTTTTGACCAAAAAGGTGTTTTTGACCCTGACACGTGAATTTTGCTCAAAACAAATGCTCTCCACTTCCAAATGGTGCGCAATGGCATAAATAACCCTATTTAAGCTCAGTTACACGTTTGCATTGAAAGTGACTGAGTTATTCACTTTTCCAGTTTTTATGCGTGCAAAATGCTTTTCAGAGCGAGAGAATCACTTCTTGAACAACAATGTGTTTTTGACCCTGACACGTGAATTTTGCTCAAAACAACTGCCCTCCACTTCCAAATGGTGCGCAATGGCATAAATAACCCTATTTAAGCTCAGTTATACGCTTGCATTGAAAGTGACTGAGTTATTCACGTTTCCAGTTTTTATGCGTGCAAAATGCTTTTCAGAGCGAAAGAATCACTTTTTGACCCTGACACGTGAATTTTGCTCAAAACAAATGCTCTCCACTTCCAAATGGTGCGCAATGGCATAAATAACCCTATTTAAGCTCAGTTACACGTTTGCATTGAAAGTGACTGAGTTATTCACTTTTCCAGTTTTTATGCGTGCAAAATGCTTTTCAGAGCGAGAGAATCACTTTTTGAACAACAATGTGTTTTTGACCCTGACACGTGAATTTTGCTCAAAACCAATGCTCTCCACTTCCAAATGGTGCGCAATGGCATAAATAACCCTATTTAAGCTCCGTTACACGTTTGCATTGAAAGTGACTGAGTTATTCACTTTTCCAGTTTTTATGCGTGCAAAATGCTTTTCAGAGCGAGAGAATCACTTTTTGACCAAAAATGTGTTTTTGACCCTGACACGTGAATTGTGCTCAAAACAACTGCTCTCCACTTCCAAATGGTGCGCAATGGCATAAATAACCCTATTTAAGCTCAGTTATACGTTTGCATTGAAAGTGACTGAGTTATTCACTTTTCCAGTTTTTATGCGTGCAAAATGCTTTTCAGAGCGAGAGAATCACTTTTTGACCCTGACACGTGAATTTTCCTCAAAACAAATTCTCTCCACTTCCAAATGGTGCGCAATGGCATAAATAACCTTATTTAAGCTCAGTTACACGTTTGCATTGAAAGTGACTGAGTTATTCACTTTTCCAGTTTTTATGCGTGCAAAATGCTTTTCAGAGCGAGAGAATCACTTTTTGAACAACAATGTGTTTTTGACCCTGACACGTGAATTTTGCTCAAAACAACTGCTCTCCACTTCCAAATGGTGCGCGATGGCATAAATAACCCTGTTTAAGCTCAGTTACACGTTTGCATTGAAAGGGACTGAGTTATCAACTTTTCCAGTTTTTATGCGTGCAAAATGCTTTTCAGAGCGAGAGAATCACTTTTTGACCAAAAAGGTGTTTTTGACCCTGACACGTGAATTGTGCTCAAAACAACTGCTCTCCACTTCCAAATGGTGCGCAATGGCATAAATAACCCTATTTAAGCTCAGTTATACGCTTGCATTGAAAGTGACTGAGTTATTCACGTTTCCAGTTTTTATGCGTGCAAAATGCTTTTCAGAGCGAAAGAATCACTTTTTGACCCTGACACGTGAATTTTGCTCAAAACAAATGCTCTCCACTTCCAAATGGTGCGCAATGGCATAAATAACCCTATTTAAGCTCAGTTACACGTTTGCATTGAAAGTGACTGAGTTATTCACTTTTCCAGTTTTTATGCGTGCAAAATGCTTTTCAGAGCGAGAGAATCACTTTTTGAACAACAATGTGTTTTTGACCCTGACACGTGAATTTTGCTCAAAACCAATGCTCTCCACTTCCAAATGGTGCGCAATGGCATAAATAACCCTATTTAAGCTCCGTTACACGTTTGCATTGAAAGTGACTGAGTTATTCACTTTTCCAGTTTTTATGCGTGCAAAATGCTTTTCAGAGCGAGAGAATCACTTTTTGACCAAAAAGGTGTTTTTGACCCTGACACGTGAATTTTGCTCAAAACAAATGCTCTCCACTTCCAAATGGTGCGCAATGGCATAAATAACCCTATTTAAGCTCAGTTACACGTTTGCATTGAAAGTGACTGATTTATTCACTTTTCCAGTTTTTATGCGTGCAAAATGCTTTTCAGAGCGAGAGAATCACTTTTTGACCAAAAATGTGTTTTTGACCCTGACACGTGAATTTTGCTCAAAACAACTGCTCTCCACTTCCAAATGGTGCGCGATGGCATAAATAACCCTATTTAAGCTCAGTTACACGTTTGCATTGAAAGGGACTGAGTTATCAACTTTTCCAGTTTTTATGCGTGCAAAATGCTTTTCAGAGCGAGAGAATCACTTTTTGACCAAAAATGTGTTTTTGACCCTGACACGTGAATTTGGCTCAAAACAAATGCTCTCCACTTCCAAATGGTGCGCAATGGCATAAATAACCCTATTTAAGCTCAGTTACACGTTTGCATTGAAAGTGACTGAGTTATTCACTTTTCCAGTTTTTATGCGTGCAAAGTGCTTTTCAGAGCGAGAGAATCACTTTTTGACCAAAAAGGTGCTTTTGACCCTGACACGTGAATTTTGCTCAAAACAAATGCTCTCCACTTCCAAATGGTGCGCAATGGCATAAATAACCCTATTTAACCTCAGTTACACGTTTACATTGAAAGTGACTGAGTTATTCACTTTTCCAGTTTTTATGCGTGCAAAATGCTTTTCAGAGCGAGAGAATCACTTTTTGACCCTGACACGTGAATTTTGCTCAAAACAAATGCTCTCCACTTCCAAATGGTGCGCAATGGCATAAATAACCCTATTTAAGCTCAGTTACACGTTTGCATTGAAAGTGACTGAGTTATTCACTTTTCCAGTTTTTATGCGTGCAAAATGCTTTTCAGAGCGAGAGAATCACTTTTTGACCAAAAATGTGTTTTTGACCCTGACACGTGAATTTTGCTCAAAACAAATGCTCTCCACTTCCAAATGGTGCGCAATGGCATAAATAACCCTATTTAAGCTCAGTTACACGTTTGCATTGAAAGTGACTGAGTTATTCACTTTTCCAGTTTTTATGTGTGCAAAATGCTTTTCAGAGCGAGAGAATCACTTTTTGAACAACAATGTGTTTTTGACCCTGACACGTGAATTTTGCTCAAAACAACTGCTCTCCACTTCCAAATGGTGCGCAATGGCATAAATAATCCTATTTAAGCTCAGTTATACGTTTGCATTGAAAGTGACTGAGTTATTCACTTTTCCAGTTTTTATGCGTGCAAAATGCTTTTCAGAGCGAGAGAATCACTTTTTGACCAAAAAGGTGTTTTTGACCCTGACACGTGAATTGTGCTCAAAACAACTGCTCTTCACTTCCAAATGGTGCGCAATGGCATAAATAACCCTATTTAAGCTCAGTTACACGTTTGCATTGAAAGTGACTGAGTTATTCACTTTTCCAGTTTTTATGCGTGCAAAATGCTTTTCAGAGCGAGAGAATCACTTTTTGACCAAAAAGGTGTTTTTGACCCTGACACGTGAATTTTGCTCAAAACAAATGCTCTCCACTTCCAAATGGTGCGCAATGGCATAAATAACCCTATTTAAGCTCAGTTACACGTTTGCATTGAAAGTGACTGAGTTATTCACTTTTCCAGTTTTTATGCGTGCAAAATGCTTTTCAGAGCGAGAGAATCACTTCTTGAACAACAATGTGTTTTTGACCCTGACACGTGAATTTTGCTCAAAACAACTGCCCTCCACTTCCAAATGGTGCGCAATGGCATAAATAACCCTATTTAAGCTCAGTTATACTCTTGCATTGAAAGTGACTGAGTTATTCACGTTTCCAGTTTTTATGCGTGCAAAATGCTTTTCAGAGCGAAAGAATCACTTTTTGACCCTGACACGTGAATTTTGCTCAAAACAAATGCTCTCCACTTCCAAATGGTGCGCAATGGCATAAATAACCCTATTTAAGCTCAGTTACACGTTTGCATTGAAAGTGACTGAGTTATTCACTTTTCCAGTTTTTATGCGTGCAAAATGCTTTTCAGAGCGAGAGAATCACTTTTTGAACAACAATGTGTTTTTGACCCTGACACGTGAATTTTGCTCAAAACCAATGCTCTCCACTTCCAAATGGTGCGCAATGGCATAAATAACCCTATTTAAGCTCCGTTACACGTTTGCATTGAAAGTGACTGAGTTATTCACTTTTCCAGTTTTTATGCGTGCAAAATGCTTTTCAGAGCGAGAGAATCACTTTTTGACCAAAAATGTGTTTTTGACCCTGACACGTGAATTGTGCTCAAAACAACTGCTCTCCACTTCCAAATGGTGCGCAATGGCATAAATAACCCTATTTAAGCTCAGTTATACGTTTGCATTGAAAGTGACTGAGTTATTCACTTTTCCAGTTTTTATGCGTGCAAAATGCTTTTCAGAGCGAGAGAATCACTTTTTGACCCTGACACGTGAATTTTCCTCAAAACAAATTCTCTCCACTTCCAAATGGTGCGCAATGGCATAAATAACCTTATTTAAGCTCAGTTACACGTTTGCATTGAAAGTGACTGAGTTATTCACTTTTCCAGTTTTTATGCGTGCAAAATGCTTTTCAGAGCGAGAGAATCACTTTTTGAACAACAATGTGTTTTTGACCCTGACACGTGAATTTTGCTCAAAACAAATGCTCTCCACTTCCAAATGGTGCGCAATGGCATAAATAACCCTATTTAAGCTCAGTTACACGTTTGCATTGAAAGTGACTGAGTTATTCACTTTTCCAGTTTTTATGCGTGCAAAATGCTTTTCAGAGCGAGAGAATCACTTTTTGACCAAAAATGTGTTTTTGACCCTGACACGTGAATTTTGCTCAAAACAAATGCTCTCCACTTCCAAATGGTGCGCAATGGCATAAATAACCCTATTTAAGCTCAGTTACACGTTTGCATTGAAAGTGACTGAGTTATTCACTTTTCCAGTTTTTATGCGTGCAAAATGCTTTTCAGAGCGAGAGAATCACTTTTTGAACAACAATGTGTTTTTGACCCTGACACGTGAATTTTGCTCAAAACAACTGCTCTCCACTTCCAAATGGTGCGCAATGGCATAAATAACCCTATTTAAGCTCAGTTACACGTTTGCATTGAAAGTGACTGAGTTATTCACTTTTCCAGTTTTTATGCGTGCAAAATGCTTTTCAGAGCGAGAGAATCACTTTTTGAACAACAATGTGTTTTTGACCCTGACACGTGAATTTTGCTCAAAACCAATGCTCTCCACTTCCAAATGGTGCGCAATGGCATAAATAACCCTATTTAAGCTCAGTTACACGTTTGCATTGAAAGTGACTGAGTTATTCACTTTTCCAGTTTTTATGCGTGCAAAATGCTTTTCAGAGCGAGAGAATCACTTTTTGACCAAAAATGTGTTTTTGACCCTGACACGTGAATTGTGCTCAAAACAACTGCTCTCCACTTCCAAATGGTGCGCAATGGCATAAATAACCCTATTTAAGCTCAGTTATACGTTTGCATTGAAAGTGACTGAGTTATTCACTTTTCCAGTTTTTATGCGTGCAAAATGCTTTTCAGAGCGAGAGAATCACTTTTTGACCCTGACACGTGAATTTTGCTCAAAACAAATGCTCTCCACTTCCAAATGGTGCGCAATGGCATAAATAACCCTATTTAAGCTCAGTTACACGTTTGCATTGAAAGTGACTGAGTTATTCACTTTTCCAGTTTTTATGCGTGCAAAATGCTTTTCAGAGCGAGAGAATCACTTTTTGAACAACAATGTGTTTTTGACCCTGACACGTGAATTTTGCTCAAAACAAATGCTCTCCACTTCCAAATGGTGCGCAATGGCATAAATAACCCTATTTAAGCTCAGTTACACGTTTGCATTGAAAGTGACTGAGTTATTCACTTTTCCAGTTTTTATGCGTGCAAAATGCTTTTCAGAGCGAGAGAATCACTTTTTGACCAAAAATGTGTTTTTGACCCTGACACGTGAATTTTGCTCAAAACAAATGCTCTCCACTTCCAAATGGTGCGCAATGGCATAAATAACCCTATTTAAGCTCAGTTACACGTTTGCATTGAAAGTGACTGAGTTATTCACTTTTCCAGTTTTTATGCGTGCAAAATGCTTTTCAGAGCGAGAGAATCACTTTTTGACCAAAAATGTGTTTTTGACCCTGACACGTGAATTGTGCTCAAAACAACTGCTCTCCACTTCCAAATGGTGCGCAATGGCATAAATAACCCTATTTAAGCTCAGTTACACGTTTGCATTGAAAGTGACTGAGTTATTCACTTTTCCAGTTTTTATGCGTGCAAAATGCTTTTCAGAGCGAGAGAATCACTTTTTGACCAAAAATGTGTTTTTGACCCTGACACGTGAATTTTGCTCAAAACAAATGCTCTCCACTTCCAAATGGTGCGCAATGGCATAAATAACCCTATTTAAGCTCAGTTACACGTTTGCATTGAAAGTGACTGAGTTATTCACTTTTCCAGTTTTTATGCGTGCAAAATGCTTTTCAGAGCGAGAGAATCACTTTTTGACCAAAAAGGTGTTTTTGACCCTGACACGTGAATTTTGCTCAAAACAAATGCTCTCCACTTCCAAATGGTGCGCAATGGCATAAATAACCCTATTTAAGCTCAGTTACACGTTTGCATTGAAAGTGACTGAGTTATTCACTTTTCCAGTTTTTATGGGTGCAAAATGCTTTTCAGAGCGAGAGAATCACTTTTTGAACAACAATGTGTTTTTGACCCTGACACGTGAATTTTGCTCAAAACAAATGCTCTCCACTTCCAAATGGTGCGCAATGGCATAAATAACCCTATTTAAGCTCAGTTACACGTTTGCATTGAAAGTGACTGAGTTATTCACTTTTCCAGTTTTTATGCGTGCAAAATGCTTTTCAGAGCGAGAGAATCACTTTTTGACCAAAAATGTGTTTTTGACCCTGACACGTGAATTTTGCTCAAAACAAATGCTCTCCACTTCCAAATGGTGCGCAATGGCATAAATAACCCTATTTAAGCTCAGTTACACGTTTGCATTGAAAGTGACTGAGTTATTCACTTTTCCAGTTTTTATGCGTGCAAAATGCTTTTCAGAGCGAGAGAATCACTTTTTGACCAAAAATGTGTTTTTGACCCTGACACGTGAATTTTGCTCAAAACAAATGCTCTCCACTTCCAAATGGTGCGCAATGGCATAAATAACCCTATTTAAGCTCAGTTACACGTTTGCATTGAAAGTGACTGAGTTATTCACTTTTCCAGTTTTTATGCGTGCAAAATGCTTTTCAGAGCGAGAGAATCACTTTTTGAACAACAATGTGTTTTTGACCCTGACACGTGAATTTTGCTCAAAACAACTGCTCTCCACTTCCAAATGGTGCGCAATGGCATAAATAATCCTATTTAAGCTCAGTTATACGTTTGCATTGAAAGTGACTGAGTTATTCACTTTTCCAGTTTTTATGCGTGCAAAATGCTTTTCAGAGCGAGAGAATCACTTTTTGAACAACAATGTGTTTTTGACCCTGACACGTGAATTTTGCTCAAAACAAATGCTCTCCACTTCCAAATGGTGCGCAATGGCATAAATAACCCTATTTAAGCTCAGTTACACGTTTGCATTGAAAGTGACTGAGTTATTCACTTTTCCAGTTTTTATGCGTGCAAAATGCTTTTCAGAGCGAGAGAATCACTTTTTGACCCTGACACGTGAATTTTGCTCAAAACAAATGCTCTCCACTTCCAAATGGTGCGCAATGGCATAAATAACCCTATTTAAGCTCAGTTACACGTTTGCATTGAAAGTGACTGAGTTATTCACTTTTCCAGTATTTATGCGTGCAAAATGCTTTTCAGAGCGAGAGAATCACTTTTTGAACAACAATGTGTTTTTGACCCTGACACGTGAATTTTGCTCAAAACCAATGCTCTCCACTTCCAAATGGTGTGCAATGGCATAAATAACCCTATTTAAGCTCAGTTACACGTTTGCATTGAAAGTGACTGAGTTATTCACTTTTCCAGCTTTTATGCGTGCAAAATGCTTTTCAGAGCGAGAGAATCACTTTTTGAACAACAATGTGTTTTTGACCCTGACACGTGAATTTTGCTCAAAACAAATGCTCTCCACTTCCAAATGGTGCGCAATGGCATAAATAACCCTATTTAAGCTCAGTTACACGTTTGCATTGAAAGTGACTGAGTTATTCACCTTTCCAGTTTTTATGCGTGCAAAATGCTTTTCAGAGCGAGAGAATCACTTTTTGAACAACAATGTGTTTTTGACCCTGACACGTGAATTTTGCTCAAAACAAATGCTCTCCACTTCCAAATGGTGCGCAATGGCATAAATAACCCTATTTAAGCTCAGTTACACGTTTGCATTGAAGGTGACTGAGTTATTCACTTTTCCAGTTTTTATGCGTGCAAAATGCTTTTCAGAGCGAGAGAATCACTTTTTGACCAAAAATGTGTTTTTGACCCTGACACGTGAATTTTGCTCAAAACAAATGCTCTCCACTTCCAAATGGTGCGCAATGGCATAAATAACCCTATTTAAGCTCAGTTACACGTTTGCATTGAAAGTGACTGAGTTATTCACTTTTCCAGTTTTTATGCGTGCAAAATGCTTTTCAGAGCGAGAGAATCACTTTTTGACCAAAAATGTGTTTTTGACCCTGACACGTGAATTTTGCTCAAAACAAATGCTCTCCACTTCCAAATGGTGCGCAATGGCATAAATAACCCTATTTAAGCTCAGTTACACGTTTGCATTGAAAGTGACTGAGTTATTCACTTTTCCAGTTTTTATGCGTGCAAAATGCTTTTCAGAGCGAGAGAATCACTTTTTGACCAACAATGTGTTTTTGACCCTGACACGTGAATTTTGCTCAAAACCAATGCTCTCCACTTCAAAATGGTGCGCAATGGCATAAATAACCCTATTTAAGCTCAGTTACACGTTTGCATTGAAAGTGACTGAGTTATTCACTTTTCCAGTTTTTATGCATGCAAAATGCTTTTCAGAGCGAGAGAATCACTTTTTGACCAAAAATGTGTTTTTGACCCTGACACGTGAATTGTGCTCAAAACAACTGCTCTTCACTTCCAAATGGTGCGCAATGGCATAAATAACCCTATTTAAGCTCAGTTACACGTTTGCATTGAAAGTGACTGAGTTATTCACTTTTCCAGTTTTTATGCGTGCAAAATGCTTTTCAGAGCGAGAGAATCACTTTTTGACCAAAAATGTGTTTTTGACCCTGACACGTGAATTGTGCTCAAAACAACTGCTCTTCACTTCCAAATGGTGCACAATGGCATAAATAACCCTATTTAAGCTCAGTTACACGTTTGCATTGAAAGTGACTGAGTTATTCACTTTTCCAGTTTTTATGCGTGCAAAATGCTTTTCAGAGCGAGAGAATCACTTTTTGACCAAAAAGGTGTTTTTGACCCTGACACGTGAATTTTGCTCAAAACAAATGCTCTCCACTTCCAAATGGTGCGTGACTGAGTGAATAACTCAGTGACTGAGTTATTCACTTTTCCAGTTTTTATGCGTGCAAAATGCTTTTCAGAGTGAGAGGATCACCTTTTGACCAAAAATGTGTTTTTGACCCTGACACGTGAATTTTGCTCAAAACAAATGCTCTCCACTTCCAAATGGTGCGCAATGGCATAAATAACCCTATTTAAGCTCAGTTACACGTTTGCATTGAAAGTGACTGAGTTATACACTTTTCCAGTTTTTATGCATGCAAAATGCTTTTCAGAGCGAGAGAATCACTTTTTGACCAAAAATGTGTTTTTGACCCTGACACATGAATTGTGCTCAAAACAAATGCTCTCCACTTCCAAATGGTGCGCAATGGCATCAATAACCCTATTTAAGCTCAGTTACACGTTTGCATTGAAAGTGACTGAGTTATTCACTTTTCCAGTTTTTATGCGTGCAAAATGCTTTTCAGAGCGAGAGAATCACTTTTTGACCCTGACACGTGAATTGTGCTCAAAACAACTGCTCTTCACTTCCAAATGGTGCGCAATGGCATAAATAACCCTATTTAAGCTCAGTTACACGTTTGCATTGAAAGTGACTGAGTTATTCACTTTTCCAGTTTTTATGTGTGCAAAATGCTTTTCAGAGCGAGAGAATCACTTTTTGAACAACAATGTGTTTTTGACCCTGACACGTGAATTGTGCTCAAAACAAATGCTCTCCACTTCCAAATGGTGCGCAATGGCATAAATAACCCTATTTAAGCTCAGTTACACGTTTGCATTGAAAGTGACTTGAGTTATTTACTTTTCCAGTTTTTATGCGTGCAAAATGCTTTTCAGAGCGAGAGAATCACTTTTTGACCCTGACACGTGAATTGTGCTCAAAACAACTGCTCTTCACTTCCAAATGGTGCGCAATGGCATAAATAACCCTATTTAAGCTCAGTTACACGTTTGCATTGAAAGTGACTGAGTTATTGACTTTTCCAGTTTTTATGCGTGCAAAATGCTTTTTTCAGAGCGAGAGGATCACCTTTTGACCAAAAATGTGTTTTTGACCCTGACACGTGAATTTTGCTCAAAACAAATGCTCTCCACTTCCAAATGGTGCACAATGGCATAAATAACCCTATTTAAGCTCAGTTACACGTTTGCATTGAAAGTGACTGAGTTATTCACTTTTCCAGTTTTTATGCGTGCAAAATGCTTTTCAGAGCGAGAGAATCACTTTTTGACCAAAAAGGTGTTTTTGACCCTGACACGTGAATTTTGCTCAAAACAAATGCTCTCCACTTCCAAATGGTGCGTGACTGAGTGAATAACTCAGTGACTGAGTTATTCACTTTTCCAGTTTTTATGCGTGCAAAATGCTTTTCAGAGCGAGAGGATCACCTTTTGACCAAAAATGTGTTTTTGACCCTGACACGTGAATTTTGCTCAAAACAACTGCTCTCCACTTCCAAATGGTGCGCAATGGCATAAATAACCCTATTTAAGCTCAGTTACACGTTTGCATTGAAAGTGACTGAGTTATTCACTTTTCCAGTTTTTATGCGTGCAAAATGCTTTTCAGAGCGAGAGAATCACTTTTTGACCAAATAGGTGTTTTTGACCCTGACACGTGAATTTTGCTCAAAACAAATGCTCTCCACTTCCAAATGGTGTGCAATGGCATAAATAACCCCTATTTAAGCTCAGTTACACGTTTGCATTGAAAGTGACTGAGTTATTCACTTTTCCAGTTTTTATGCGTGCAAAATGCTTTTCAGAGCGAGAGAATCACTTTTTGACCAAAAAGGTGTTTTTGACCCTGACACGTGAATTTTGCTCAAAACAAATGCTCTCCACTTCCAAATGGTGCGCAATGGCATAAATAACCCTATTTAAGCTCAGTTACACGTTTGCATTGAAAGTGACTGAGTTATTCACTTTTCCAGTTTTTATGCGTGCAAAATGCTTTTCAGAGCGAGAGAATCACTTTTTGACCAAAAAGGTGTTTTTGACCCTGACACGTGAATTTTGCTCAAAACAAATGCTCTCCACTTCCAAATGGTGCGCAATGGCATAAATAACCCTATTTAAGCTCAGTTACACGTTTGCATTGAAAGTGACTGAGTTATTCACTTTTCCAGTTTTTATGCGTGCAAAATGCTTTTCAGAGCGAGAGAATCACTTTTTGACCAAAAAGGTGTTTTTGACCCTGACACGTGAATTTTGCTCAAAACAAATGCTCTCCACTTCCAAATGGTGCGTGACTGAGTGAATAACTCAGTGACTGAGTTATTCACTTTTCCAGTTTTTATGCGTGCAAAATGCTTTTCAGAGTGAGAGGATCACCTTTTGACCAAAAATGTGTTTTTGACCCTGACACGTGAATTTTGCTCAAAACAAATGCTCTCCACTTCCAAATGGTGCGCAATGGCATAAATAACCCTATTTAAGCTCAGTTACACGTTTGCATTGAAAGTGACTGAGTTATTCACATTTCCAGTTTTTATGCGTGCAAAATGCTTTTCAGAGCGAGAGAATCACTTTTTGACCAAAAAGGTGTTTTTGACCCTGACACGTGAATTTTGCTCAAAACAAATGCTCTCCACTTCCAAATGGTGTGCAATGGCATAAATAACCCCTATTTAAGCTCAGTTACACGTTTGCATTGAAAGTGACTGAGTTATTCACTTTTCCAGTTTTTATGCGTGCAAAATGCTTTTCAGAGCGAGAGAATCACTTTTTGACCAAAAAGGTGTTTTTGACCCTGACACGTGAATTTTGCTCAAAACAAATGCTCTCCACTTCCAAATGGTGCGCAATGGCATAAATAACCCTATTTAAGCTCAGTTACACGTTTGCATTGTAAGTGACTGAGTTATTCACTTTTCCAGTTTTTATGTGTGCGAAATGCTTTTCAGAGCGAGAGAATCACTTTTTGACCAAAAATGTGTTTTTGACCCTGACACGTGAATTTTGCTCAAAACAAATGCTCTCCACTTCCAAATGGTGCGCAATGGCATAAATAACCCTATTTAAGCTCAGTTACACGTTTGCATTGAAAGTGACTGAGTTATTCACTTTTCCAGTTTTTATGCGTGCAAAATGCTTTTCAGAGCGAGAGAATCACTTTTTGACCAAAAATGTGTTTTTGACCCTGACACGTGAATTGTGCTCAAAACAACTGCTCTTCACTTCCAAATGGTGCGCAATGGCATAAATAACCCTATTTAAGCTCAGTTACACGTTTGCATTGAAAGTGACTGAGTTATTCACTTTTCCAGTTTTTATGCGTGCAAAATGCTTTTCAGAGCGAGAGAATCACTTTTTGACCAAAAAGGTGTTTTTGACCCTGACACGTGAATTTTGCTCAAAACAAATGCTCTCCACTTCCAAATGGTGCGCAATGGCATAAATAACCCTATTTAAGCTCAGTTACACGTTTGCATTGAAAGTGACTGAGTTATACACTTTTCCAGTTTTTATGCATGCAAAATGCTTTTCAGAGCGAGAGAATCACTTTTTGACCAAAAATGTGTTTTTGACCCTGACACATGAATTGTGCTCAAAACAAATGCTCTCCACTTCCAAATGGTGCGCAATGGCATAAATAACCCTATTTAAGCTCAGTTACACGTTTGCATTGAAAGTGACTGAGTTATTCACTTTTCCAGTTTTTATGCGTGCAAAATGCTTTTCAGAGCGAGAGAATCACTTTTTGACCCTGACACGTGAATTGTGCTCAAAACAACTGCTCTTCACTTCCAAATGGTGCGCAATGGCATAAATAACCCTATTTAAGCTCAGTTACACGTTTGCATTGAAAGTGACTGAGTTATTCACTTTTCCAGTTTTTATGTGTGCAAAATGCTTTTCAGAGCGAGAGAATCACTTTTTGAACAACAATGTGTTTTTGACCCTGACACGTGAATTGTGCTCAAAACAAATGCTCTCCACTTCCAAATGGTGCGCAATGGCATAAATAACCCTATTTAAGCTCAGTTACACGTTTGCATTGAAAGTGACTTGAGTTATTTACTTTTCCAGTTTTTATGCGTGCAAAATGCTTTTCAGAGCGAGAGAATCACTTTTTGACCCTGACACGTGAATTGTGCTCAAAACAACTGCTCTTCACTTCCAAATGGTGCGCAATGGCATAAATAACCCTATTTAAGCTCAGTTACACGTTTGCATTGAAAGTGACTGAGTTATTGACTTTTCCAGTTTTTATGCGTGCAAAATGCTTTTTTCAGAGCGAGAGGATCACCTTTTGACCAAAAATGTGTTTTTGACCCTGACACGTGAATTTTGCTCAAAACAAATGCTCTCCACTTCCAAATGGTGCACAATGGCATAAATAACCCTATTTAAGCTCAGTTACACGTTTGCATTGAAAGTGACTGAGTTATTCACTTTTCCAGTTTTTATGCGTGCAAAATGCTTTTCAGAGCGAGAGAATCACTTTTTGACCAAAAAGGTGTTTTTGACCCTGACACGTGAATTTTGCTCAAAACAAATGCTCTCCACTTCCAAATGGTGCGTGACTGAGTGAATAACTCAGTGACTGAGTTATTCACTTTTCCAGTTTTTATGCGTGCAAAATGCTTTTCAGAGCGAGAGGATCACCTTTTGACCAAAAATGTGTTTTTGACCCTGACACGTGAATTTTGCTCAAAACAACTGCTCTCCACTTCCAAATGGTGCGCAATGGCATAAATAACCCTATTTAAGCTCAGTTACACGTTTGCATTGAAAGTGACTGAGTTATTCACTTTTCCAGTTTTTATGCGTGCAAAATGCTTTTCAGAGCGAGAGAATCACTTTTTGACCAAATAGGTGTTTTTGACCCTGACACGTGAATTTTGCTCAAAACAAATGCTCTCCACTTCCAAATGGTGTGCAATGGCATAAATAACCCCTATTTAAGCTCAGTTACACGTTTGCATTGAAAGTGACTGAGTTATTCACTTTTCCAGTTTTTATGCGTGCAAAATGCTTTTCAGAGCGAGAGAATCACTTTTTGACCAAAAAGGTGTTTTTGACCCTGACACGTGAATTTTGCTCAAAACAAATGCTCTCCACTTCCAAATGGTGCGTGACTGAGTGAATAACTCAGTGACTGAGTTATTCACTTTTCCAGTTTTTATGCGTGCAAAATGCTTTTCAGAGCGAGAGGATCACCTTTTGACCAAAAATGTGTTTTTCACCCTGACACGTGAATTTTGCTCAAAACAAATGCTCTCCACTTCCAAATGGTGCGCAATGGCATAAATAACCCTATTTAAGCTCAGTTACACGTTTGCATTGAAAGTGACTGAGTTATTCACTTTTCCAGTTTTTATGCGTGCAAAATGCTTTTCAGAGCGAGAGAATCACTTTTTGACCAAAAAGGTGTTTTTGACCCTGACACGTGAATTTTGCTCAAAACAAATGCTCTCCACTTCCAAATGGTGCGCAATGGCATAAATAACCCTATTTAAGCTCAGTTACACGTTTGCATTGAAAGTGACTGAGTTATTCACTTTTCCAGTTTTTATGCGTGCAAAATGCTTTTCAGAGCGAGAGAATCACTTTTTGACCAAAAAGGTGTTTTTGACCCTGACACGTGAATTTTGCTCAAAACAAATGCTCTCCACTTCCAAATGGTGCGTGACTGAGTGAATAACTCAGTGACTGAGTTATTCACTTTTCCAGTTTTTATGCGTGCAAAATGCTTTTCAGAGTGAGAGGATCACCTTTTGACCAAAAATGTGTTTTTGACCCTGACACGTGAATTTTGCTCAAAACAAATGCTCTCCACTTCCAAATGGTGCGCAATGGCATAAATAACCCTATTTAAGCTCAGTTACACGTTTGCATTGAAAGTGACTGAGTTATTCACATTTCCAGTTTTTATGCGTGCAAAATGCTTTTCAGAGCGAGAGAATCACTTTTTGACCAAAAAGGTGTTTTTGACCCTGACACGTGAATTTTGCTCAAAACAAATGCTCTCCACTTCCAAATGGTGTGCAATGGCATAAATAACCCCTATTTAAGCTCAGTTACACGTTTGCATTGAAAGTGACTGAGTTATTCACTTTTCCAGTTTTTATGCGTGCAAAATGCTTTTCAGAGCGAGAGAATCACTTTTTGACCAAAAAGGTGTTTTTGACCCTGACACGTGAATTTTGCTCAAAACAAATGCTCTCCACTTCCAAATGGTGCGCAATGGCATAAATAACCCTATTTAAGCTCAGTTACACGTTTGCATTGTAAGTGACTGAGTTATTCACTTTTCCAGTTTTTATGTGTGCGAAATGCTTTTCAGAGCGAGAGAATCACTTTTTGACCAAAAATGTGTTTTTGACCCTGACACGTGAATTTTGCTCAAAACAAATGCTCTCCACTTCCAAATGGTGCGCAATGGCATAAATAACCCTATTTAAGCTCAGTTACACGTTTGCATTGAAAGTGACTGAGTTATTCACTTTTCCAGTTTTTATGCGTGCAAAATGCTTTTCAGAGCGAGAGAATCACTTTTTGACCAAAAATGTGTTTTTGACCCTGACACGTGAATTGTGCTCAAAACAACTGCTCTTCACTTCCAAATGGTGCGCAATGGCATAAATAACCCTATTTAAGCTCAGTTACACGTTTGCATTGAAAGTGACTGAGTTATTCACTTTTCCAGTTTTTATGCGTGCAAAATGCTTTTCAGAGCGAGAGAATCACTTTTTGACCAAAAAGGTGTTTTTGACCCTGACACGTGAATTTTGCTCAAAACAAATGCTCTCCACTTCCAAATGGTGCGCAATGGCATAAATAACCCTATTTAAGCTCAGTTACACGTTTGCATTGAAAGTGACTGAGTTATACACTTTTCCAGTTTTTATGCATGCAAAATGCTTTTCAGAGCGAGAGAATCACTTTTTGACCAAAAATGTGTTTTTGACCCTGACACATGAATTGTGCTCAAAACAAATGCTCTCCACTTCCAAATGGTGCGCAATGGCATAAATAACCCTATTTAAGCTCAGTTACACGTTTGCATTGAAAGTGACTGAGTTATTCACTTTTCCAGTTTTTATGCGTGCAAAATGCTTTTCAGAGCGAGAGAATCACTTTTTGACCCTGACACGTGAATTGTGCTCAAAACAACTGCTCTTCACTTCCAAATGGTGCGCAATGGCATAAATAACCCTATTTAAGCTCAGTTACACGTTTGCATTGAAAGTGACTGAGTTATTCACTTTTCCAGTTTTTATGTGTGCAAAATGCTTTTCAGAGCGAGAGAATCACTTTTTGAACAACAATGTGTTTTTGACCCTGACACGTGAATTGTGCTCAAAACAAATGCTCTCCACTTCCAAATGGTGCGCAATGGCATAAATAACCCTATTTAAGCTCAGTTACACGTTTGCATTGAAAGTGACTTGAGTTATTTACTTTTCCAGTTTTTATGCGTGCAAAATGCTTTTCAGAGCGAGAGAATCACTTTTTGACCCTGACACGTGAATTGTGCTCAAAACAACTGCTCTTCACTTCCAAATGGTGCGCAATGGCATAAATAACCCTATTTAAGCTCAGTTACACGTTTGCATTGAAAGTGACTGAGTTATTGACTTTTCCAGTTTTTATGCGTGCAAAATGCTTTTTTCAGAGCGAGAGGATCACCTTTTGACCAAAAATGTGTTTTTGACCCTGACACGTGAATTTTGCTCAAAACAAATGCTCTCCACTTCCAAATGGTGCACAATGGCATAAATAACCCTATTTAAGCTCAGTTACACGTTTGCATTGAAAGTGACTGAGTTATTCACTTTTCCAGTTTTTATGCGTGCAAAATGCTTTTCAGAGCGAGAGAATCACTTTTTGACCAAAAAGGTGTTTTTGACCCTGACACGTGAATTTTGCTCAAAACAAATGCTCTCCACTTCCAAATGGTGCGTGACTGAGTGAATAACTCAGTGACTGAGTTATTCACTTTTCCAGTTTTTATGCGTGCAAAATGCTTTTCAGAGCGAGAGAATCACTTTTTGACCAAAAATGTGTTTTTGACCCTGACACGTGAATTTTGCTCAAAACAACTGCTCTCCACTTCCAAATGGTGCGCAATGGCATAAATAACCCTATTTAAGCTCAGTTACACGTTTGCATTGAAAGTGACTGAGTTATTCACTTTTCCAGTTTTTATGCGTGCAAAATGCTTTTCAGAGCGAGAGAATCACTTTTTGACCAAATAGGTGTTTTTGACCCTGACACGTGAATTTTGCTCAAAACAAATGCTCTCCACTTCCAAATGGTGTGCAATGGCATAAATAACCCCTATTTAAGCTCAGTTACACGTTTGCATTGAAAGTGACTGAGTTATTCACTTTTCCAGTTTTTATGCGTGCAAAATGCTTTTCAGAGCGAGAGAATCACTTTTTGACCAAAAAGGTGTTTTTGACCCTGACACGTGAATTTTGCTCAAAACAAATGCTCTCCACTTCCAAATGGTGCGTGACTGAGTGAATAACTCAGTGACTGAGTTATTCACTTTTCCAGTTTTTATGCGTGCAAAATGCTTTTCAGAGCGAGAGGATCACCTTTTGACCAAAAATGTGTTTTTCACCCTGACACGTGAATTTTGCTCAAAACAAATGCTCTCCACTTCCAAATGGTGCGCAATGGCATAAATAACCCTATTTAAGCTCAGTTACACGTTTGCATTGAAAGTGACTGAGTTATTCATTTTTCCAGTTTTTATGCGTGCAAAATGCTTTTCAGAGCGAGAGAATCACTTTTTGAACAACAATGTGTTTTTGACCCTGACACGTGAATTGTGCTCAAAACAACTGCTCTTCACTTCCAAATGGTGCGCAATGGCATAAATAACCCTATTTAAGCTCAGTTACACGTTTGCATTGAAAGTGACTGAGTTATTCACTTTTCCAGTTTTTATGCGTGCAAAATGCTTTTTTCAGAGCGAGAGGATCACTTTTTGAACAACAATGTGTTTTTGACCCTGACACGTGAATTTTGCTCAAAACAAATGCTCTCCACTTCCAAATGGTGCGCAATGGCATAAATAACCCTATTTAAGCTCAGTTACACGTTTGCATTGAAAGTGACTGAGTTATACACTTTTCCAGTTTTTATGCATGCAAAATGCTTTTCAGAGCGAGAGAATCACTTTTTGACCAAAAATGTGTTTTTGACCCTGACACATGAATTGTGCTCAAAACAAATGCTCTCCACTTCCAAATGGTGCGCAATGGCATAAATAACCCTATTTAAGCTCAGTTACACGTTTGCATTGAAAGTGACTGAGTTATTCACTTTTCCAGTTTTTATGCGTGCAAAATGCTTTTCAGAGCGAGAGAATCACTTTTTGACCAAAAAGGTGTTTTTGACCCTGACACGTGAATTTTGCTCAAAACAAATGCTCTCCACTTCCAAATGGTGCGCAATGGCATAAATAACCCTATTTAAGCTCAGTTACACGTTTGCATTGAAAGTGACTGAGTTATTCACTTTTCCAGTTTTTATGCGTGCAAAATGCTTTTCAGAGCGAGAGAATCACTTTTTGACCAAAAAGGTGTTTTTGACCCTGACACGTGAATTTTGCTCAAAACAAATGCTCTCCACTTCCAAATGGTGCGTGACTGAGTGAATAACTCAGTGACTGAGTTATTCACTTTTCCAGTTTTTATGCGTGCAAAATGCTTTTCAGAGCGAGAGGATCACCTTTTGACCAAAAATGTGTTTTTCACCCTGACACGTGAATTTTGCTCAAAACAAATGCTCTCCACTTCCAAATGGTGCGCAATGGCATAAATAACCCTATTTAAGCTCAGTTACACGTTTGCATTGAAAGTGACTGAGTTATTCACTTTTCCAGTTTTTATGCGTGCAAAATGCTTTTCAGAGCGAGAGAATCACTTTTTGAACAACAATGTGTTTTTGACCCTGACACGTGAATTGTGCTCAAAACAAATGCTCTCCACTTCCAAATGGTGCGCAATGGCATAAATAACCCTATTTAAGCTCAGTTACACGTTTGCATTGAAAGTGACTTGAGTTATTTACTTTTCCAGTTTTTATGCGTGCAAAATGCTTTTCAGAGCGAGAGAATCACTTTTTGACCCTGACACGTGAATTGTGCTCAAAACAACTGCTCTTCACTTCCAAATGGTGCACAATGGCATAAATAACCCTATTTAAGCTCAGTTACACGTTTGCATTGAAAGTGACTGAGTTATTCACTTTTCCAGTTTTTATGCGTGCAAAATGCTTTTCAGAGCGAGAGAATCACTTTTTGACCAAAAAGGTGTTTTTGACCCTGACACGTGAATTTTGCTCAAAACAAATGCTCTCCACTTCCAAATGGTGCGTGACTGAGTGAATAACTCAGTGACTGAGTTATTCACTTTTCCAGTTTTTATGCGTGCAAAATGCTTTTCAGAGCGAGAGGATCACCTTTTGACCAAAAATGTGTTTTTCACCCTGACACGTGAATTTTGCTCAAAACAAATGCTCTCCACTTCCAAATGGTGCGCAATGGCATAAATAACCCTATTTAAGCTCAGTTACACGTTTGCATTGAAAGTGACTGAGTTATTCACTTTTCCAGTTTTTATGCGTGCAAAATGCTTTTCAGAGCGAGAGAATCACTTTTTGACCAAAAATGTGTTTTTGACCCTGACACGTGAATTGTGCTCAAAACAAATGCTCTCCACTTCCAAATGGTGCGTGACTGAGTGAATAACTCAGTGACTGAGTTATTCACTTTTCCAGTTTTTATGCGTGCAAAATGCTTTTCAGAGCGAGAGGATCACCTTTTGACCAAAAATGTGTTTTTCACCCTGACACGTGAATTTTGCTCAAAACAAATGCTCTCCACTTCCAAATGGTGCGCAATGGCATAAATAACCCTATTTAAGCTCAGTTACACGTTTGCATTGAAAGTGACTGAGTTATTCACTTTTCCAGTTTTTATGCGTGCAAAATGCTTTTCAGAGCGAGAGAATCACTTTTTGACCAAAAATGTGTTTTTGACCCTGACACGTGAATTGTGCTCAAAACAAATGCTCTCCACTTCCAAATGGTGCGCAATGGCATAAATAACCCTATTTAAGCTCAGTTACACGTTTGCATTGAAAGTGACTGAGTTATTCACTTTTCCAGTTTTTATGCGTGCAAAATGCTTTTCAGAGCGAGAGAATCACTTTTTGAACAACAATGTGTTTTTGACCCTGACACGTGAATTTTGCTCAAAACAAATGCTCTCCACTTCCAAATGGTGCGTGACTGAGTGAATAACTCAGTGACTGAGTTATTCACTTTTCCAGTTTTTATGCGTGCAAAATGCTTTTCAGAGCGAGAGGATCACCTTTTGACCAAAAATGTGTTTTTCACCCTGACACGTGAATTTTGCTCAAAACAAATGCTCTCCACTTCCAAATGGTGCGCAATGGCATAAATAACCCTATTTAAGCTCAGTTACACGTTTGCATTGAAAGTGACTGAGTTATTCACTTTTCCAGTTTTTATGCGTGCAAAATGCTTTTCAGAGCGAGAGAATCACTTTTTGAACAACAATGTGTTTTTGACCCTGACACGTGAATTGTGCTCAAAACAAATGCTCTCCACTTCCAAATGGTGCGCAATGGCATAAATAACCCTATTTAAGCTCAGTTACACGTTTGCATTGAAAGTGACTTGAGTTATTTACTTTTCCAGTTTTTATGCGTGCAAAATGCTTTTCAGAGCGAGAGAATCACTTTTTGACCCTGACACGTGAATTGTGCTCAAAACAACTGCTCTTCACTTCCAAATGGTGCACAATGGCATAAATAACCCTATTTAAGCTCAGTTACACGTTTGCATTGAAAGTGACTGAGTTATTCACTTTTCCAGTTTTTATGCGTGCAAAATGCTTTTCAGAGCGAGAGAATCACTTTTTGACCAAAAAGGTGTTTTTGACCCTGACACGTGAATTTTGCTCAAAACAAATGCTCTCCACTTCCAAATGGTGCGTGACTGAGTGAATAACTCAGTGACTGAGTTATTCACTTTTCCAGTTTTTATGCGTGCAAAATGCTTTTCAGAGCGAGAGGATCACCTTTTGACCAAAAATGTGTTTTTCACCCTGACACGTGAATTTTGCTCAAAACAAATGCTCTCCACTTCCAAATGGTGCGCAATGGCATAAATAACCCTATTTAAGCTCAGTTACACGTTTGCATTGAAAGTGACTGAGTTATTCACTTTTCCAGTTTTTATGCGTGCAAAATGCTTTTCAGAGCGAGAGAATCACTTTTTGACCAAAAATGTGTTTTTGACCCTGACACGTGAATTTTGCTCAAAACAAATGCTCTCCACTTCCAAATGGTGCGCAATGGCATAAATAACCCTATTTAAGCTCAGTTACACGTTTGCATTGAAAGTGACTGAGTTATACACTTTTCCAGTTTTTATGCATGCAAAATGCTTTTCAGAGCGAGAGAATCACTTTTTGACCAAAAATGTGTTTTTGACCCTGACACGTGAATTGTGCTCAAAACAAATGCTCTCCACTTCCAAATGGTGCGCAATGGCATAAATAACCCTATTTAAGCTCAGTTACACGTTTGCATTGAAAGTGACTGAGTTATTCACTTTTCCAGTTTTTATGCGTGCAAAATGCTTTTCAGAGCGAGAGAATCACTTTTTGAACAACAATGTGTTTTTGACCCTGACACGTGAATTTTGCTCAAAACAAATGCTCTCCACTTCCAAATGGTGCATGACTGAGTGAATAACTCAGTGACTGAGTTATTCACTTTTCCAGTTTTTATGCGTGCAAAATGCTTTTCAGAGCGAGAGGATCACCTTTTGACCAAAAATGTGTTTTTGACCCTGACACGTGAATTTTGCTCAAAACAAATGCTCTCCACTTCCAAATGGTGCGCAATGGCATAAATAACCCTATTTAAGCTCAGTTACACGTTTGCATTGAAAGTGACTGAGTTATACACTTTTCCAGTTTTTATGCGTGCAAAATGCTTTTCAGAGCGAGAGAATCACTTTTTGACCAAAAAGGTGTTTTTGACCCTGACACGTGAATTTTGCTCAAAACAAATGCTCTCCACTTCCAAATGGTGCGTGACTGAGTGAATAACTCAGTGACTGAGTTATTCACTTTTCCAGTTTTTATGCGTGCAAAATGCTTTTCAGAGCGAGAGGATCACCTTTTGACCAAAAATGTGTTTTTCACCCTGACACGTGAATTTTGCTCAAAACAAATGCTCTCCACTTCCAAATGGTGCGCAATGGCATAAATAACCCTATTTAAGCTCAGTTACACGTTTGCATTGAAAGTGACTGAGTTATTCACTTTTCCAGTTTTTATGCGTGCAAAATGCTTTTCAGAGCGAGAGAATCACTTTTTGAACAACAATGTGTTTTTGACCCTGACACGTGAATTGTGCTCAAAACAAATGCTCTCCACTTCCAAATGGTGCGCAATGGCATAAATAACCCTATTTAAGCTCAGTTACACGTTTGCATTGAAAGTGACTTGAGTTATTTACTTTTCCAGTTTTTATGCGTGCAAAATGCTTTTCAGAGCGAGAGAATCACTTTTTGACCCTGACACGTGAATTGTGCTCAAAACAACTGCTCTTCACTTCCAAATGGTGCGCAATGGCATAAATAACCCTATTTAAGCTCAGTTACACGTTTGCATTGAAAGTGACTGAGTTATTCACTTTTCCAGTTTTTATGCGTGCAAAATGCTTTTTTCAGAGCGAGAGGATCACTTTTTGAACAACAATGTGTTTTTGACCCTGACACGTGAATTTTGCTCAAAACAAATGCTCTCCACTTCCAAATGGTGCATGACTGAGTGAATAACTCAGTGACTGAGTCATTCACTTTTCCAGTTTTTATGCGTGCAAAATGCTTTTCAGAGCGAGAGGATCACCTTTTGACCAAAAATGTGTTTTTGACCCTGACACGTGAATTTTGCTCAAAACAAATGCTCTCCACTTCCAAATGGTGCGCAATGGCATAAATAACCCTATTTAAGCTCAGTTACACGTTTGCATTGAAAGTGACTGAGTTATTCACTTTTCCAGTTTTTATGCGTGCAAAATGCTTTTCAGAGCGAGAGAATCACTTTTTGACCAAAAAGGTGTTTTTGACCCTGACACGTGAATTTTGCTCAAAACAAATGCTCTCCACTTCCAAATGGTGCGCAATGGCATAAATAACCCTATTTAAGCTCAGTTACACGTTTGCATTGAAAGTGACTGAGTTATTCACTTTTCCAGTTTTTATGCGTGCGAAATGCTTTTCAGAGCGAGAGAATCACTTTTTGACCAAAAATGTGTTTTTGACCCTGACACGTGAATTTTGCTCAAAACAAATGCTCTCCACTTCCAAATGGTGCGCAATGGCATAAATAACCCTATTTAAGCTCAGTTACACGTTTGCATTGAAAGTGACTGAGTTATTCACTTCTCCAGTTTTTATGCGTGCAAAATGCTTTTCAGAGCGAGAGAATCACTTTTTGACCAAAAATGTGTTTTTGACCCTGACGCGTGAATTGTGCTCAAAACAACTGCTCTTCACTTCCAAATGGTGCGCAATGGCATAAATAACCCTATTTAAGCTCAGTTACACGTTTGCATTGAAAGTGACTGAGTTATACACTTTTCCAGTTTTTATGCATGCAAAATGCTTTTCAGAGCGAGAGAATCACTTTTTGACCAAAAAGGTGTTTTTGACCCTGACACGTGAATTTTGCTCAAAACAAATGCTCTCCACTTCCAAATGGTGCGCAATGGCATAAATAACCCTATTTAAGCTCAGTTACACGTTTGCATTGAAAGTGACTGAGTTATTCACTTTTCCAGTTTTTATGCGTGCGAAATGCTTTTCAGAGCGAGAGTATCACTTTTTGACCAAAAATGTGTTTTTGACCCTGACACGTGAATTTTGCTCAAAACAAATGCTCTCCACTTCCAAATGGTGCGCAATGGCATAAATAACCCTATTTAAGCTCAGTTACACGTTTGCATTGAAAGTGACTGAGTTATTCACTTCTCCAGTTTTTATGCGTGCAAAATGCTTTTCAGAGCGAGAGAATCACTTTTTGACCAAAAATGTGTTTTTGACCCTGACACGTGAATTGTGCTCAAAACAACTGCTCTTCACTTCCAAATGGTGCGCAATGGCATAAATAACCCTATTTAAGCTCAGTTACACGTTTGCATTGAAAGTGACTGAGTTATTCACTTTTCCAGTTTTTATGCGTGCAAAATGCTTTTCAGAGCGAGAGAATCACTTTTTGAACAACAATGTGTTTTTGACCCTGACACGTGAATTTTGCTCAAAACAAATGCTCTCCACTTCCAAATGGTGCGTGACTGAGTGAATAACTCAGTGACTGAGTTATTCACTTTTCCAGTTTTTATGAGTGCAAAATGCTTTTCAGAGCGAGAGGATCACCTTTTGACCAAAAATGTGTTTTTGACCCTGACACGTGAATTTTGCTCAAAACAAATGCTCTCCACTTCCAAATGGTGCGCAATGGCATAAATAACCCTATTTAAGCTCAGTTACACGTTTGCATTGAAAGTGACTGAGTTATTCACTTTTCCAGTTTTTATGCGTGCAAAATGCTTTTCAGAGCGAGAGAATCACTTTTTGACCAAAAAGGTGTTTTTGACCCTGACACGTGAATTTTGCTCAAAACAAATGCTCTCCACTTCCAAATGGTGCGCAATGGCATAACTAACCCTATTTAAGCTCAGTTACACGTTTGCATTGAAAGTGACTGAGTTATACACTTTTCCAGTTTTTATGCATGCAAAATGCTTTTCAGAGCGAGAGAATCACTTTTTGACCAAAAATGTGTTTTTGACCCTGACACATGAATTGTGCTCAAAACAAATGCTCTCCACTTCCAAATGGTGCGCAATGGCATAAATAACCCTATTTAAGCTCAGTTACACGTTTGCATTGAAAGTGACTGAGTTATTCACTTTTCCAGTTTTTATGCGTGCAAAATGCTTTTCAGAGCGAGAGAATCACTTTTTGACCCTGACACGTGAATTGTGCTCAAAACAACTGCTCTTCACTTCCAAATGGTGCGCAATGGCATAAATAACCCTATTTAAGCTCAGTTACACGTTTGCATTGAAAGTGACTGAGTTATTCACTTTTCCAGTTTTTATGCGTGCAAAATGCTTTTTTCAGAGCGAGAGGATCACCTTTTGACCAAAAATGTGTTTTTGACCCTGACACGTGAATTTTGCTCAAAACAAATGCTCTCCACTTCCAAATGGTGCACAATGGCATAAATAACCCTATTTAAGCTCAGTTACACGTTTGCATTGAAAGTGACTGAGTTATTCACTTTTCCAGTTTTTATGCGTGCAAAATGCTTTTCAGAGCGAGAGAATCACTTTTTGACCAAAAAGGTGTTTTTGACCCTGACACGTGAATTTTGCTCAAAACAAATGCTCTCCACTTCCAAATGGTGCGTGACTGAGTGAATAACTCAGTGACTGAGTTATTCACTTTTCCAGTTTTTATGCGTGCAAAATGCTTTTCAGAGCGAGAGGATCACCTTTTGACCAAAAATGTGTTTTTGACCCTGACACGTGAATTTTGCTCAAAACAACTGCTCTCCACTTCCAAATGGTGCGCAATGGCATAAATAACCCTATTTAAGCTCAGTTACACGTTTGCATTGAAAGTGACTGAGTTATTCACTTTTCCAGTTTTTATGCGTGCAAAATGCTTTTCAGAGCGAGAGAATCACTTTTTGACCAAATAGGTGTTTTTGACCCTGACACGTGAATTTTGCTCAAAACAAATGCTCTCCACTTCCAAATGGTGTGCAATGGCATAAATAACCCCTATTTAAGCTCAGTTACACGTTTGCATTGAAAGTGACTGAGTTATTCACTTTTCCAGTTTTTATGCGTGCAAAATGCTTTTCAGAGCGAGAGAATCACTTTTTGACCAAAAAGGTGTTTTTGACCCTGACACGTGAATTTTGCTCAAAACAAATGCTCTCCACTTCCAAATGGTGCGCAATGGCATAAATAACCCTATTTAAGCTCAGTTACACGTTTGCATTGAAAGTGACTGAGTTATTCACTTTTCCAGTTTTTATGCGTGCGAAATGCTTTTCAGAGCGAGAGAATCACTTTTTGACCAAAAATGTGTTTTTGACCCTGACACGTGAATTGTGCTCAAAACAACTGCTCTTCACTTCCAAATGGTGCGCAATGGCATAAATAACCCTATTTAAGCTCAGTTACACGTTTGCATTGAAAGTGACTGAGTTATTCACTTTTCCAGTTTTTATGCGTGCAAAATGCTTTTCAGAGCGAGAGAATCACTTTTTGAACAACAATGTGTTTTTGACCCTGACACGTGAATTTTGCTCAAAACAAATGCTCTCCACTTCCAAATGGTGCATGACTGAGTGAATAACTCAGTGACTGAGTTATTCACTTTTCCAGTTTTTATGCGTGCAAAATGCTTTTCAGAGCGAGAGGATCACCTTTTGACCAAAAATGTGTTTTTGACCCTGACACGTGAATTTTGCTCAAAACAAATGCTCTCCACTTCCAAATGGTGCGCAATGGCATAAATAACCCTATTTAAGCTCAGTTACACGTTTGCATTGAAAGTGACTGAGTTATACACTTTTCCAGTTTTTATGCGTGCAAAATGCTTTTCAGAGCGAGAGAATCACTTTTTGACCAAAAATGTGTTTTTGACCCTGACACATGAATTGTGCTCAAAACAAATGCTCTCCACTTCCAAATGGTGCGCAATGGCATAAATAACCCTATTTAAGCTCAGTTACACGTTTGCATTGAAAGTGACTGAGTTATTCACTTTTCCAGTTTTTATGCGTGCAAAATGCTTTTCAGAGCGAGAGAATCACTTTTTGACCAAAAAGGTGTTTTTGACCCTGACACGTGAATTTTGCTCAAAACAAATGCTCTCCACTTCCAAATGGTGCGTGACTGAGTGAATAACTCAGTGACTGAGTTATTCACTTTTCCAGTTTTTATGCGTGCAAAATGCTTTTCAGAGCGAGAGGATCACCTTTTGACCAAAAATGTGTTTTTCACCCTGACACGTGAATTTTGCTCAAAACAAATGCTCTCCATTTCCAAATGGTGCGCAATGGCATAAATAACCCTATTTAAGCTCAGTTACACGTTTGCATTGAAAGTGACTGAGTTATTCACTTTTCCAGTTTTTATGCGTGCAAAATGCTTTTCAGAGCGAGAGAATCACTTTTTGACCAAAAAGGTGTTTTTGACCCTGACACGTGAATTTTGCTCAAAACAAATGCTCTCCACTTCCAAATGGTGCGCAATGGCATAACTAACCCTATTTAAGCTCAGTTACACGTTTGCATTGAAAGTGACTGAGTTATACACTTTTCCAGTTTTTATGCATGCAAAATGCTTTTCAGAGCGAGAGAATCACTTTTTGACCAAAAATGTGTTTTTGACCCTGACACATGAATTGTGCTCAAAACAAATGCTCTCCACTTCCAAATGGTGCGCAATGGCATAAATAACCCTATTTAAGCTCAGTTACACGTTTGCATTGAAAGTGACTGAGTTATTCACTTTTCCAGTTTTTATGCGTGCAAAATGCTTTTCAGAGCGAGAGAATCACTTTTTGACCCTGACACGTGAATTGTGCTCAAAACAACTGCTCTTCACTTCCAAATGGTGCGCAATGGCATAAATAACCCTATTTAAGCTCAGTTACACGTTTGCATTGAAAGTGACTGAGTTATTCACTTTTCCAGTTTTTATGTGTGCAAAATGCTTTTCAGAGCGAGAGAATCACTTTTTGAACAACAATGTGTTTTTGACCCTGACACGTGAATTGTGCTCAAAACAAATGCTCTCCACTTCCAAATGGTGCGCAATGGCATAAATAACCCTATTTAAGCTCAGTTACACGTTTGCATTGAAAGTGACTTGAGTTATTTACTTTTCCAGTTTTTATGCGTGCAAAATGCTTTTCAGAGCGAGAGAATCACTTTTTGACCCTGACACGTGAATTGTGCTCAAAACAACTGCTCTTCACTTCCAAATGGTGCGCAATGGCATAAATAACCCTATTTAAGCTCAGTTACACGTTTGCATTGAAAGTGACTGAGCTATTCACTTTTCCAGTTTTTATGCGTGCAAAATGCTTTTTTCAGAGCGAGAGGATCACCTTTTGACCAAAAATGTGTTTTTGACCCTGACACGTGAATTTTGCTCAAAACAAATGCTCTCCACTTCCAAATGGTGCACAATGGCATAAATAACCCTATTTAAGCTCAGTTACACGTTTGCATTGAAAGTGACTGAGTTATTCACTTTTCCAGTTTTTATGCGTGCAAAATGCTTTTCAGAGCGAGAGAATCACTTTTTGACCAAAAAGGTGTTTTTGACCCTGACACGTGAATTTTGCTCAAAACAAATGCTCTCCACTTCCAAATGGTGCGTGACTGAGTGAATAACTCAGTGACTGAGTTATTCACTTTTCCAGTTTTTATGCGTGCAAAATGCTTTTCAGAGCGAGAGGATCACCTTTTGACCAAAAATGTGTTTTTGACCCTGACACGTGAATTTTGCTCAAAACAACTGCTCTCCACTTCCAAATGGTGCGCAATGGCATAAATAACCCTATTTAAGCTCAGTTACACGTTTGCATTGAAAGTGACTGAGTTATTCACTTTTCCAGTTTTTATGCGTGCAAAATGCTTTTCAGAGCGAGAGAATCACTTTTTGACCAAATAGGTGTTTTTGACCCTGACACGTGAATTTTGCTCAAAACAAATGCTCTCCACTTCCAAATGGTGTGCAATGGCATAAATAACCCCTATTTAAGCTCAGTTACACGTTTGCATTGAAAGTGACTGAGTTATTCACTTTTCCAGTTTTTATGCGTGCAAAATGCTTTTCAGAGCGAGAGAATCACTTTTTGACCAAAAAGGTGTTTTTGACCCTGACACGTGAATTTTGCTCAAAACAAATGCTCTCCACTTCCAAATGGTGCGCAATGGCATAAATAACCCTATTTAAGCTCAGTTACACGTTTGCATTGAAAGTGACTGAGTTATTCACTTTTCCAGTTTTTATGCGTGCAAAATGCTTTTCAGAGCGAGAGAATCACTTTTTGACCAAAAATGTGTTTTTGACCCTGACACGTGAATTGTGCTCAAAACAACTGCTCTTCACTTCCAAATGGTGCGCAATGGCATAAATAACCCTATTTAAGCTCAGTTACACGTTTGCATTGAAAGTGACTGAGTTATTCACTTTTCCAGTTTTTATGCGTGCAAAATGCTTTTCAGAGCGAGAGAATCACTTTTTGAACAACAATGTGTTTTTGACCCTGACACGTGAATTTTGCTCAAAACAAATGCTCTCCACTTCCAAATGGTGCATGACTGAGTGAATAACTCAGTGACTGAGTTATTCACTTTTCCAGTTTTTATGCGTGCAAAATGCTTTTCAGAGCGAGAGGATCACCTTTTGACCAAAAATGTGTTTTTGACCCTGACACGTGAATTTTGCTCAAAACAAATGCTCTCCACTTCCAAATGGTGCGCAATGGCATAAATAACCCTATTTAAGCTCAGTTACACGTTTGCATTGAAAGTGACTGAGTTATACACTTTTCCAGTTTTTATGCGTGCAAAATGCTTTTCAGAGCGAGAGAATCACTTTTTGACCAAAAATGTGTTTTTGACCCTGACACATGAATTGTGCTCAAAACAAATGCTCTCCACTTCCAAATGGTGCGCAATGGCATAAATAACCCTATTTAAGCTCAGTTACACGTTTGCATTGAAAGTGACTGAGTTATTCACTTTTCCAGTTTTTATGCGTGCAAAATGCTTTTCAGAGCGAGAGAATCACTTTTTGACCAAAAAGGTGTTTTTGACCCTGACACGTGAATTTTGCTCAAAACAAATGCTCTCCACTTCCAAATGGTGCGTGACTGAGTGAATAACTCAGTGACTGAGTTATTCACTTTTCCAGTTTTTATGCGTGCAAAATGCTTTTCAGAGCGAGAGGATCACCTTTTGACCAAAAATGTGTTTTTCACCCTGACACGTGAATTTTGCTCAAAACAAATGCCCTCCACTTCCAAATGGTGCGCAATGGCATAAATAACCCTATTTAAGCTCAGTTACACGTTTGCATTGAAAGTGACTGAGTTATTCACTTTTCCAGTTTTTATGCGTGCAAAATGCTTTTCAGAGCGAGAGAATCACTTTTTGAACAACAATGTGTTTTTGACCCTGACACGTGAATTGTGCTCAAAACAAATGCTCTCCACTTCCAAATGGTGCGCAATGGCATAAATAACCCTATTTAAGCTCAGTTACACGTTTGCATTGAAAGTGACTTGAGTTATTTACTTTTCCAGTTTTTATGCGTGCAAAATGCTTTTCAGAGCGAGAGAATCACTTTTTGACCCTGACACGTGAATTGTGCTCAAAACAACTGCTCTTCACTTCCAAATGGTGCGCAATGGCATAAATAACCCTATTTAAGCTCAGTTACACGTTTGCATTGAAAGTGACTGAGTTATTCACTTTTCCAGTTTTTATGCGTGCAAAATGCTTTTTTCAGAGCGAGAGGATCACTTTTTGAACAACAATGTGTTTTTGACCCTGACACGTGAATTTTGCTCAAAACAAATGCTCTCCACTTCCAAATGGTGCATGACTGAGTGAATAACTCAGTGACTGAGTTATTCACTTTTCCAGTTTTTATGCGTGCAAAATGCTTTTCAGAGCGAGAGGATCACCTTTTGACCAAAAATGTGTTTTTGACCCTGACACGTGAATTTTGCTCAAAACAAATGCTCTCCACTTCCAAATGGTGCGCAATGGCATAAATAACCCTATTTAAGCTCAGTTACACGTTTGCATTGAAAGTGACTGAGGTATACACTTTTCCAGTTTTTATGCATGCAAAATGCTTTTCAGAGCGAGAGAATCACTTTTTGACCAAAAATGTGTTTTTGACCCTGACACATGAATTGTGCTCAAAACAAATGCTCTCCACTTCCAAATGGTGCGCAATGGCATAAATAACCCTATTTAAGCTCAGTTACACGTTTGCATTGAAAGTGACTGAGTTATTCACTTTTCCAGTTTTTATGCGTGCAAAATGCTTTTCAGAGCGAGAGAATCACTTTTTGACCAAAAAGGTGTTTTTGACCCTGACACATGAATTTTGCTCAAAACAAATGCTCTCCACTTCCAAATGGTGCGTGACTGAGTGAATAACTCAGTGACTGAGTTATTCACTTTTCCAGTTTTTATGCGTGCAAAATGCTTTTCAGAGCGAGAGGATCACCTTTTGACCAAAAATGTGTTTTTCACCCTGACACGTGAATTTTGCTCAAAACAAATGCTCTCCACTTCCAAATGGTGCGCAATGGCATAAATAACCCTATTTAAGCTCAGTTACACGTTTGCATTGAAAGTGACTGAGTTATTCATTTTTCCAGTTTTTATGCGTGCAAAATGCTTTTCAGAGCGAGAGAATCACTTTTTGAACAACAATGTGTTTTTGACCCTGACACGTGAATTGTGCTCAAAACAAATGCTCTCCACTTCCAAATGGTGCGCAATGGCATAAATAACCCTATTTAAGCTCAGTTACACGTTTGCATTGAAAGTGACTTGAGTTATTTACTTTTCCAGTTTTTATGCGTGCAAAATGCTTTTCAGAGCGAGAGAATCACTTTTTGACCCTGACACGTGAATTGTGCTCAAAACAACTGCTCTTCACTTCCAAATGGTGCGCAATGGCATAAATAACCCTATTTAAGCTCAGTTACACGTTTGCATTGAAAGTGACTGAGTTATTCACTTTTCCAGTTTTTATGCGTGCAAAATGCTTTTCAGAGCGAGAGAATCACTTTTTGACCAAAAAGGTGTTTTTGACCCTGACACGTGAATTTTGCTCAAAACAAATGCTCTCCACTTCCAAATGGTGCGTGACTGAGTGAATAACTCAGTGACTGAGTTATTCACTTTTCCAGTTTTTATGCGTGCAAAATGCTTTTCAGAGCGAGAGAATCACTTTTTGACCCTGACACGTGAATTGTGCTCAAAACAACTGCTCTTCACTTCCAAATGGTGCGCAATGGCATAAATAACCCTATTTAAGCTCAGTTACACGTTTGCATTGAAAGTGACTGAGTTATTCACTTTTCCAGTTTTTATGCGGGCAAAATGCTTTTTTCAGAGCGAGAGGATCACCTTTTGACCAAAAATGTGTTTTTGACCCTGACACGTGAATTTTGCTCAAAACAAATGCTCTCCACTTCCAAATGGTGCACAATGGCATAAATAACCCTATTTAAGCTCAGTTACACGTTTGCATTGAAAGTGACTGAGTTATTCACTTTTCCAGTTTTTATGCGTGCAAAATGCTTTTCAGAGCGAGAGAATCACTTTTTGACCAAAAAGGTGTTTTTGACCCTGACACGTGAATTTTGCTCAAAACAAATGCTCTCCACTTCCAAATGGTGCGTGACTGAGTGAATAACTCAGTGACTGAGTTATTCACTTTTCCAGTTTTTATGCGTGCAAAATGCTTTTCAGAGCGAGAGGATCACCTTTTGACCAAAAATGTGTTTTTCACCCTGACACGTGAATTTTGCTCAAAACAAATGCTCTCCACTTCCAAATGGTGCGCAATGGCATGAATAACCCTATTTAAGCTCAGTTACACGTTTGCATTGAAAGTGACTGAGTTATTCACTTTTCCAGTTTTTATGCGTGCAAAATGCTTTTCAGAGCGAGAGAATCACTTTTTGACCAAAAATGTGTTTTTGACCCTGACACGTGAGTTTTGCTCAAAACAAATGCTCTCCACTTCCAAATGGTGCGCAATGGCATAAATAACCCTATTTAAGCTCAGTTACACGTTTGCATTGAAAGTGACTGAGTTATACACTTTTCCAGTTTTTATGCATGCAAAATGCTTTTCAGAGCGAGAGAATCACTTTTTGACCAAAAATGTGTTTTTGACCCTGACACGTGAATTGTGCTCAAAACAAATGCTCTCCACTTCCAAATGGTGCGCAATGGCATAAATAACCCCTATTTAAGCTCAGTTACACGTTTGCATTGAAAGTGACTGAGTTATTCACTTTTCCAGTTTTTATGCGTGCAAAATGCTTTTCAGAGCGAGAGAATCACTTTTTGAACAACAATGTGTTTTTGACCCTGACACGTGAATTGTGCTCAAAACAAATGCTCTCCACTTCCAAATGGTGCGCAATGGCATAAATAACCCTATTTAAGCTCAGTTACACGTTTGCATTGAAAGTGACTTGAGTTATTTACTTTTCCAGTTTTTATGCGTGCAAAATGCTTTTCAGAGCGAGAGAATCACTTTTTGACCCTGACACGTGAATTGTGCTCAAAACAACTGCTCTTCACTTCCAAATGGTGCGCAATGGCATAAATAACCCTATTTAAGCTCAGTTACACGTTTGCATTGAAAGTGACTGAGTTATTCACTTTTCCAGTTTTTATGCGTGCAAAATGCTTTTTTCAGAGCGAGAGGATCACTTTTTGAACAACAATGTGTTTTTGACCCTGACACGTGAATTTTGCTCAAAACAAATGCTCTCCACTTCCAAATGGTGCATGACTGAGTGAATAACTCAGTGACTGAGTTATTCACTTTTCCAGTTTTTATGCGTGCAAAATGCTTTTCAGAGCGAGAGGATCACCTTTTGACCAAAAATGTGTTTTTGACCCTGACACGTGAATTTTGCTCAAAACAAATGCTCTCCACTTCCAAATGGTGCGCAATGGCATAAATAACCCTATTTAAGCTCAGTTACACGTTTGCATTGAAAGTGACTGAGTTATACACTTTTCCAGTTTTTATGCATGCAAAATGCTTTTCAGAGCGAGAGAATCACTTTTTGACCAAAAATGTGTTTTTGACCCTGACACATGAATTGTGCTCAAAACAAATGCTCTCCACTTCCAAATGGTGCGCAATGGCATAAATAACCCTATTTAAGCTCAGTTACACGTTTGCATTGAAAGTGACTGAGTTATTCACTTTTCCAGTTTTTATGCGTGCAAAATGCTTTTCAGAGCGAGAGAATCACTTTTTGACCAAAAAGGTGTTTTTGACCCTGACACGTGAATTTTGCTCAAAACAAATGCTCTCCACTTCCAAATGGTGCGTGACTGAGTGAATAACTCAGTGACTGAGTTATTCACTTTTCCAGTTTTTATGCGTGCAAAATGCTTTTCAGAGCGAGAGGATCACCTTTTGACCAAAAATGTGTTTTTCACCCTGACACGTGAATTTTGCTCAAAACAAATGCTCTCCACTTCCAAATGGTGCGCAATGGCATAAATAACCCTATTTAAGCTCAGTTACACGTTTGCATTGAAAGTGACTGAGTTATACACTTTTCCAGTTTTTATGCATGCAAAATGCTTTTCAGAGCGAGAGAATCACTTTTTGACCAAAAATGTGTTTTTGACCCTGACACATGAATTGTGCTCAAAACAAATGCTCTCCACTTCCAAATGGTGCGCAATGGCATAAATAACCCTATTTAAGCTCAGTTACACGTTTGCATTGAAAGTGACTGAGTTATTCACTTTTCCAGTTTTTATGCGTGCAAAATGCTTTTCAGAGCGAGAGAATCACTTTTTGACCAAAAAGGTGTTTTTGACCCTGACACGTGAATTTTGCTCAAAACAAATGCTCTCCACTTCCAAATGGTGCGTGACTGAGTGAATAACTCAGTGACTGAGTTATTCACTTTTCCAGTTTTTATGCGTGCAAAATGCTTTTCAGAGCGAGAGGATCACCTTTTGACCAAAAATGTGTTTTTCACCCTGACACGTGAATTTTGCTCAAAACAAATGCTCTCCACTTCCAAATGGTGCGCAATGGCATAAATAACCCTATTTAAGCTCAGTTACACGTTTGCATTGAAAGTGACTGAGTTATTCACTTTTCCAGTTTTTATGCGTGCAAAATGCTTTTCAGAGCGAGAGAATCACTTTTTGAACAACAATGTGTTTTTGACCCTGACACGTGAATTGTGCTCAAAACAAATGCTCTCCACTTCCAAATGGTGCGCAATGGCATAAATAACCCTATTTAAGCTCAGTTACACGTTTGCATTGAAAGTGACTTGAGTTATTTACTTTTCCAGTTTTTATGCGTGCAAAATGCTTTTCAGAGCGAGAGAATCACTTTTTGACCCTGACACGTGAATTGTGCTCAAAACAACTGCTCTTCACTTCCAAATGGTGCGCAATGGCATAAATAACCCTATTTAAGCTCAGTTACACGTTTGCATTGAAAGTGACTGAGTTATTCACTTTTCCAGTTTTTATGCGGGCAAAATGCTTTTTTCAGAGCGAGAGGATCACCTTTTGACCAAAAATGTGTTTTTGACCCTGACACGTGAATTTTGCTCAAAACAAATGCTCTCCACTTCCAAATGGTGCGCAATGGCATAAATAACCCTATTTAAGCTCAGTTACACGTTTGCATTGAAAGTGACTGAGTTATTCACTTTTCCAGTTTTTATGCGTGCAAAATGCTTTTCAGAGCGAGAGAATCACTTTTTGACCAAAAAGGTGTTTTTGACCCTGACACGTGAATTTTGCTCAAAACAAATGCTCTCCACTTCCAAATGGTGCGTGACTGAGTGAATAACTCAGTGACTGAGTTATTCACTTTTCCAGTTTTTATGCGTGCAAAATGCTTTTCAGAGCGAGAGGATCACCTTTTGACCAAAAATGTGTTTTTCACCCTGACACGTGAATTTTGCTCAAAACAAATGCTCTCCACTTCCAAATGGTGCGCAATGGCATAAATAACCCTATTTAAGCTCAGTTACACGTTTGCATTGAAAGTGACTGAGTTATTCACTTTTCCAGTTTTTATGCGTGCAAAATGCTTTTCAGAGCGAGAGAATCACTTTTTGAACAACAATGTGTTTTTGACCCTGACACGTGAATTGTGCTCAAAACAAATGCTCTCCACTTCCAAATGGTGCGCAATGGCATAAATAACCCTATTTAAGCTCAGTTACACGTTTGCATTGAAAGTGACTTGAGTTATTTACTTTTCCAGTTTTTATGCGTGCAAAATGCTTTTCAGAGCGAGAGAATCACTTTTTGACCCTGACACGTGAATTGTGCTCAAAACAACTGCTCTTCACTTCCAAATGGTGCGCAATGGCATAAATAACCCTATTTAAGCTCAGTTACACGTTTGCATTGAAAGTGACTGAGTTATTCACTTTTCCAGTTTTTATGCGGGCAAAATGCTTTTTTCAGAGCGAGAGGATCACCTTTTGACCAAAAATGTGTTTTTGACCCTGACACGTGAATTTTGCTCAAAACAAATGCTCTCCACTTCCAAATGGTGCACAATGGCATAAATAACCCTATTTAAGCTCAGTTACACGTTTGCATTGAAAGTGACTGAGTTATTCACTTTTCCAGTTTTTATGCGTGCAAAATGCTTTTCAGAGCGAGAGAATCACTTTTTGACCAAAAAGGTGTTTTTGACCCTGACACGTGAATTTTGCTCAAAACAAATGCTCTCCACTTCCAAATGGTGCGTGACTGAGTGAATAACTCAGTGACTGAGTTATTCACTTTTCCAGTTTTTATGCGTGCAAAATGCTTTTCAGAGCGAGAGGATCACCTTTTGACCAAAAATGTGTTTTTCACCCTGACACGTGAATTTTGCTCAAAACAAATGCTCTCCACTTCCAAATGGTGCGCAATGGCATAAATAACCCTATTTAAGCTCAGTTACACGTTTGCATTGAAAGTGACTGAGTTATTCACTTTTCCAGTTTTTATGCGTGCAAAATGCTTTTCAGAGCGAGAGAATCACTTTTTGACCAAAAATGTGTTTTTGACCCTGACACGTGAATTGTGCTCAAAACAAATGCTCTCCACTTCCAAATGGTGCGCAATGGCATAAATAACCCTATTTAAGCTCAGTTACACGTTTGCATTGAAAGTGACTGAGTTATTCACTTTTCCAGTTTTTATGCGTGCAAAATGCTTTTCAGAGCGAGAGAATCACTTTTTGACCAAAAAGGTGTTTTTGACCCTGACACGTGAATTTTGCTCAAAACAAATGCTCTCCACTTCCAAATGGTGCGTGACTGAGTGAATAACTCAGTGACTGAGTTATTCACTTTTCCAGTTTTTATGCGTGCAAAATGCTTTTCAGAGCGAGAGGATCACCTTTTGACCAAAAATGTGTTTTTCACCCTGACACGTGAATTTTGCTCAAAACAAATGCTCTCCACTTCCAAATGGTGCGCAATGGCATAAATAACCCTATTTAAGCTCAGTTACACGTTTGCATTGAAAGTGACTGATTTATTCACTTTTCCAGTTTTTATGCGTGCAAAATGCTTTTCAGAGCGAGAGAATCACTTTTTGACCAAAAAGGTGTTTTTGACCCTGACACGTGAATTTTGCTCAAAACAAATGCTCTCCACTTCCAAATGGTGCGCAATGGCATAAATAACCCTATTTAAGCTCAGTTACACGTTTGCATTGAAAGTGACTGAGTTATTCACTTTTCCAGTTTTTATGCGTGCAAAATGATTTTCAGAGCGAGAGAATCACTTTTTGACCAAAAAGGTGTTTTTGACCCTGACACGTGAATTGTGCTCAAAACAACTGCTCTTCACTTCCAAATGGTGCGCAATGGCATAAATAACCCTATTTAAGCTCAGTTACACGTTTGCATTGAAAGTGACTGAGTTATTCACTTTTCCAGTTTTTATGCGTGCAAAATGCTTTTCAGAGCGAGAGAATCACTTTTTGACCAAAAAGGTGTTTTTGACCCTGACACGTGAATTTTGCTCAAAACAAATGCTCTCCACTTCCAAATGGTGCGTGACTGAGTGAATAACTCAGTGACTGAGTTATTCACTTTTCCAGTTTTTATGCGTGCAAAATGCTTTTCAGAGCGAGAGGATCACCTTTTGACCAAAAATGTGTTTTTCACCCTGACACGTGAATTTTGCTCAAAACAAATGCTCTCCACTTCCAAATGGTGCGCAATGGCATAAATAACCCTATTTAAGCTCAGTTACACGTTTGCATTGAAAGTGACTGAGTTATTCACTTTTCCAGTTTTTATGCGTGCGAAATGCTTTTCAGAGCAAGAGAATCACTTTTTGACCAAAAATGTGTTTTTGACCCTGACACGTGAATTTTGCTCAAAACAAATGCTCTCCACTTCCAAATGGTGCGCAATGGCATAAATAACCCTATTTAAGCTCAGTTACACGTTTGCATTGAAAGTGACTGAGTTATTCACTTTTCCAGTTTTTATGCGTGCAAAATGCTTTTCAGAGCGAGAGAATCACTTTTTGACCAAAAATGTGTTTTTGACCCTGACACGTGAATTGTGCTCAAAACAACTGCTCTTCACTTCCAAATGGTGCGCAATGGCATAAATAACCCTATTTAAGCTCAGTTACACGTTTGCATTGAAAGTGACTGAGTTATTCACTTTTCCAGTTTTTATGCGTGCAAAATGCTTTTCAGAGCGAGAGAATCACTTTTTGACCAAAAAGGTGTTTTTGACCCTGACACGTGAATTTTGCTCAAAACAAATGCTCTCCACTTCCAAATGGTGCGCAATGGCATAAATAACCCTATTTAAGCTCAGTTACACGTTTGCATTGAAAGTGACTGAGTTATACACTTTTCCAGTTTTTATGCATGCAAAATGCTTTTCAGAGCGAGAGAATCACTTTTTGACCAAAAATGTGTTTTTTGACCCTGACACATGAATTGTGCTCAAAACAAATGCTCTCCACTTCCAAATGGTGCGCAATGGCATAAATAACCCTATTTAAGCTCAGTTACACGTTTGCATTGAAAGTGACTGAGTTATTCACTTTTCCAGTTTTTATGCGTGCAAAATGCTTTTCAGAGCGAGAGAATCACTTTTTGACCCTGACACGTGAATTGTGCTCAAAACAACTGCTCTTCACTTCCAAATGGTGCGCAATGGCATAAATAACCCTATTTAAGCTCAGTTACACGTTTGCATTGAAAGTGACTGAGTTATTCACTTTTCCAGTTTTTATGTGTGCAAAATGCTTTTCAGAGCGAGAGAATCACTTTTTGAACAACAATGTGTTTTTGACCCTGACACGTGAATTGTGCTCAAAACAAATGCTCTCCACTTCCAAATGGTGCGCAATGGCATAAATAACCCTATTTAAGCTCAGTTACACGTTTGCATTGAAAGTGACTTGAGTTATTTACTTTTCCAGTTTTTATGCGTGCAAAATGCTTTTCAGAGCGAGAGAATCACTTTTTGACCCTGACACGTGAATTGTGCTCAAAACAACTGCTCTTCACTTCCAAATGGTGCGCAATGGCATAAATAACCCTATTTAATCTCAGTTACACGTTTGCATTGAAAGTGACTGAGTTATTCACTTTTCCAGTTTTTATGCGTGCAAAATGCTTTTTTCAGAGCGAGAGGATCACCTTTTGACCAAAAATGTGTTTTTGACCCTGACATGTGAATTTTGCTCAAAACAAATGCTCTCCACTTCCAAATGGTGCACAATGGCATAAATAACCCTATTTAAGCTCAGTTACACGTTTGCATTGAAAGTGACTGAGTTATTCACTTTTCCAGTTTTTATGCGTGCAAAATGCTTTTCAGAGCGAGAGAATCACTTTTTGACCAAAAAGGTGTTTTTGACCCTGACACGTGAATTTTGCTCAAAACAAATGCTCTCCACTTCCAAATGGTGCGTGACTGAGTGAATAACTCAGTGACTGAGTTATTCACTTTTCCAGTTTTTATGCGTGCAAAATGCTTTTCAGAGCGAGAGGATCACCTTTTGACCAAAAATGTGTTTTTGACCCTGACACGTGAATTTTGCTCAAAACAACTGCTCTCCACTTCCAAATGGTGCGCAATGGCATAAATAACCCTATTTAAGCTCAGTTACACGTTTGCATTGAAAGTGACTGAGTTATTCACTTTTCCAGTTTTTATGCGTGCAAAATGCTTTTCAGAGCGAGAGAATCACTTTTTGACCAAATAGGTGTTTTTGACCCTGACACGTGAATTTTGCTCAAAACAAATGCTCTCCGCTTCCAAATGGTGTGCAATGGCATAAATAACCCCTATTTAAGCTCAGTTACACGTTTGCATTGAAAGTGACTGAGTTATTCACTTTTCCAGTTTTTATGCGTGCAAAATGCTTTTCAGAGCGAGAGAATCACTTTTTGACCAAAAAGGTGTTTTTGACCCTGACACGTGAATTTTGCTCAAAACAAATGCTCTCCACTTCCAAATGGTGCGCAATGGCATAAATAACCCTATTTAAGCTCAGTTACACGTTTGCATTGAAAGTGACTGAGTTATTCACTTTTCCAGTTTTTATGCGTGCGAAATGCTTTTCAGAGCGAGAGAATCACTTTTTGACCAAAAATGTGTTTTTGACCCTGACACGTGAATTGTGCTCAAAACAACTGCTCTTCACTTCCAAATGGTGCGCAATGGCATAAATAACCCTATTTAAGCTCAGTTACACGTTTGCATTGAAAGTGACTGAGTTATTCACTTTTCCAGTTTTTATGCGTGCAAAATGCTTTTCAGAGCGAGAGAATCACTTTTTGACCCTGACACGTGAATTGTGCTCAAAACAACTGCTCTTCACTTCCAAATGGTGCGCAATGGCATAAATAACCCTATTTAAGCTCAGTTACACGTTTGCATTGAAAGTGACTGAGTTATTCACTTTTCCAGTTTTTATGTGTGCAAAATGCTTTTCAGAGCGAGAGAATCACTTTTTGAACAACAATGTGTTTTTGACCCTGACACGTGAATTGTGCTCAAAACAAATGCTCTCCACTTCCAAATGGTGCGCAATGGCATAAATAACCCTATTTAAGCTCAGTTACACGTTTGCATTGAAAGTGACTTGAGTTATTTACTTTTCCAGTTTTTATGCGTGCAAAATGCTTTTCAGAGCGAGAGAATCACTTTTTGACCCTGACACGTGAATTGTGCTCAAAACAACTGCTCTTCACTTCCAAATGGTGCGCAATGGCATAAATAACCCTATTTAAGCTCAGTTACACGTTTGCATTGAAAGTGACTGAGTTATTCACTTTTCCAGTTTTTATGCGTGCAAAATGCTTTTTTCAGAGCGAGAGGATCACTTTTTGAACAACAATGTGTTTTTGACCCTGACACGTGAATTTTGCTCAAAACAAATGCTCTCCACTTCCAAATGGTGCATGACTGAGTGAATAACTCAGTGACTGAGTTATTCACTTTTCCAGTTTTTATGCGTGCAAAATGCTTTTCAGAGCGAGAGGATCACCTTTTGACCAAAAATGTGTTTTTGACCCTGACACGTGAATTTTGCTCAAAACAAATGCTCTCCACTTCCAAATGGTGCGCAATGGCATAAATAACCCTATTTAAGCTCAGTTACACGTTTGCATTGAAAGTGACTGAGTTATACACTTTTCCAGTTTTTATGCATGCAAAATGCTTTTCAGAGCGAGAGAATCACTTTTTGACCAAAAATGTGTTTTTGACCCTGACACATGAATTGTGCTCAAAACAAATGCTCTCCACTTCCAAATGGTGCGCAATGGCATAAATAACCCTATTTAAGCTCAGTTACACGTTTGCATTGAAAGTGACTGAGTTATTCACTTTTCCAGTTTTTATGCGTGCAAAATGCTTTTCAGAGCGAGAGAATCACTTTTTGACCAAAAAGGTGTTTTTGACCCTGACACGTGAATTTTGCTCAAAACAAATGCTCTCCACTTCCAAATGGTGCGTGACTGAGTGAATAACTCAGTGACTGAGTTATTCACTTTTCCAGTTTTTATGCGTGCAAAATGCTTTTCAGAGCGAGAGGATCACCTTTTGACCAAAAATGTGTTTTTCACCCTGACACGTGAATTTTGCTCAAAACAAATGCTCTCCACTTCCAAATGGTGCGCAATGGCATAAATAACCCTATTTAAGCTCAGTTACACGTTTGCATTGAAAGTGACTGAGTTATTCACTTTTCCAGTTTTTATGCGTGCAAAATGCTTTTCAGAGCGAGAGAATCACTTTTTGAACAACAATGTGTTTTTGACCCTGACACGTGAATTGTGCTCAAAACAAATGCTCTCCACTTCCAAATGGTGCGCAATGGCATAAATAACCCTATTTAAGCTCAGTTACACGTTTGCATTGAAAGTGACTTGAGTTATTTACTTTTCCAGTTTTTATGCGTGCAAAATGCTTTTCAGAGCGAGAGAATCACTTTTTGACCCTGACACGTGAATTGTGCTCAAAACAACTGCTCTTCACTTCCAAATGGTGCGCAATGGCATAAATAACCCTATTTAAGCTCAGTTACACGTTTGCATTGAAAGTGACTGAGTTATTCACTTTTCCAGTTTTTATGCGGGCAAAATGCTTTTTTCAGAGCGAGAGGATCACCTTTTGACCAAAAATGTGTTTTTGACCCTGACACGTGAATTTTGCTCAAAACAAATGCTCTCCACTTCCAAATGGTGCGTGACTGAGTGAATAACTCAGTGACTGAGTTATTCACTTTTCCAGTTTTTATGCGTGCAAAATGCTTTTCAGAGCGAGAGGATCACCTTTTGACCAAAAATGTGTTTTTCACCCTGACACGTGAATTTTGCTCAAAACAAATGCTCTCCACTTCCAAATGGTGCGCAATGGCATAAATAACCCTATTTAAGCTCAGTTACACGTTTGCATTGAAAGTGACTGAGTTATTCACTTTTCCAGTTTTTATGCGTGCAAAATGCTTTTCAGAGCGAGAGAATCACTTTTTGACCCTGACACGTGAATTGTGCTCAAAACAACTGCTCTTCACTTCCAAATGGTGCGCAATGGCATAAATAACCCTATTTAAGCTCAGTTACACGTTTGCATTGAAAGTGACTGAGTTATTCACTTTTCCAGTTTTTATGTGTGCAAAATGCTTTTCAGAGCGAGAGAATCACTTTTTGAACAACAATGTGTTTTTGACCCTGACACGTGAATTGTGCTCAAAACAAATGCTCTCCACTTCCAAATGGTGCGCAATGGCATAAATAACCCTATTTAAGCTCAGTTACACGTTTGCATTGAAAGTGACTTGAGTTATTTACTTTTCCAGTTTTTATGCGTGCAAAATGCTTTTCAGAGCGAGAGAATCACTTTTTGACCCTGACACGTGAATTGTGCTCAAAACAACTGCTCTTCACTTCCAAATGGTGCGCAATGGCATAAATAACCCTATTTAAGCTCAGTTACACGTTTGCATTGAAAGTGACTGAGTTATTCACTTTTCCAGTTTTTATGCGTGCAAAATGCTTTTTTCAGAGCGAGAGGATCACTTTTTGAACAACAATGTGTTTTTGACCCTGACACGTGAATTTTGCTCAAAACAAATGCTCTCCACTTCCAAATGGTGCATGACTGAGTGAATAACTCAGTGACTGAGTTATTCACTTTTCCAGTTTTTATGCGTGCAAAATGCTTTTCAGAGCGAGAGGATCACCTTTTGACCAAAAATGTGTTTTTGACCCTGACACGTGAATTTTGCTCAAAACAAATGCTCTCCACTTCCAAATGGTGCGCAATGGCATAAATAACCCTATTTAAGCTCAGTTACACGTTTGCATTGAAAGTGACTGAGTTATACACTTTTCCAGTTTTTATGCATGCAAAATGCTTTTCAGAGCGAGAGAATCACTTTTTGACCAAAAATGTGTTTTTGACCCTGACACATGAATTGTGCTCAAAACAAATGCTCTCCACTTCCAAATGGTGCGCAATGGCATAAATAACCCTATTTAAGCTCAGTTACACGTTTGCATTGAAAGTGACTGAGTTATTCACTTTTCCAGTTTTTATGCGTGCAAAATGCTTTTCAGAGCGAGAGAATCACTTTTTGACCAAAAAGGTGTTTTTGACCCTGACACGTGAATTTTGCTCAAAACAAATGCTCTCCACTTCCAAATGGTGCGTGACTGAGTGAATAACTCAGTGACTGAGTTATTCACTTTTCCAGTTTTTATGCGTGCAAAATGCTTTTCAGAGCGAGAGGATCACCTTTTGACCAAAAATGTGTTTTTCACCCTGACACGTGAATTTTGCTCAAAACAAATGCTCTCCACTTCCAAATGGTGCGCAATGGCATAAATAACCCTATTTAAGCTCAGTTACACGTTTGCATTGAAAGTGACTGAGTTATTCACTTTTCCAGTTTTTATGCGTGCAAAATGCTTTTCAGAGCGAGAGAATCACTTTTTGAACAACAATGTGTTTTTGACCCTGACACGTGAATTGTGCTCAAAACAAATGCTCTCCACTTCCAAATGGTGCGCAATGGCATAAATAACCCTATTTAAGCTCAGTTACACGTTTGCATTGAAAGTGACTTGAGTTATTTACTTTTCCAGTTTTTATGCGTGCAAAATGCTTTTCAGAGCGAGAGAATCACTTTTTGACCCTGACACGTGAATTGTGCTCAAAACAACTGCTCTTCACTTCCAAATGGTGCGCAATGGCATAAATAACCCTATTTAAGCTCAGTTACACGTTTGCATTGAAAGTGACTGAGTTATTCACTTTTCCAGTTTTTATGCGGGCAAAATGCTTTTTTCAGAGCGAGAGGATCACCTTTTGACCAAAAATGTGTTTTTGACCCTGACACGTGAATTTTGCTCAAAACAAATGCTCTCCACTTCCAAATGGTGCGTGACTGAGTGAATAACTCAGTGACTGAGTTATTCACTTTTCCAGTTTTTATGCGTGCAAAATGCTTTTCAGAGCGAGAGGATCACCTTTTGACCAAAAATGTGTTTTTCACCCTGACACGTGAATTTTGCTCAAAACAAATGCTCTCCACTTCCAAATGGTGCGCAATGGCATAAATAACCCTATTTAAGCTCAGTTACACGTTTGCATTGAAAGTGACTGAGTTATTCACTTTTCCAGTTTTTATGCGTGCAAAATGCTTTTCAGAGCGAGAGAATCACTTTTTGACCCTGACACGTGAATTGTGCTCAAAACAACTGCTCTTCACTTCCAAATGGTGCGCAATGGCATAAATAACCCTATTTAAGCTCAGTTACACGTTTGCATTGAAAGTGACTGAGTTATTCACTTTTCCAGTTTTTATGTGTGCAAAATGCTTTTCAGAGCGAGAGAATCACTTTTTGAACAACAATGTGTTTTTGACCCTGACACGTGAATTGTGCTCAAAACAAATGCTCTCCACTTCCAAATGGTGCGCAATGGCATAAATAACCCTATTTAAGCTCAGTTACACGTTTGCATTGAAAGTGACTTGAGTTATTTACTTTTCCAGTTTTTATGCGTGCAAAATGCTTTTCAGAGCGAGAGAATCACTTTTTGACCCTGACACGTGAATTGTGCTCAAAACAACTGCTCTTCACTTCCAAATGGTGCGCAATGGCATAAATAACCCTATTTAAGCTCAGTTACACGTTTGCATTGAAAGTGACTGAGTTATTCACTTTTCCAGTTTTTATGCGTGCAAAATGCTTTTTTCAGAGCGAGAGGATCACTTTTTGAACAACAATGTGTTTTTGACCCTGACACGTGAATTTTGCTCAAAACAAATGCTCTCCACTTCCAAATGGTGCATGACTGAGTGAATAACTCAGTGACTGAGTTATTCACTTTTCCAGTTTTTATGCGTGCAAAATGCTTTTCAGAGCGAGAGGATCACCTTTTGACCAAAAATGTGTTTTTGACCCTGACACGTGAATTTTGCTCAAAACAAATGCTCTCCACTTCCAAATGGTGCGCAATGGCATAAATAACCCTATTTAAGCTCAGTTACACGTTTGCATTGAAAGTGACTGAGTTATACACTTTTCCAGTTTTTATGCATGCAAAATGCTTTTCAGAGCGAGAGAATCACTTTTTGACCAAAAATGTGTTTTTGACCCTGACACATGAATTGTGCTCAAAACAAATGCTCTCCACTTCCAAATGGTGCGCAATGGCATAAATAACCCTATTTAAGCTCAGTTACACGTTTGCATTGAAAGTGACTGAGTTATTCACTTTTCCAGTTTTTATGCGTGCAAAATGCTTTTCAGAGCGAGAGAATCACTTTTTGACCAAAAAGGTGTTTTTGACCCTGACACGTGAATTTTGCTCAAAACAAATGCTCTCCACTTCCAAATGGTGCGTGACTGAGTGAATAACTCAGTGACTGAGTTATTCACTTTTCCAGTTTTTATGCGTGCAAAATGCTTTTCAGAGCGAGAGGATCACCTTTTGACCAAAAATGTGTTTTTCACCCTGACACGTGAATTTTGCTCAAAACAAATGCTCTCCACTTCCAAATGGTGCGCAATGGCATAAATAACCCTATTTAAGCTCAGTTACACGTTTGCATTGAAAGTGACTGAGTTATTCACTTTTCCAGTTTTTATGCGTGCAAAATGCTTTTCAGAGCGAGAGAATCACTTTTTGAACAACAATGTGTTTTTGACCCTGACACGTGAATTGTGCTCAAAACAAATGCTCTCCACTTCCAAATGGTGCGCAATGGCATAAATAACCCTATTTAAGCTCAGTTACACGTTTGCATTGAAAGTGACTTGAGTTATTTACTTTTCCAGTTTTTATGCGTGCAAAATGCTTTTCAGAGCGAGAGAATCACTTTTTGACCCTGACACGTGAATTGTGCTCAAAACAACTGCTCTTCACTTCCAAATGGTGCGCAATGGCATAAATAACCCTATTTAAGCTCAGTTACACGTTTGCATTGAAAGTGACTGAGTTATTCACTTTTCCAGTTTTTATGCGGGCAAAATGCTTTTTTCAGAGCGAGAGGATCACCTTTTGACCAAAAATGTGTTTTTGACCCTGACACGTGAATTTTGCTCAAAACAAATGCTCTCCACTTCCAAATGGTGCGTGACTGAGTGAATAACTCAGTGACTGAGTTATTCACTTTTCCAGTTTTTATGCGTGCAAAATGCTTTTCAGAGCGAGAGGATCACCTTTTGACCAAAAATGTGTTTTTCACCCTGACACGTGAATTTTGCTCAAAACAAATGCTCTCCACTTCCAAATGGTGCGCAATGGCATAAATAACCCTATTTAAGCTCAGTTACACGTTTGCATTGAAAGTGACTGAGTTATTCACTTTTCCAGTTTTTATGCGTGCAAAATGCTTTTCAGAGCGAGAGAATCACTTTTTGACCAAAAATGTGTTTTTGACCCTGACACGTGAATTTTGCTCAAAACAAATGCTCTCCACTTCCAAATGGTGCGCAATGGCATAAATAACCCTATTTAAGCTCAGTTACACGTTTGCATTGAAAGTGACTGAGTTATACACTTTTCCAGTTTTTATGCATGCAAAATGCTTTTCAGAGCGAGAGAATCACTTTTTGACCAAAAATGTGTTTTTGACCCTGACACGTGAATTGTGCTCAAAACAAATGCTCTCCACTTCCAAATGGTGCGCAATGGCATAAATAACCCTATTTAAGCTCAGTTACACGTTTGCATTGAAAGTGACTGAGTTATTCACTTTTCCAGTTTTTATGCGTGCAAAATGCTTTTCAGAGCGAGAGAATCACTTTTTGACCAAAAAGGTGTTTTTGACCCTGACACGTGAATTTTGCTCAAAACAAATGCTCTCCACTTCCAAATGGTGCGTGACTGAGTGAATAACTCAGTGACTGAGTTATTCACTTTTCCAGTTTTTATGCGTGCAAAATGCTTTTCAGAGCGAGAGGATCACCTTTTGACCAAAAATGTGTTTTTCACCCTGACACGTGAATTTTGCTCAAAACAAATGCTCTCCACTTCCAAATGGTGCGCAATGGCATAAATAACCCTATTTAAGCTCAGTTACACGTTTGCATTGAAAGTGACTGAGTTATTCACTTTTCCAGTTTTTATGCGTGCAAAATGCTTTTCAGAGCGAGAGAATCACTTTTTGACCAAAAAGGTGTTTTTGACCCTGACACGTGAATTTTGCTCAAAACAAATGCTCTCCACTTCCAAATGGTGCGCAATGGCATAAATAACCCTATTTAAGCTCAGTTACACGTTTGCATTGAAAGTGACTGAGTTATTCACTTTTCCAGTTTTTATGCGTGCAAAATGATTTTCAGAGCGAGAGAATCACTTTTTGACCAAAAAGGTGTTTTTGACCCTGACACATGAATTGTGCTCAAAACAACTGCTCTTCACTTCCAAATGGTGCGCAATGGCATAAATAACCCTATTTAAGCTCAGTTACACGTTTGCATTGAAAGTGACTGAGTTATTCACTTTTCCAGTTTTTATGCGTGCAAAATGCTTTTCAGAGCGAGAGAATCACTTTTTGACCAAAAAGGTGTTTTTGACCCTGACACGTGAATTTTGCTCAAAACAAATGCTCTCCACTTCCAAATGGTGCGTGACTGAGTGAATAACTCAGTGACTGAGTTATTCACTTTTCCAGTTTTTATGCGTGCAAAATGCTTTTCAGAGCGAGAGGATCACCTTTTGACCAAAAAGGTGTTTTTGACCCTGACACGTGAATTTTGCTCAAAACAAATGCTCTCCACTTCCAAATGGTGCGCAATGGCATAAATAACCCTATTTAAGCTCAGTTACACGTTTGCATTGAGTGACTGAGTTATACACTTTTCCAGTTTTTATGCATGCAAAATGCTTTTCAGAGCGAGAGAATCACCTTTTGACCAAAAATGTGTTTTTGACCCTGACACGTGAATTGTGCTTAAAACAAATGCTCTCCACTTCCAAATGGTGCGCAATGGCATAAATAACCCTATTTAAGCTCAGTTACACGTTTGCATTGAAAGTGACTGAGTTATTCACTTTTCCAGTTTTTATGCGTGCAAAATGCTTTTCAGAGCGAGAGAATCACTTTTTGACCAAAAAGGTGTTTTTGACCCTGACACGTGAATTTTGCTCAAAACAAATGCTCTCCACTTCCAAATGGTGCGTGACTGAGTGAATAACTCAGTGACTGAGTTATTCACTTTTCCAGTTTTTATGCGTGCAAAATGCTTTTCAGAGCGAGAGGATCACCTTTTGACCAAAAATGTGTTTTTCACCCTGACACGTGAATTTTGCTCAAAACAAATGCTCTCCACTTCCAAATGGTGCGCAATGGCATAAATAACCCTATTTAAGCTCAGTTACATGTTTGCATTGAAAGTGACTGAGTTATTCACTTTTCCAGTTTTTATGCGTGCAAAATGCTTTTCAGAGCGAGAGAATCACTTTTTGACCAAAAAGGTGTTTTTGACCCTGACACGTGAATTTTGCTCAAAACAAATGCTCTCCACTTCCAAATGGTGCGCAATGGCATAAATAACCCTATTTAAGCTCAGTTACACGTTTGCATTGAAAGTGACTGAGTTATTCACTTTTCCAGTTTTTATGCGTGCAAAATGCTTTTCAGAGCGAGAGAATCACTTTTTGACCAAAAAGGTGTTTTTGACCCTGACACGTGAATTGTGCTCAAAACAACTGCTCTTCACTTCCAAATGGTGCGCAATGGCATAAATAACCCTATTTAAGCTCAGTTACACGTTTGCATTGAAAGTGACTGAGTTATTCACTTTTCCAGTTTTTATGCGTGCAAAATGCTTTTCAGAGCGAGAGAATCACTTTTTGACCAAAAAGGTGTTTTTGACCCTGACACGTGAATTTTGCTCAAAACAAATGCTCTCCACTTCCAAATGGTGCGCAATGGCATAAATAACCCTATTTAAGCTCAGTTACACGTTTGCATTGAAAGTGACTGAGTTATTCACTTTTCCAGTTTTTATGCGTGCAAAATGCTTTTCAGAGCGAGAGAATCACTTTTTGACCAAAAATGTGTTTTTGACCCTGACACGTGAATTTTGCTCAAAACAAATGCTCTCCACTTCCAAATGGTGCGCAATGGCATAAATAACCCTATTTAAGCTCAGTTACACGTTTGCATTGAAAGTGACTGAGTTATTCACTTTTCCAGTTTTTATGCGTGCAAAATGCTTTTCAGAGCGAGAGAATCACTTTTTGAACAAGAATGTGTTTTTGACCCTGACACGTGAATTGTGCTCAAAACAAATGCTCTCCACTTCCAAATGGTGCGCAATGGCATAAATAACCCTATTTAAGCTCAGTTACACGTTTGCATTGAAAGTGACTTGAGTTATTTACTTTTCCAGTTTTTATGCGTGCAAAATGCTTTTCAGAGCGAGAGAATCACTTTTTGACCCTGACACGTGAATTGTGCTCAAAACAACTGCTCTTCACTTCCAAATGGTGCGCAATGGCATAAATAACCCTATTTAAGCTCAGTTACACGTTTGCATTGAAAGTGACTGAGTTATTCACTTTTCCAGTTTTTATGCGTGCAAAATGCTTTTTTCAGAGCGAGAGGATCACCTTTTGACCAAAAATGTGTTTTTGACCCTGACACGTGAATTTTGCTCAAAACAAATGCTCTCCACTTCCAAATGGTGCACAATGGCATAAATAACCCTATTTAAGCTCAGTTACACGTTTGCATTGAAAGTGACTGAGTTATTCACTTTTCCAGTTTTTATGCGTGCAAAATGCTTTTCAGAGCGAGAGAATCACTTTTTGACCAAAAAGGTGTTTTTGACCCTGACACGTGAATTTTGCTCAAAACAAATGCTCTCCACTTCCAAATGGTGCGTGACTGAGTGAATAACTCAGTGACTGAGTTATTCACTTTTCCAGTTTTTATGCGTGCAAAATGCTTTTCAGAGTGAGAGGATCACCTTTTGACCAAAAATGTGTTTTTGACCCTGACACGTGAATTTTGCTCAAAACAAATGCTCTCCACTTCCAAATGGTGCGCAATGGCATAAATAACCCTATTTAAGCTCAGTTACACGTTTGCATTGAAAGTGACTGAGTTATACACTTTTCCAGTTTTTATGCATGCAAAATGCTTTTCAGAGCGAGAGAATCACTTTTTGACCAAAAATGTGTTTTTGACCCTGACACATGAATTGTGCTCAAAACAAATGCTCTCCACTTCCAAATGGTGCGCAATGGCATAAATAACCCTATTTAAGCTCAGTTACACGTTTGCATTGAAAGTGACTGAGTTATTCACTTTTCCAGTTTTTATGCGTGCAAAATGCTTTTCAGAGCGAGAGAATCACTTTTTGACCCTGACACGTGAATTGTGCTCAAAACAACTGCTCTTCACTTCCAAATGGTGCGCAATGGCATAAATAACCCTATTTAAGCTCAGTTACACGTTTGCATTGAAAGTGACTGAGTTATTCACTTTTCCAGTTTTTATGTGTGCAAAATGCTTTTCAGAGCGAGAGAATCACTTTTTGAACAACAATGTGTTTTTGACCCTGACACGTGAATTGTGCTCAAAACAAATGCTCTCCACTTCCAAATGGTGCGCAATGGCATAAATAACCCTATTTAAGCTCAGTTACACGTTTGCATTGAAAGTGACTTGAGTTATTTACTTTTCCAGTTTTTATGCGTGCAAAATGCTTTTCAGAGCGAGAGAATCACTTTTTGACCCTGACACGTGAATTGTGCTCAAAACAACTGCTCTTCACTTCCAAATGGTGCGCAATGGCATAAATAACCCTATTTAAGCTCAGTTACACGTTTGCATTGAAAGTGACTGAGTTATTCACTTTTCCAGTTTTTATGCGTGCAAAATGCTTTTTTCAGAGCGAGAGGATCACCTTTTGACCAAAAATGTGTTTTTGACCCTGACACGTGAATTTTGCTCAAAACAAATGCTCTCCACTTCCAAATGGTGCACAATGGCATAAATAACCCTATTTAAGCTCAGTTACACGTTTGCATTGAAAGTGACTGAGTTATTCACTTTTCCAGTTTTTATGCGTGCAAAATGCTTTTCAGAGCGAGAGAATCACTTTTTGACCAAAAAGGTGTTTTTGACCCTGACACGTGAATTTTGCTCAAAACAAATGCTCTCCACTTCCAAATGGTGCGTGACTGAGTGAATAACTCAGTGACTGAGTTATTCACTTTTCCAGTTTTTATGCGTGCAAAATGCTTTTCAGAGCGAGAGGATCACCTTTTGACCAAAAATGTGTTTTTCACCCTGACACGTGAATTTTGCTCAAAACAAATGCTCTCCACTTCCAAATGGTGCGCAATGGCATAAATAACACTATTTAAGCTCAGTTACATGTTTGCATTGAAAGTGACTGAGTTATTCACTTTTCCAGTTTTTATGCGTGCAAAATGCTTTTCAGAGCGAGAGAATCACTTTTTGACCAAAAAGGTGTTTTTGACCCTGACACGTGAATTTTGCTCAAAACAAATGCTCTCCACTTCCAAATGGTGCGCAATGGCATAAATAACCCTATTTAAGCTCAGTTACACGTTTGCATTGAAAGTGACTGAGTTATTCACTTTTCCAGTTTTTATGCGTGCAAAATGCTTTTCAGAGCGAGAGAATCACTTTTTGACCAAAAAGGTGTTTTTGACCCTGACACGTGAATTGTGCTCAAAACAAATGCTCTCCACTTCCAAATGGTGCGCAATGGCATAAATAACCCTATTTAAGCTCAGTTACACGTTTGCATTGAAAGTGACTGAGTTATTCACTTTTCCAGTTTTTATGCGTGCAAAATGCTTTTCAGAGCGAGAGAATCACTTTTTGACCAAAAATGTGTTTTTGACCCTGACACGTGAATTTTGCTCAAAACAAATGCTCTCCACTTCCAAATGGTGCGCAATGGCATAAATAACCCTATTTAAGCTCAGTTACACGTTTGCATTGAAAGTGACTGAGTTATTCACTTTTCCAGTTTTTATGCGTGCAAAATGCTTTTCAGAGCGAGAGAATCACTTTTTGAACAACAATGTGTTTTTGACCCTGACACGTGAATTGTGCTCAAAACAACTGCTCTTCACTTCCAAATGGTGCGCAATGGCATAAATAACCCTATTTAAGCTCAGTTACACGTTTGCATTGAAAGTGACTGAGTTATTCACTTTTCCAGTTTTTATGCGTGCAAAATGCTTTTTTCAGAGCGAGAGGATCACCTTTTGACCAAAAATGTGTTTTTGACCCTGACACGTGAATTTTGCTCAAAACAAATGCTCTCCACTTCCAAATGGTGCACAATGGCATAAATAACCCTATTTAAGCTCAGTTACACGTTTGCATTGAAAGTGACTGAGTTATTCACTTTTCCAGTTTTTATGCGTGCAAAATGCTTTTCAGAGCGAGAGAATCACTTTTTGACCAAAAAGGTGTTTTTGACCCTGACACGTGAATTTTGCTCAAAACAAATGCTCTCCACTTCCAAATGGTGCGTGACTGAGTGAATAACTCAGTGACTGAGTTATTCACTTTTTCAGTTTTTATGCGTGCAAAATGCTTTTCAGAGTGAGAGGATCACCTTTTGACCAAAAATGTGTTTTTGACCCTGACACGTGAATTTTGCTCAAAACAAATGCTCTCCACTTCCAAATGGTGCGCAATGGCATAAATAACCCTATTTAAGCTCAGTTACACGTTTGCATTGAAAGTGACTGAGTTATTCACTTTTCCAGTTTTTATGCGTGCAAAATGCTTTTCAGAGCGAGAGAATCACTTTTTGACCAAAAAGGTGTTTTTGACCCTGACACGTGAATTTTGCTCCAAACAAATGCTCTCCACTTCCAAATGGTGTGCAATGGCATAAATAACCCCTATTTAAGCTCAGTTACACGTTTGCATTGAAAGTGACTGAGTTATTCACTTTTCCAGTTTTTATGCGTGCAAAATGCTTTTCAGAGCGAGAGAATCACTTTTTGACCAAAAAGGTGTTTTTGACCCTGACACGTGAATTTTGCTCAAAACAAATGCTCTCCACTTCCAAATGGTGCGTGACTGAGTGAATAACTCAGTGACTGAGTTATTCACTTTTTCAGTTTTTATGCGTGCAAAATGCTTTTCAGAGTGAGAGGATCACCTTTTGACCAAAAATGTGTTTTTGACCCTGACACGTGAATTTTGCTCAAAACAAATGCTCTCCACTTCCAAATGGTGCGCAATGGCATAAATAACCCTATTTAAGCTCAGTTACACGTTTGCATTGAAAGTGACTGAGTTATTCACTTTTCCAGTTTTTATGCGTGCAAAATGCTTTTCAGAGCGAGAGAATCACTTTTTGACCAAAAAGGTGTTTTTGACCCTGACACGTGAATTTTGCTCCAAACAAATGCTCTCCACTTCCAAATGGTGTGCAATGGCATAAATAACCCCTATTTAAGCTCAGTTACACGTTTGCATTGAAAGTGACTGAGTTATTCACTTTTCCAGTTTTTATGCGTGCAAAATGCTTTTCAGAGCGAGAGAATCACTTTTTGACCAAAAAGGTGTTTTTGACCCTGACACGTGAATTTTGCTCAAAACAAATGCTCTCCACTTCCAAATGGTGCGCAATGGCATAAATAACCCTATTTAAGCTCAGTTACACGTTTGCATTGAAAGTGACTGAGTTATTCACTTTTCCAGTTTTTATGCGTGCAAAATGATTTTCAGAGCGAGAGAATCACTTTTTGACCAAAAAGGTGTTTTTGACCCTGACACGTGAATTGTGCTCAAAACAACTGCTCTTCACTCCCAAATGGTGCGCAATGGCATAAATAACCCTATTTAAGCTCAGTTACACGTTTGCATTGAAAGTGACTGAGTTATTCACTTTTCCAGTTTTTATGCGTGCAAAATGCTTTTTTCAGAGCGAGAGGATCACCTTTTGACCAAAAATGTGTTTTTGACCCTGACACGTGAATTTTGCCCAAAACAAATGCTCTCCACTTCCAAATGGTGCACAATGGCATAAATAACCCTATTTAAGCTCAGTTACACGTTTGCATTGAAAGTGACTGAGTTATTCACTTTTCCAGTTTTTATGCGTGCAAAATGCTTTTCAGAGCGAGAGAATCACTTTTTGACCAAAAAGGTGTTTTTGACCCTGACACGTGAATTTTGCTCAAAACAAATGCTCTCCACTTCCAAATGGTGCGTGACTGAGTGAATAACTCAGTGACTGAGTTATTCACTTTTCCAGTTTTTATGCGTGCAAAATGCTTTTCAGAGCGAGAGGATCACCTTTTGACCAAAAATGTGTTTTTGACCCTGACACGTGAATTTTGCTCAAAACAACTGCTCTCCACTTCCAAATGGTGCGCAATGGCATAAATAACCCTATTTAAGCTCAGTTACACGTTTGCATTGAAAGTGACTGAGTTATTCACTTTTCCAGTTTTTATGCGTGCAAAATGCTTTTCAGAGCGAGAGATTCACTTTTTGAACAACAATGTGTTTTTGACCCTGACACGTGAATTGTGCTCAAAACAAATGCTCTCCACTTCCAAATGGTGCGCAATGGCATAAATAACCCTATTTAAGCTCAGTTACACGTTTGCATTGAAAGTGACTTGAGTTATTTACTTTTCCAGTTTTTATGCGTGCAAAATGCTTTTCAGAGCGAGAGAATCACTTTTTGACCCTGACACGTGAATTGTGCTCAAAACAACTGCTCTTCACTTCCAAATGGTGCGCAATGGCATAAATAACCCTATTTAAGCTCAGTTACACGTTTGCATTGAAAGTGACTGAGTTATTCACTTTTCCAGTTTTTATGCGTGCAAAATGCTTTTCAGAGCGAGAGAATCACTTTTTGACCAAAAATGTGTTTTTGACCCTGACACGTGAATTTTGCTCAAAACAAATGCTCTCCACTTCCAAATGGTGCGCAATGGCATAAATAACCCTATTTAAGCTCAGTTACACGTTTGCATTGAAAGTGACTGAGTTATTCACTTTTCCAGTTTTTATGCGTGCAAAATGCTTTTCAGAGCGAGAGAATCACTTTTTGACCAAAAAGGTGTTTTTGACCCTGACACGTGAATTTTGCTCCAAACAAATGCTCTCCACTTCCAAATGGTGTGCAATGGCATAAATAACCCCTATTTAAGCTCAGTTACACGTTTGCATTGAAAGTGACTGAGTTATTCACTTTTCCAGTTTTTATGCGTGCAAAATGCTTTTCAGAGCGAGAGAATCACTTTTTGACCAAAAAGGTGTTTTTGACCCTGACACGTGAATTTTGCTCAAAACAAATGCTCTCCACTTCCAAATGGTGCGCAATGGCATAAATAACCCTATTTAAGCTCAGTTACACGTTTGCATTGAAAGTGACTGAGTTATTCACTTTTCCAGTTTTTATGCGTGCAAAATGATTTTCAGAGCGAGAGAATCACTTTTTGACCAAAAAGGTGTTTTTGACCCTGACACGTGAATTTTGCTCAAAACAAATGCTCTCCACTTCCAAATGGTGCGTGACTGAGTGAATAACTCAGTGACTGAGTTATTCACTTTTCCAGTTTTTATGCGTGCAAAATGCTTTTCAGAGCGAGAGGATCACCTTTTGACCAAAAATGTGTTTTTGACCCTGACACGTGAATTTTGCTCAAAACAACTGCTCTCCACTTCCAAATGGTGCGCAATGGCATAAATAACCCTATTTAAGCTCAGTTACACGTTTGCATTGAAAGTGACTGAGTTATTCACTTTTCCAGTTTTTATGCGTGCAAAATGCTTTTCAGAGCGAGAGATTCACTTTTTGAACAACAATGTGTTTTTGACCCTGACACGTGAATTGTGCTCAAAACAAATGCTCTCCACTTCCAAATGGTGCGCAATGGCATAAATAACCCTATTTAAGCTCAGTTACACGTTTGCATTGAAAGTGACTTGAGTTATTTACTTTTCCAGTTTTTATGCGTGCAAAATGCTTTTCAGAGCGAGAGAATCACTTTTTGACCCTGACACGTGAATTGTGCTCAAAACAACTGCTCTTCACTTCCAAATGGTGCGCAATGGCATAAATAACCCTATTTAAGCTCAGTTACACGTTTGCATTGAAAGTGACTGAGTTATTCACTTTTCCAGTTTTTATGCGGGCAAAATGCTTTTTTCAGAGCGAGAGGATCACCTTTTGACCAAAAATGTGTTTTTGACCCTGACACGTGAATTTTGCTCAAAACAAATGCTCTCCACTTCCAAATGGTGCACAATGGCATAAATAACCCTATTTAAGCTCAGTTACACGTTTGCATTGAAAGTGACTGAGTTATTCACTTTTCCAGTTTTTATGCGTGCAAAATGCTTTTCAGAGCGAGAGAATCACTTTTTGACCAAAAAGGTGTTTTTGACCCTGACACGTGAATTTTGCTCAAAACAAATGCTCTCCACTTCCAAATGGTGCGTGACTGAGTGAATAACTCAGTGACTGAGTTATTCACTTTTCCAGTTTTTATGCGTGCAAAATGCTTTTCAGAGCGAGAGGATCACCTTTTGACCAAAAATGTGTTTTTCACCCTGACACGTGAATTTTGCTCAAAACAAATGCTCTCCACTTCCAAATGGTGCGCAATGGCATAAATAACCCTATTTAAGCTCAGTTACACGTTTGCATTGAAAGTGACTGAGTTATTCACTTTTCCAGTTTTTATGCGTGCAAAATGCTTTTCAGAGCGAGAGAATCACTTTTTGACCAAAAATGTGTTTTTGACCCTGACACGTGAATTTTGCTCAAAACAAATGCTCTCCACTTCCAAATGGTGCGCAATGGCATAAATAACCCTATTTAAGCTCAGTTACACGTTTGCATTGAAAGTGACTGAGTTATACACTTTTCCAGTTTTTATGCATGCAAAATGCTTTTCAGAGCGAGAGAATCACTTTTTGACCAAAAATGTGTTTTTGACCCTGACACGTGAATTGTGCTCAAAACAAATGCTCTCCACTTCCAAATGGTGCGCAATGGCATAAATAACCCTATTTAAGCTCAGTTACACGTTTGCATTGAAAGTGACTGAGTTATTCACTTTTCCAGTTTTTATGCGTGCAAAATGCTTTTCAGAGCGAGAGAATCACTTTTTGACCAAAAAGGTGTTTTTGACCCTGACACGTGAATTTTGCTCAAAACAAATGCTCTCCACTTCCAAATGGTGCGTGACTGAGTGAATAACTCAGTGACTGAGTTATTCACTTTTCCAGTTTTTATGCGTGCAAAATGCTTTTCAGAGCGAGAGGATCACCTTTTGACCAAAAATGTGTTTTTCACCCTGACACGTGAATTTTGCTCAAAACAAATGCTCTCCACTTCCAAATGGTGCGCAATGGCATAAATAACCCTATTTAAGCTCAGTTACACGTTTGCATTGAAAGTGACTGAGTTATTCACTTTTCCAGTTTTTATGCGTGCAAAATGCTTTTCAGAGCGAGAGAATCACTTTTTGACCAAAAAGGTGTTTTTGACCCTGACACGTGAATTTTGCTCAAAACAAATGCTCTCCACTTCCAAATGGTGCGCAATGGCATAAATAACCCTATTTAAGCTCAGTTACACGTTTGCATTGAAAGTGACTGAGTTATTCACTTTTCCAGTTTTTATGCGTGCAAAATGATTTTCAGAGCGAGAGAATCACTTTTTGACCAAAAAGGTGTTTTTGACCCTGACACGTGAATTGTGCTCAAAACAACTGCTCTTCACTTCCAAATGGTGCGCAATGGCATAAATAACCCTATTTAAGCTCAGTTACACGTTTGCATTGAAAGTGACTGAGTTATTCACTTTTCCAGTTTTTATGCGTGCAAAATGCTTTTCAGAGCGAGAGAATCACTTTTTGACCAAAAAGGTGTTTTTGACCCTGACACGTGAATTTTGCTCAAAACAAATGCTCTCCACTTCCAAATGGTGCGTGACTGAGTGAATAACTCAGTGACTGAGTTATTCACTTTTCCAGTTTTTATGCGTGCAAAATGCTTTTCAGAGCGAGAGAATCACTTTTTGACCAAAAAGGTGTTTTTGATCCTGACACGTGAATTTTGCTCAAAACAAATGCTCTCCACTTCCAAATGGTGTGCAATGGCATAAATAACCCCTATTTAAGCTCAGTTACACGTTTGCATTGAAAGTGACTGAGTTATTCACTTTTCCAGTTTTTATGCGTGCAAAATGCTTTTCAGAGCGAGAGAATCACTTTTTGACCAAAAATGTGTTTTTGACCCTGACACGTGAATTTTGCTCAAAACAAATGCTCTCCACTTCCAAATGGTGCGCAATGGCATAAATAACCCTATTTAAGCTCAGTTACACGTTTGCATTGAAAGTGACTGAGTTATTCACTTTTCCAGTTTTTATGCGTGCAAAATGCTTTTCAGAGCGAGAGAATCACTTTTTGACCAAAAATGTGTTTTTGACCCTGACACGTGAATTTTGCTCAAAACAAATGCTCTCCACTTCCAAATGGTGCGCAATGGCATAAATAACCCTATTTAAGCTCAGTTACACGTTTGCATTGAGTGACTGAGTTATACACTTTTCCAGTTTTTATGCATGCAAAATGCTTTTCAGAGCGAGAGAATCACTTTTTGACCAAAAATGTGTTTTTGACCCTGACACGTGAATTGTGCTCAAAACAAATGCTCTCCACTTCCAAATGGTGCGCAATGGCATAAATAACCCTATTTAAGCTCAGTTACACGTTTGCATTGAAAGTGACTGAGTTATTCACTTTTCCAGTTTTTATGCGTGCAAAATGCTTTTCAGAGCGAGAGAATCACTTTTTGACCAAAAATGTGTTTTTGACCCTGACACGTGAATTTTGCTCAAAACAAATGCTCTCCACTTCCAAATGGTGCGCAATGGCATAAATAACCCTATTTAAGCTCAGTTACACGTTTGCATTGAAAGTGACTGAGTTATACACTTTTCCAGTTTTTATGCATGCAAAATGCTTTTCAGAGCGAGAGAATCACTTTTTGACCAAAAATGTGTTTTTGACCCTGACACGTGAATTGTGCTCAAAACAAATGCTCTCCACTTCCAAATGGTGCGCAATGGCATAAATAACCCTATTTAAGCTCAGTTACACGTTTGCATTGAAAGTGACTGAGTTATTCACTTTTCCAGTTTTTATGCGTGCAAAATGCTTTTCAGAGCGAGAGAATCACTTTTTGACCAAAAAGGTGTTTTTGACCCTGACACGTGAATTTTGCTCAAAACAAATGCTCTCCACTTCCAAATGGTGCGTGACTGAGTGAATAACTCAGTGACTGAGTTATTCACTTTTCCAGTTTTTATGCGTGCAAAATGCTTTTCAGAGCGAGAGGATCACCTTTTGACCAAAAATGTGTTTTTCACCCTGACACGTGAATTTTGCTCAAAACAAATGCTCTCCACTTCCAAATGGTGCGCAATGGCATAAATAACCCTATTTAAGCTCAGTTACACGTTTGCATTGAAAGTGACTGAGTTATTCACTTTTCCAGTTTTTATGCGTGCAAAATGCTTTTCAGAGCGAGAGAATCACTTTTTGACCAAAAAGGTGTTTTTGACCCTGACACGTGAATTTTGCTCAAAACAAATGCTCTCCACTTCCAAATGGTGCGCAATGGCATAAATAACCCTATTTAAGCTCAGTTACACGTTTGCATTGAAAGTGACTGAGTTATTCACTTTTCCAGTTTTTATGCGTGCAAAATGATTTTCAGAGCGAGAGAATCACTTTTTGACCAAAAAGGTGTTTTTGACCCTGACACGTGAATTGTGCTCAAAACAACTGCTCTTCACTTCCAAATGGTGCGCAATGGCATAAATAACCCTATTTAAGCTCAGTTACACGTTTGCATTGAAAGTGACTGAGTTATTCACTTTTCCAGTTTTTATGCGTGCAAAATGCTTTTCAGAGCGAGAGAATCACTTTTTGACCAAAAAGGTGTTTTTGACCCTGACACGTGAATTTTGCTCAAAACAAATGCTCTCCACTTCCAAATGGTGCGTGACTGAGTGAATAACTCAGTGACTGAGTTATTCACTTTTCCAGTTTTTATGCGTGCAAAATGCTTTTCAGAGCGAGAGAATCACTTTTTGACCAAAAAGGTGTTTTTGACCCTGACACGTGAATTTTGCTCAAAACAAATGCTCTCCACTTCCAAATGGTGTGCAATGGCATAAATAACCCCTATTTAAGCTCAGTTACACGTTTGCATTGAAAGTGACTGAGTTATTCACTTTTCCAGTTTTTATGCGTGCAAAATGCTTTTCAGAGCGAGAGAATCACTTTTTGACCAAAAATGTGTTTTTGACCCTGACACGTGAATTTTGCTCAAAACAAATGCTCTCCACTTCCAAATGGTGCGCAATGGCATAAATAACCCTATTTAAGCTCAGTTACACGTTTGCATTGAAAGTGACTGAGTTATTCACTTTTCCAGTTTTTATGCGTGCAAAATGCTTTTCAGAGCGAGAGAATCACTTTTTGACCAAAAATGTGTTTTTGACCCTGACACGTGAATTTTGCTCAAAACAAATGCTCTCCACTTCCAAATGGTGCGCAATGGCATAAATAACCCTATTTAAGCTCAGTTACACGTTTGCATTGAGTGACTGAGTTATACACTTTTCCAGTTTTTATGCATGCAAAATGCTTTTCAGAGCGAGAGAATCACTTTTTGACCAAAAATGTGTTTTTGACCCTGACACGTGAATTGTGCTCAAAACAAATGCTCTCCACTTCCAAATGGTGCGCAATGGCATAAATAACCCTATTTAAGCTCAGTTACACGTTTGCATTGAAAGTGACTGAGTTATTCACTTTTCCAGTTTTTATGCGTGCAAAATGCTTTTCAGAGCGAGAGAATCACTTTTTGACCAAAAAGGTGTTTTTGACCCTGACACGTGAATTTTGCTCAAAACAAATGCTCTCCACTTCCAAATGGTGCGTGACTGAGTGAATAACTCAGTGACTGAGTTATTCACTTTTCCAGTTTTTATGCGTGCAAAATGCTTTTCAGAGCGAGAGGATCACCTTTTGACCAAAAATGTGTTTTTCACCCTGACACGTGAATTTTGCTCAAAACAAATGCTCTTCACTTCCAAATGGTGCGCAATGGCATAAATAACCCTATTTAAGCTCAGTTACACGTTTGCATTGAAAGTGACTGAGTTATTCACTTTTCCAGTTTTTATGCGGGCAAAATGCTTTTTTCAGAGCGAGAGGATCACCTTTTGACCAAAAATGTGTTTTTGACCCTGACACGTGAATTGTGCTCAAAACAAATGCTCTCCACTTCCAAATGGTGCGCAATGGCATAAATAACCCTATTTAAGCTCAGTTACACGTTTGCATTGAAAGTGACTGAGTTATTCACTTTTCCAGTTTTTATGCGTGCAAAATGCTTTTCAGAGCGAGAGAATCACTTTTTGACCAAAAAGGTGTTTTTGACCCTGACACGTGAATTTTGCTCAAAACAAATGCTCTCCACTTCCAAATGGTGCGTGACTGAGTGAATAACTCAGTGACTGAGTTATTCACTTTTCCAGTTTTTATGCGTGCAAAATGCTTTTCAGAGCGAGAGGATCACCTTTTGACCAAAAATGTGTTTTTCACCCTGACACGTGAATTTTGCTCAAAACAAATGCTCTCCACTTCCAAATGGTGCGCAATGGCATAAATAACCCTATTTAAGCTCAGTTACACGTTTGCATTGAAAGTGACTGAGTTATTCACTTTTCCAGTTTTTATGCGTGCAAAATGCTTTTCAGAGCGAGAGAATCACTTTTTGACCAAAAAGGTGTTTTTGACCCTGACACGTGAATTTTGCTCAAAACAAATGCTCTCCACTTCCAAATGGTGCGCAATGGCATAAATAACCCTATTTAAGCTCAGTTACACGTTTGCATTGAAAGTGACTGAGTTATTCACTTTTCCAGTTTTTATGCGTGCAAAATGATTTTCAGAGCGAGAGAATCACTTTTTGACCAAAAAGGTGTTTTTGACCCTGACACGTGAATTGTGCTCAAAACAACTGCTCTTCACTTCCAAATGGTGCGCAATGGCATAAATAACCCTATTTAAGCTCAGTTACACGTTTGCATTGAAAGTGACTGAGTTATTCACTTTTCCAGTTTTTATGCGTGCAAAATGCTTTTCAGAGCGAGAGAATCACTTTTTGACCAAAAAGGTGTTTTTGACCCTGACACGTGAATTTTGCTCAAAACAAATGCTCTCCACTTCCAAATGGTGCGTGACTGAGTGAATAACTCAGTGACTGAGTTATTCACTTTTCCAGTTTTTATGCGTGCAAAATGCTTTTCAGAGTGAGAGGATCACCTTTTGACCAAAAATGTGTTTTTGACCCTGACACGTGAATTTTGCTCAAAACAAATGCTCTCCACTTCCAAATGGTGCGCAATGGCATAAATAACCCTATTTAAGCTCAGTTACACGTTTGCATTGAAAGTGACTGAGTTATTCACTTTTCCAGTTTTTATGCGTGCAAAATGCTTTTCAGAGCGAGAGAATCACTTTTTGACCAAAAAGGTGTTTTTGACCCTGACACGTGAATTTTGCTCCAAACAAATGCTCTCCACTTCCAAATGGTGTGCAATGGCATAAATAACCCCTATTTAAGCTCAGTTACACGTTTGTATTGAAAGTGACTGAGTTATTCACTTTTCCAGTTTTTATGCGTGCAAAATGCTTTTCAGAGCGAGAGAATCACTTTTTGACCAAAAAGGTGTTTTTGACCCTGACACGTGAATTTTGCTCAAAACAAATGCTCTCCACTTCCAAATGGTGCGCAATGGCATAAATAACCCTATTTAAGCTCAGTTACACGTTTGCATTGAAAGTGACTGAGTTATTCACTTTTCCAGTTTTTATGCGTGCAAAATGATTTTCAGAGCGAGAGAATCACTTTTTGACCAAAAAGGTGTTTTTGACCCTGACACGTGAATTGTGCTCAAAACAACTGCTCTTCACTTCCAAATGGTGCGCAATGGCATAAATAACCCTATTTAAGCTCAGTTACACGTTTGCATTGAAAGTGACTGAGTTATTCACTTTTCCAGTTTTTATGCGTGCAAAATGCTTTTTTCAGAGCGAGAGGATCACCTTTTGACCAAAAATGTGTTTTTGACCCTGACACGTGAATTTTGCCCAAAACAAATGCTCTCCACTTCCAAATGGTGCACAATGGCATAAATAACCCTATTTAAGCTCAGTTACACGTTTGCATTGAAAGTGACTGAGTTATTCACTTTTCCAGTTTTTATGCGTGCAAAATGCTTTTCAGAGCGAGAGAATCACTTTTTGACCAAAAAGGTGTTTTTGACCCTGACACGTGAATTTTGCTCAAAACAAATGCTCTCCACTTCCAAATGGTGCGTGACTGAGTGAATAACTCAGTGACTGAGTTATTCACTTTTCCAGTTTTTATGCGTGCAAAATGCTTTTCAGAGCGAGAGGATCACCTTTTGACCAAAAATGTGTTTTTGACCCTGACACGTGAATTTTGCTCAAAACAACTGCTCTCCACTTCCAAATGGTGCGCAATGGCATAAATAACCCTATTTAAGCTCAGTTACACGTTTGCATTGAAAGTGACTGAGTTATTCACTTTTCCAGTTTTTATGCGTGCAAAATGCTTTTCAGAGCGAGAGAATCACTTTTTGACCAAATAGGTGTTTTTGACCCTGACACGTGAATTTTGCTCAAAACAAATGCTCTCCACTTCCAAATGGTGTGCAATGGCATAAATAACCCCTATTTAAGCTCAGTTACACGTTTGCATTGAAAGTGACTGAGTTATTCACTTTTCCAGTTTTTATGCGTGCAAAATGCTTTTCAGAGCGAGAGAATCACTTTTTGACCAAAAAGGTGTTTTTGACCCTGACACGTGAATTTTGCTCAAAACAAATGCTCTCCACTTCCAAATGGTGCGCAATGGCATAAATAACCCTATTTAAGCTCAGTTACACGTTTGCATTGAAAGTGACTGAGTTATTCACTTTTCCAGTTTTTATGCGTGCGAAATGCTTTTCAGAGCGAGAGAATCACTTTTTGACCAAAAATGTGTTTTTGACCCTGACACGTGAATTGTGCTCAAAACAACTGCTCTTCACTTCCAAATGGTGCGCAATGGCATAAATAACCCTATTTAAGCTCAGTTACACGTTTGCATTGAAAGTGACTGAGTTATTCACTTTTCCAGTTTTTATGCGTGCAAAATGCTTTTCAGAGCGAGAGAATCACTTTTTGAACAACAATGTGTTTTTGACCCTGACACGTGAATTTTGCTCAAAACAAATGCTCTCCACTTCCAAATGGTGCATGACTGAGTGAATAACTCAGTGACTGAGTTATTCACTTTTCCAGTTTTTATGCGTGCAAAATGCTTTTCAGAGCGAGAGGATCACCTTTTGACCAAAAATGTGTTTTTCACCCTGACACGTGAATTTTGCTCAAAACAAATGCTCTCCACTTCCAAATGGTGCGCAATGGCATAAATAACCCTATTTAAGCTCAGTTACACGTTTGCATTGAAAGTGACTGAGTTATTCACTTTTCCAGTTTTTATGCGTGCAAAATGCTTTTCAGAGCGAGAGATTCACTTTTTGAACAACAATGTGTTTTTGACCCTGACACGTGAATTGTGCTCAAAACAAATGCTCTCCACTTCCAAATGGTGCGCAATGGCATAAATAACCCTATTTAAGCTCAGTTACACGTTTGCATTGAAAGTGACTTGAGTTATTTACTTTTCCAGTTTTTATGCGTGCAAAATGCTTTTCAGAGCGAGAGAATCACTTTTTGACCCTGACACGTGAATTGTGCTCAAAACAACTGCTCTTCACTTCCAAATGGTGCGCAATGGCATAAATAACCCTATTTAAGCTCAGTTACACGTTTGCATTGAAAGTGACTGAGTTATACACTTTTCCAGTTTTTATGCATGCAAAATGCTTTTCAGAGCGAGAGAATCACTTTTTGACCAAAAAGGTGTTTTTGACCCTGACACGTGAATTTTGCTCAAAACAAATGCTCTCCACTTCCAAATGGTGCGCAATGGCATAAATAACCCTATTTAAGCTCAGTTACACGTTTGCATTGAAAGTGACTGAGTTATTCACTTTTCCAGTTTTTATGCGTGCAAAATGATTTTCAGAGCGAGAGAATCACTTTTTGACCAAAAAGGTGTTTTTGACCCTGACACGTGAATTGTGCTCAAAACAACTGCTCTTCACTTCCAAATGGTGCGCAATGGCATAAATAACCCTATTTAAGCTCAGTTACACGTTTGCATTGAAAGTGACTGAGTTATTCACTTTTCCAGTTTTTATGCGTGCAAAATGCTTTTCAGAGCGAGAGAATCACTTTTTGACCAAAAAGGTGTTTTTGACCCTGACACGTGAATTTTGCTCAAAACAAATGCTCTCCACTTCCAAATGGTGCGTGACTGAGTGAATAACTCAGTGACTGAGTTATTCACTTTTCCAGTTTTTATGCGTGCAAAATGCTTTTCAGAGCGAGAGGATCACCTTTTGACCAAAAATGTGTTTTTCACCCTGACACGTGAATTTTGCTCAAAACAAATGCTCTCCACTTCCAAATGGTGCGCAATGGCATAAATAACCCTATTTAAGCTCAGTTACACGTTTGCATTGAAAGTGACTGAGTTATTCACTTTTCCAGTTTTTATGCGTGCAAAATGCTTTTCAGAGCGAGAGAATCACTTTTTGACCAAAAAGGTGTTTTTGACCCTGACACGTGAATTTTGCTCAAAACAAATGCTCTCCACTTCCAAATGGTGTGCAATGGCATAAATAACCCCTATTTAAGCTCAGTTACACGTTTGCATTGAAAGTGACTGAGTTATTCACTTTTCCAGTTTTTATGCGTGCAAAATGCTTTTCAGAGCGAGAGAATCACTTTTTGACCAAAAATGTGTTTTTGACCCTGACACGTGAATTTTGCTCAAAACAAATGCTCTCCACTTCCAAATGGTGCGCAATGGCATAAATAACCCTATTTAAGCTCAGTTACACGTTTGCATTGAAAGTGACTGAGTTATTCACTTTTCCAGTTTTTATGCGTGCAAAATGCTTTTCAGAGCGAGAGAATCACTTTTTGACCAAAAATGTGTTTTTGACCCTGACACGTGAATTTTGCTCAAAACAAATGCTCTCCACTTCCAAATGGTGCGCAATGGCATAAATAACCCTATTTAAGCTCAGTTACACGTTTGCATTGAGTGACTGAGTTATACACTTTTCCAGTTTTTATGCATGCAAAATGCTTTTCAGAGCGAGAGAATCACTTTTTGACCAAAAATGTGTTTTTGACCCTGACACGTGAATTGTGCTCAAAACAAATGCTCTCCACTTCCAAATGGTGCGCAATGGCATAAATAACCCTATTTAAGCTCAGTTACACGTTTGCATTGAAAGTGACTGAGTTATTCACTTTTCCAGTTTTTATGCGTGCAAAATGCTTTTCAGAGCGAGAGAATCACTTTTTGACCAAAAAGGTGTTTTTGACCCTGACACGTGAATTTTGCTCAAAACAAATGCTCTCCACTTCCAAATGGTGCGTGACTGAGTGAATAACTCAGTGACTGAGTTATTCACTTTTCCAGTTTTTATGCGTGCAAAATGCTTTTCAGAGCGAGAGGATCACCTTTTGACCAAAAATGTGTTTTTCACCCTGACACGTGAATTTTGCTCAAAACAAATGCTCTTCACTTCCAAATGGTGCGCAATGGCATAAATAACCCTATTTAAGCTCAGTTACACGTTTGCATTGAAAGTGACTGAGTTATTCACTTTTCCAGTTTTTATGCGGGCAAAATGCTTTTTTCAGAGCGAGAGGATCACCTTTTGACCAAAAATGTGTTTTTGACCCTGACACGTGAATTTTGCTCAAAACAAATGCTCTCCACTTCCAAATGGTGCACAATGGCATAAATAACCCTATTTAAGCTCAGTTACACGTTTGCATTGAAAGTGACTGAGTTATTCACTTTTCCAGTTTTTATGCGTGCAAAATGCTTTTCAGAGCGAGAGAATCACTTTTTGACCAAAAAGGTGTTTTTGACCCTGACACGTGAATTTTGCTCAAAACAAATGCTCTCCACTTCCAAATGGTGCGTGACTGAGTGAATAACTCAGTGACTGAGTTATTCACTTTTCCAGTTTTTATGCGTGCAAAATGCTTTTCAGAGCGAGAGGATCACCTTTTGACCAAAAATGTGTTTTTCACCCTGACACGTGAATTTTGCTCAAAACAAATGCTCTCCACTTCCAAATGGTGCGCAATGGCATAAATAACCCTATTTAAGCTCAGTTACACGTTTGCATTGAAAGTGACAGAGTTATTCACTTTTCCAGTTTTTATGCGTGCAAAATGCTTTTCAGAGCGAGAGAATCACTTTTTGACCAAAAATGTGTTTTTGACCCTGACACGTGAATTTTGCTCAAAACAAATGCTCTCCACTTCCAAATGGTGCGCAATGGCATAAATAACCCTATTTAAGCTCAGTTACACGTTTGCATTGAAAGTGACTGAGTTATACACTTTTCCAGTTTTTATGCATGCAAAATGCTTTTCAGAGCGAGAGAATCACTTTTTGACCAAAAATGTGTTTTTGACCCTGACACGTGAATTGTGCTCAAAACAAATGCTCTCCACTTCCAAATGGTGCGCAATGGCATAAATAACCCTATTTAAGCTCAGTTACACGTTTGCATTGAAAGTGACTGAGTTATTCACTTTTCCAGTTTTTATGCGTGCAAAATGCTTTTCAGAGCGAGAGAATCACTTTTTGACCAAAAAGGTGTTTTTGACCCTGACACGTGAATTTTGCTCAAAACAAATGCTCTCCACTTCCAAATGGTGCGTGACTGAGTGAATAACTCAGTGACTGAGTTATTCACTTTTCCAGTTTTTATGCATGCAAAATGCTTTTCAGAGCGAGAGGATCACCTTTTGACCAAAAATGTGTTTTTCACCCTGACACGTGAATTTTGCTCAAAACAAATGCTCTCCACTTCCAAATGGTGCGCAATGGCATAAATAACCCTATTTAAGCTCAGTTACACGTTTGCATTGAAAGTGACTGAGTTATTCACTTTTCCAGTTTTTATGCGTGCAAAATGCTTTTCAGAGCGAGAGAATCACTTTTTGACCAAAAAGGTGTTTTTGACCCTGACACGTGAATTTTGCTCAAAACAAATGCTCTCCACTTCCAAATGGTGCGCAATGGCATAAATAACCCTATTTAAGCTCAGTTACACGTTTGCATTGAAAGTGACTGAGTTATTCACTTTTCCAGTTTTTATGCGTGCAAAATGATTTTCAGAGCGAGAGAATCACTTTTTGACCAAAAAGGTGTTTTTGACCCTGACACGTGAATTTTGCTCAAAACAAATGCTCTCCACTTCCAAATGGTGCGTGACTGAGTGAATAACTCAGTGACTGAGTTATTCACTTTTCCAGTTTTTATGCGTGCAAAATGCTTTTCAGAGCGAGAGGATCACCTTTTGACCAAAAATGTGTTTTTCACCCTGACACGTGAATTTTGCTCAAAACAAATGCTCTTCACTTCCAAATGGTGCGCAATGGCATAAATAACCCTATTTAAGCTCAGTTACACGTTTGCATTGAAAGTGACTGAGTTATTCACTTTTCCAGTTTTTATGCGGGCAAAATGCTTTTTTCAGAGCGAGAGGATCACCTTTTGACCAAAAATGTGTTTTTGACCCTGACACGTGAATTTTGCTCAAAACAAATGCTCTCCACTTCCAAATGGTGCACAATGGCATAAATAACCCTATTTAAGCTCAGTTACACGTTTGCATTGAAAGTGACTGAGTTATTCACTTTTCCAGTTTTTATGCGTGCAAAATGCTTTTCAGAGCGAGAGAATCACTTTTTGACCAAAAAGGTGTTTTTGACCCTGACACGTGAATTTTGCTCAAAACAAATGCTCTCCACTTCCAAATGGTGCGTGACTGAGTGAATAACTCAGTGACTGAGTTATTCACTTTTCCAGTTTTTATGCGTGCAAAATGCTTTTCAGAGCGAGAGGATCACCTTTTGACCAAAAATGTGTTTTTCACCCTGACACGTGAATTTTGCTCAAAACAAATGCTCTCCACTTCCAAATGGTGCGCAATGGCATAAATAACCCTATTTAAGCTCAGTTACACGTTTGCATTGAAAGTGACAGAGTTATTCACTTTTCCAGTTTTTATGCGTGCAAAATGCTTTTCAGAGCGAGAGAATCACTTTTTGACCAAAAATGTGTTTTTGACCCTGACACGTGAATTTTGCTCAAAACAAATGCTCTCCACTTCCAAATGGTGCGCAATGGCATAAATAACCCTATTTAAGCTCAGTTACACGTTTGCATTGAAAGTGACTGAGTTATACACTTTTCCAGTTTTTATGCATGCAAAATGCTTTTCAGAGCGAGAGAATCACTTTTTGACCAAAAATGTGTTTTTGACCCTGACACGTGAATTGTGCTCAAAACAAATGCTCTCCACTTCCAAATGGTGCGCAATGGCATAAATAACCCTATTTAAGCTCAGTTACACGTTTGCATTGAAAGTGACTGAGTTATTCACTTTTCCAGTTTTTATGCGTGCAAAATGCTTTTCAGAGCGAGAGAATCACTTTTTGACCAAAAAGGTGTTTTTGACCCTGACACGTGAATTTTGCTCAAAACAAATGCTCTCCACTTCCAAATGGTGCGTGACTGAGTGAATAACTCAGTGACTGAGTTATTCACTTTTCCAGTTTTTATGCATGCAAAATGCTTTTCAGAGCGAGAGGATCACCTTTTGACCAAAAATGTGTTTTTCACCCTGACACGTGAATTTTGCTCAAAACAAATGCTCTCCACTTCCAAATGGTGCGCAATGGCATAAATAACCCTATTTAAGCTCAGTTACACGTTTGCATTGAAAGTGACTGAGTTATTCACTTTTCCAGTTTTTATGCGTGCAAAATGCTTTTCAGAGCGAGAGAATCACTTTTTGACCAAAAAGGTGTTTTTGACCCTGACACGTGAATTTTGCTCAAAACAAATGCTCTCCACTTCCAAATGGTGCGCAATGGCATAAATAACCCTATTTAAGCTCAGTTACACGTTTGCATTGAAAGTGACTGAGTTATTCACTTTTCCAGTTTTTATGCGTGCAAAATGATTTTCAGAGCGAGAGAATCACTTTTTGACCAAAAAGGTGTTTTTGACCCTGACACGTGAATTGTGCTCAAAACAACTGCTCTTCACTTCCAAATGGTGCGCAATGGCATAAATAACCCTATTTAAGCTCAGTTACACGTTTGCATTGAAAGTGACTGAGTTATTCACTTTTCCAGTTTTTATGCGTGCAAAATGCTTTTCAGAGCGAGAGAATCACTTTTTGACCAAAAAGGTGTTTTTGACCCTGACACGTGAATTTTGCTCAAAACAAATGCTCTCCACTTCCAAATGGTGCGTGACTGAGTGAATAACTCAGTGACTGAGTTATTCACTTTTCCAGTTTTTATGCGTGCAAAATGCTTTTCAGAGCGAGAGGATCACCTTTTGACCAAAAATGTGTTTTTCACCCTGACACGTGAATTTTGCTCAAAACAAATGCTCTCCACTTCCAAATGGTGCGCAATGGCATAAATAACCCTATTTAAGCTCAGTTACACGTTTGCATTGAAAGTGACTGAGTTATTCACTTTTCCAGTTTTTATGCGTGCAAAATGCTTTTCAGAGCGAGAGAATCACTTTTTGACCAAAAATGTGTTTTTGACCCTGACACGTGAATTTTGCTCAAAACAAATGCTCTCCACTTCCAAATGGTGCGCAATGGCATAAATAACCCTATTTAAGCTCAGTTACACGTTTGCATTGAAAGTGACTGAGTTATACACTTTTCCAGTTTTTATGCATGCAAAATGCTTTTCAGAGCGAGAGAATCACTTTTTGACCAAAAATGTGTTTTTGACCCTGACACGTGAATTGTGCTCAAAACAAATGCTCTCCACTTCCAAATGGTGCGCAATGGCATAAATAACCCTATTTAAGCTCAGTTACACGTTTGCATTGAAAGTGACTGAGTTATTCACTTTTCCAGTTTTTATGCGTGCAAAATGCTTTTCAGAGCGAGAGAATCACTTTTTGACCAAAAAGGTGTTTTTGACCCTGACACGTGAATTTTGCTCAAAACAAATGCTCTCCACTTCCAAATGGTGCGCAATGGCATAAATAACCCTATTTAAGCTCAGTTACACGTTTGCATTGAAAGTGACTGAGTTATTCACTTTTCCAGTTTTTATGCGTGCAAAATGCTTTTCAGAGCGAGAGAATCACTTTTTGACCAAAAAGGTGTTTTTGACCCTGACACGTGAATTTTGCTCAAAACAAATGCTCTCCACTTCCAAATGGTGCGTGACTGAGTGAATAACTCAGTGACTGAGTTATTCACTTTTCCAGTTTTTATGCGTGCAAAATGCTTTTCAGAGCGAGAGGATCACCTTTTGACCAAAAATGTGTTTTTCACCCTGACACGTGAATTTTGCTCAAAACAAATGCTCTCCACTTCCAAATGGTGCGCAATGGCATAAATAACCCTATTTAAGCTCAGTTACACGTTTGCATTGAAAGTGACTGAGTTATTCACTTTTCCAGTTTTTATGCGTGCAAAATGCTTTTCAGAGCGAGAGAATCACTTTTTGACCAAAAAGGTGTTTTTGACCCTGACACGTGAATTTTGCTCAAAACAAATGCTCTCCACTTCCAAATGGTGCGCAATGGCATAAATAACCCTATTTAAGCTCAGTTACACGTTTGCATTGAAAGTGACTGAGTTATTCACTTTTCCAGTTTTTATGCGTGCAAAATGATTTTCAGAGCGAGAGAATCACTTTTTGACCAAAAAGGTGTTTTTGACCCTGACACGTGAATTGTGCTCAAAACAACTGCTCTTCACTTCCAAATGGTGCGCAATGGCATAAATAACCCTATTTAAGCTCAGTTACACGTTTGCATTGAAAGTGACTGAGTTATTCACTTTTCCAGTTTTTATGCGTGCAAAATGCTTTTCAGAGCGAGAGAATCACTTTTTGACCAAAAAGGTGTTTTTGACCCTGACACGTGAATTTTGCTCAAAACAAATGCTCTCCACTTCCAAATGGTGCGTGACTGAGTGAATAACTCAGTGACTGAGTTATTCACTTTTCCAGTTTTTATGCGTGCAAAATGCTTTTCAGAGCGAGAGGATCACCTTTTGACCAAAAATGTGTTTTTCACCCTGACACGTGAATTTTGCTCAAAACAAATGCTCTCCACTTCCAAATGGTGCGCAATGGCATAAATAACCCTATTTAAGCTCAGTTACACGTTTGCATTGAAAGTGACTGAGTTATTCACTTTTCCAGTTTTTATGCGTGCAAAATGCTTTTCAGAGCGAGAGAATCACTTTTTGACCAAAAAGGTGTTTTTGACCCTGACACGTGAATTTTGCTCAAAACAAATGCTCTCCACTTCCAAATGGTGTGCAATGGCATAAATAACCCCTATTTAAGCTCAGTTACACGTTTGCATTGAAAGTGACTGAGTTATTCACTTTTCCAGTTTTTATGCGTGCAAAATGCTTTTCAGAGCGAGAGAATCACTTTTTGACCAAAAATGTGTTTTTGACCCTGACACGTGAATTTTGCTCAAAACAAATGCTCTCCACTTCCAAATGGTGCGCAATGGCATAAATAACCCTATTTAAGCTCAGTTACACGTTTGCATTGAAAGTGACTGAGTTATTCACTTTTCCAGTTTTTATGCGTGCAAAATGCTTTTCAGAGCGAGAGAATCACTTTTTGACCAAAAATGTGTTTTTGACCCTGACACGTGAATTTTGCTCAAAACAAATGCTCTCCACTTCCAAATGGTGCGCAATGGCATAAATAACCCTATTTAAGCTCAGTTACACGTTTGCATTGAGTGACTGAGTTATACACTTTTCCAGTTTTTATGCATGCAAAATGCTTTTCAGAGCGAGAGAATCACTTTTTGACCAAAAATGTGTTTTTGACCCTGACACGTGAATTGTGCTCAAAACAAATGCTCTCCACTTCCAAATGGTGCGCAATGGCATAAATAACCCTATTTAAGCTCAGTTACACGTTTGCATTGAAAGTGACTGAGTTATTCACTTTTCCAGTTTTTATGCGTGCAAAATGCTTTTCAGAGCGAGAGAATCACTTTTTGACCAAAAAGGTGTTTTTGACCCTGACACGTGAATTTTGCTCAAAACAAATGCTCTCCACTTCCAAATGGTGCGTGACTGAGTGAATAACTCAGTGACTGAGTTATTCACTTTTCCAGTTTTTATGCGTGCAAAATGCTTTTCAGAGCGAGAGGATCACCTTTTGACCAAAAATGTGTTTTTCACCCTGACACGTGAATTTTGCTCAAAACAAATGCTCTTCACTTCCAAATGGTGCGCAATGGCATAAATAACCCTATTTAAGCTCAGTTACACGTTTGCATTGAAAGTGACTGAGTTATTCACTTTTCCAGTTTTTATGCGGGCAAAATGCTTTTTTCAGAGCGAGAGGATCACCTTTTGACCAAAAATGTGTTTTTGACCCTGACACGTGAATTTTGCTCAAAACAAATGCTCTCCACTTCCAAATGGTGCACAATGGCATAAATAACCCTATTTAAGCTCAGTTACACGTTTGCATTGAAAGTGACTGAGTTATTCACTTTTCCAGTTTTTATGCGTGCAAAATGCTTTTCAGAGCGAGAGAATCACTTTTTGACCAAAAAGGTGTTTTTGACCCTGACACGTGAATTTTGCTCAAAACAAATGCTCTCCACTTCCAAATGGTGCGTGACTGAGTGAATAACTCAGTGACTGAGTTATTCACTTTTCCAGTTTTTATGCGTGCAAAATGCTTTTCAGAGCGAGAGGATCACCTTTTGACCAAAAATGTGTTTTTCACCCTGACACGTGAATTTTGCTCAAAACAAATGCTCTCCACTTCCAAATGGTGCGCAATGGCATAAATAACCCTATTTAAGCTCAGTTACACGTTTGCATTGAAAGTGACTGAGTTATTCACTTTTCCAGTTTTTATGCGTGCAAAATGCTTTTCAGAGCGAGAGAATCACTTTTTGACCAAAAATGTGTTTTTGACCCTGACACGTGAATTTTGCTCAAAACAAATGCTCTCCACTTCCAAATGGTGCGCAATGGCATAAATAACCCTATTTAAGCTCAGTTACACGTTTGCATTGAAAGTGACTGAGTTATTCACTTTTCCAGTTTTTATGCGTGCAAAATGATTTTCAGAGCGAGAGAATCACTTTTTGACCAAAAAGGTGTTTTTGACCCTGACACGTGAATTGTGCTCAAAACAACTGCTCTTCACTTCCAAATGGTGCGCAATGGCATAAATAACCCTATTTAAGCTCAGTTACACGTTTGCATTGAAAGTGACTGAGTTATTCACTTTTCCAGTTTTTATGCGTGCAAAATGCTTTTTTCAGAGCGAGAGGATCACCTTTTGACCAAAAATGTGTTTTTGACCCTGACACGTGAATTTTGCCCAAAACAAATGCTCTCCACTTCCAAATGGTGCACAATGGCATAAATAACCCTATTTAAGCTCAGTTACACGTTTGCATTGAAAGTGACTGAGTTATTCACTTTTCCAGTTTTTATGCGTGCAAAATGCTTTTCAGAGCGAGAGAATCACTTTTTGACCAAAAAGGTGTTTTTGACCCTGACACGTGAATTTTGCTCAAAACAAATGCTCTCCACTTCCAAATGGTGCGTGACTGAGTGAATAACTCAGTGACTGAGTTATTCACTTTTCCAGTTTTTATGCGTGCAAAATGCTTTTCAGAGCGAGAGGATCACCTTTTGACCAAAAATGTGTTTTTGACCCTGACACGTGAATTTTGCTCAAAACAACTGCTCTCCACTTCCAAATGGTGCGCAATGGCATAAATAACCCTATTTAAGCTCAGTTACACGTTTGCATTGAAAGTGACTGAGTTATTCACTTTTCCAGTTTTTATGCGTGCAAAATGCTTTTCAGAGCGAGAGAATCACTTTTTGACCAAATAGGTGTTTTTGACCCTGACACGTGAATTTTGCTCAAAACAAATGCTCTCCACTTCCAAATGGTGTGCAATGGCATAAATAACCCCTATTTAAGCTCAGTTACACGTTTGCATTGAAAGTGACTGAGTTATTCACTTTTCCAGTTTTTATGCGTGCAAAATGCTTTTCAGAGCGAGAGAATCACTTTTTGACCAAAAAGGTGTTTTTGACCCTGACACGTGAATTTTGCTCAAAACAAATGCTCTCCACTTCCAAATGGTGCGCAATGGCATAAATAACCCTATTTAAGCTCAGTTACACGTTTGCATTGAAAGTGACTGAGTTATTCACTTTTCCAGTTTTTATGCGTGCGAAATGCTTTTCAGAGCGAGAGAATCACTTTTTGACCAAAAATGTGTTTTTGACCCTGACACGTGAATTGTGCTCAAAACAACTGCTCTTCACTTCCAAATGGTGCGCAATGGCATAAATAACCCTATTTAAGCTCAGTTACACGTTTGCATTGAAAGTGACTGAGTTATTCACTTTTCCAGTTTTTATGCGTGCAAAATGCTTTTCAGAGCGAGAGAATCACTTTTTGAACAACAATGTGTTTTTGACCCTGACACGTGAATTTTGCTCAAAACAAATGCTCTCCACTTCCAAATGGTGCATGACTGAGTGAATAACTCAGTGACTGAGTTATTCACTTTTCCAGTTTTTATGCGTGCAAAATGCTTTTCAGAGCGAGAGGATCACCTTTTGACCAAAAATGTGTTTTTCACCCTGACACGTGAATTTTGCTCAAAACAAATGCTCTCCACTTCCAAATGGTGCGCAATGGCATAAATAACCCTATTTAAGCTCAGTTACACGTTTGCATTGAAAGTGACTGAGTTATTCACTTTTCCAGTTTTTATGCGTGCAAAATGCTTTTCAGAGCGAGAGATTCACTTTTTGAACAACAATGTGTTTTTGACCCTGACACGTGAATTGTGCTCAAAACAAATGCTCTCCACTTCCAAATGGTGCGCAATGGCATAAATAACCCTATTTAAGCTCAGTTACACGTTTGCATTGAAAGTGACTTGAGTTATTTACTTTTCCAGTTTTTATGCGTGCAAAATGCTTTTCAGAGCGAGAGAATCACTTTTTGACCCTGACACGTGAATTGTGCTCAAAACAACTGCTCTTCACTTCCAAATGGTGCGCAATGGCATAAATAACCCTATTTAAGCTCAGTTACACGTTTGCATTGAAAGTGACTGAGTTATTCACTTTTCCAGTTTTTATGCGGGCAAAATGCTTTTTTCAGAGCGAGAGGATCACCTTTTGACCAAAAATGTGTTTTTGACCCTGACACGTGAATTGTGCTCAAAACAAATGCTCTCCACTTCCAAATGGTGCACAATGGCATAAATAACCCTATTTAAGCTCAGTTACACGTTTGCATTGAAAGTGACTGAGTTATTCACTTTTCCAGTTTTTATGCGTGCAAAATGCTTTTCAGAGCGAGAGAATCACTTTTTGACCAAAAAGGTGTTTTTGACCCTGACACGTGAATTTTGCTCAAAACAAATGCTCTCCACTTCCAAATGGTGCGTGACTGAGTGAATAACTCAGTGACTGAGTTATTCACTTTTCCAGTTTTTATGCGTGCAAAATGCTTTTCAGAGCGAGAGGATCACCTTTTGACCAAAAATGTGTTTTTCACCCTGACACGTGAATTTTGCTCAAAACAAATGCTCTCCACTTCCAAATGGTGCGCAATGGCATAAATAACCCTATTTAAGCTCAGTTACACGTTTGCATTGAAAGTGACTGAGTTATTCACTTTTCCAGTTTTTATGCGTGCAAAATGCTTTTCAGAGCGAGAGAATCACTTTTTGACCAAAAATGTGTTTTTGACCCTGACACGTGAATTTTGCTCAAAACAAATGCTCTCCACTTCCAAATGGTGCGCAATGGCATAAATAACCCTATTTAAGCTCAGTTACACGTTTGCATTGAAAGTGACTGAGTTATTCACTTTTCCAGTTTTTATGCGTGCAAAATGCTTTTCAGAGCGAGAGAATCACTTTTTGACCAAAAAGGTGTTTTTGACCCTGACACGTGAATTTTGCTCAAAACAAATGCTCTCCACTTCCAAATGGTGCGTGACTGAGTGAATAACTCAGTGACTGAGTTATTCACTTTTCCAGTTTTTATGCGTGCAAAATGCTTTTCAGAGCGAGAGGATCACCTTTTGACCAAAAATGTGTTTTTCACCCTGACACGTGAATTTTGCTCAAAACAAATGCTCTCCACTTCCAAATGGTGCGCAATGGCATAAATAACCCTATTTAAGCTCAGTTACACGTTTGCATTGAAAGTGACTGAGTTATTCACTTTTCCAGTTTTTATGCGTGCAAAATGCTTTTCAGAGCGAGAGAATCACTTTTTGACCAAAAATGTGTTTTTGACCCTGACACGTGAATTTTGCTCAAAACAAATGCTCTCCACTTCCAAATGGTGCGCAATGGCATAAATAACCCTATTTAAGCTCAGTTACACGTTTGCATTGAAAGTGACTGAGTTATACACTTTTCCAGTTTTTATGCATGCAAAATGCTTTTCAGAGCGAGAGAATCACTTTTTGACCAAAAATGTGTTTTTGACCCTGACACGTGAATTGTGCTCAAAACAAATGCTCTCCACTTCCAAATGGTGCGCAATGGCATAAATAACCCTATTTAAGCTCAGTTACACGTTTGCATTGAAAGTGACTGAGTTATTCACTTTTCCAGTTTTTATGCGTGCAAAATGCTTTTCAGAGCGAGAGAATCACTTTTTGACCAAAAAGGTGTTTTTGACCCTGACACGTGAATTTTGCTCAAAACAAATGCTCTCCACTTCCAAATGGTGCGTGACTGAGTGAATAACTCAGTGACTGAGTTATTCACTTTTCCAGTTTTTATGCGTGCAAAATGCTTTTCAGAGCGAGAGGATCACCTTTTGACCAAAAATGTGTTTTTCACCCTGACACGTGAATTTTGCTCAAAACAAATGCTCTCCACTTCCAAATGGTGCGCAATGGCATAAATAACCCTATTTAAGCTCAGTTACACGTTTGCATTGAAAGTGACTGAGTTATTCACTTTTCCAGTTTTTATGCGTGCAAAATGCTTTTCAGAGCGAGAGAATCACTTTTTGACCAAAAATGTGTTTTTGACCCTGACACGTGAATTTTGCTCAAAACAAATGCTCTCCACTTCCAAATGGTGCGCAATGGCATAAATAACCCTATTTAAGCTCAGTTACACGTTTGCATTGAAAGTGACTGAGTTATACACTTTTCCAGTTTTTATGCATGCAAAATGCTTTTCAGAGCGAGAGAATCACTTTTTGACCAAAAATGTGTTTTTGACCCTGACACGTGAATTGTGCTCAAAACAAATGCTCTCCACTTCCAAATGGTGCGCAATGGCATAAATAACCCTATTTAAGCTCAGTTACACGTTTGCATTGAAAGTGACTGAGTTATTCACTTTTCCAGTTTTTATGCGTGCAAAATGCTTTTCAGAGCGAGAGAATCACTTTTTGACCAAAAAGGTGTTTTTGACCCTGACACGTGAATTTTGCTCAAAACAAATGCTCTCCACTTCCAAATGGTGCGTGACTGAGTGAATAACTCAGTGACTGAGTTATTCACTTTTCCAGTTTTTATGCGTGCAAAATGCTTTTCAGAGCGAGAGGATCACCTTTTGACCAAAAATGTGTTTTTCACCCTGACACGTGAATTTTGCTCAAAACAAATGCTCTCCACTTCCAAATGGTGCGCAATGGCATAAATAACCCTATTTAAGCTCAGTTACACGTTTGCATTGAAAGTGACTGAGTTATTCACTTTTCCAGTTTTTATGCGTGCAAAATGCTTTTCAGAGCGAGAGAATCACTTTTTGACCAAAAAGGTGTTTTTGACCCTGACACGTGAATTTTGCTCAAAACAAATGCTCTCCACTTCCAAATGGTGCGCAATGGCATAAATAACCCTATTTAAGCTCAGTTACACGTTTGCATTGAAAGTGACTGAGTTATTCACTTTTCCAGTTTTTATGCGTGCAAAATGATTTTCAGAGCGAGAGAATCACTTTTTGACCAAAAAGGTGTTTTTGACCCTGACACGTGAATTGTGCTCAAAACAACTGCTCTTCACTTCCAAATGGTGCGCAATGGCATAAATAACCCTATTTAAGCTCAGTTACACGTTTGCATTGAAAGTGACTGAGTTATTCACTTTTCCAGTTTTTATGCGTGCAAAATGCTTTTCAGAGCGAGAGAATCACTTTTTGACCAAAAAGGTGTTTTTGACCCTGACACGTGAATTTTGCTCAAAACAAATGCTCTCCACTTCCAAATGGTGCGTGACTGAGTGAATAACTCAGTGACTGAGTTATTCACTTTTCCAGTTTTTATGCGTGCAAAATGCTTTTCAGAGCGAGAGGATCACCTTTTGACCAAAAATGTGTTTTTCACCCTGACACGTGAATTTTGCTCAAAACAAATGCTCTCCACTTCCAAATGGTGCGCAATGGCATAAATAACCCTATTTAAGCTCAGTTACACGTTTGCATTGAAAGTGACTGAGTTATTCACTTTTCCAGTTTTTATGCGTGCAAAATGCTTTTCAGAGCGAGAGAATCACTTTTTGACCAAAAAGGTGTTTTTGACCCTGACACGTGAATTTTGCTCAAAACAAATGCTCTCCACTTCCAAATGGTGTGCAATGGCATAAATAACCCCTATTTAAGCTCAGTTACACGTTTGCATTGAAAGTGACTGAGTTATTCACTTTTCCAGTTTTTATGCGTGCAAAATGCTTTTCAGAGCGAGAGAATCACTTTTTGACCAAAAAGGTGTTTTTGACCCTGACACGTGAATTTTGCTCAAAACAAATGCTCTCCACTTCCAAATGGTGCGCAATGGCATAAATAACCCTATTTAAGCTCAGTTACACGTTTGCATTGAAAGTGACTGAGTTATTCACTTTTCCAGTTTTTATGCGTGCAAAATGCTTTTCAGAGCGAGAGAATCACTTTTTGACCAAAAAGGTGTTTTTGACCCTGACACGTGAATTTTGCTCAAAACAAATGCTCTCCACTTCCAAATGGTGCGCAATGGCATAAATAACCCTATTTAAGCTCAGTTACACGTTTGCATTGAAAGTGACTGAGTTATTCACTTTTCCAGTTTTTATGCGTGCAAAATGCTTTTCAGAGCGAGAGAATCACTTTTTGACCAAAAATGTGTTTTTGACCCTGACACGTGAATTTTGCTCAAAACAAATGCTCTCCACTTCCAAATGGTGCGTGACTGAGTGAATAACTCAGTGACTGAGTTATTCACTTTTCCAGTTTTTATGCGTGCAAAATGCTTTTCAGAGCGAGAGGATCACCTTTTGACCAAAAATGTGTTTTTCACCCTGACACGTGAATTTTGCTCAAAACAAATGCTCTCCACTTCCAAATGGTGCGCAATGGCATAAATAACCCTATTTAAGCTCAGTTACATGTTTGCATTGAAAGTGACTGAGTTATTCACTTTTCCAGTTTTTATGCGTGCAAAATGCTTTTCAGAGCGAGAGAATCACTTTTTGACCAAAAAGGTGTTTTTGACCCTGACACGTGAATTTTGCTCAAAACAAATGCTCTCCACTTCCAAATGGTGCGCAATGGCATAAATAACCCTATTTAAGCTCAGTTACACGTTTGCATTGAAAGTGACTGAGTTATTCACTTTTCCAGTTTTTATGCGTGCAAAATGCTTTTCAGAGCGAGAGAATCACTTTTTGACCAAAAAGGTGTTTTTGACCCTGACACGTGAATTGTGCTCAAAACAACTGCTCTTCACTTCCAAATGGTGCGCAATGGCATAAATAACCCTATTTAAGCTCAGTTACACGTTTGCATTGAAAGTGACTGAGTTATTCACTTTTCCAGTTTTTATGCGTGCAAAATGCTTTTCAGAGCGAGAGAATCACTTTTTGACCAAAAAGGTGTTTTTGACCCTGACACGTGAATTTTGCTCAAAACAAATGCTCTCCACTTCCAAATGGTGCGCAATGGCATAAATAACCCTATTTAAGCTCAGTTACACGTTTGCATTGAAAGTGACTGAGTTATTCACTTTTCCAGTTTTTATGCGTGCAAAATGCTTTTCAGAGCGAGAGAATCACTTTTTGACCAAAAATGTGTTTTTGACCCTGACACGTGAATTTTGCTCAAAACAAATGCTCTCCACTTCCAAATGGTGCGCAATGGCATAAATAACCCTATTTAAGCTCAGTTACACGTTTGCATTGAAAGTGACTGAGTTATTCACTTTTCCAGTTTTTATGCGTGCAAAATGCTTTTCAGAGCGAGAGAATCACTTTTTGAACAACAATGTGTTTTTGACCCTGACACGTGAATTGTGCTCAAAACAAATGCTCTCCACTTCCAAATGGTGCGCAATGGCATAAATAACCCTATTTAAGCTCAGTTACACGTTTGCATTGAAAGTGACTTGAGTTATTTACTTTTCCAGTTTTTATGCGTGCAAAATGCTTTTCAGAGCGAGAGAATCACTTTTTGACCCTGACACGTGAATTGTGCTCAAAACAACTGCTCTTCACTTCCAAATGGTGCGCAATGGCATAAATAACCCTATTTAAGCTCAGTTACACGTTTGCATTGAAAGTGACTGAGTTATTCACTTTTCCAGTTTTTATGCGTGCAAAATGCTTTTTTCAGAGCGAGAGGATCACCTTTTGACCAAAAAGGTGTTTTTGACCCTGACACGTGAATTTTGCTCAAAACAAATGCTCTCCACTTCCAAATGGTGCGTGACTGAGTGAATAACTCAGTGACTGAGTTATTCACTTTTCCAGTTTTTATGCGTGCAAAATGCTTTTCAGAGTGAGAGGATCACCTTTTGACCAAAAATGTGTTTTTGACCCTGACACGTGAATTTTGCTCAAAACAAATGCTCTCCACTTCCAAATGGTGCGTGACTGAGTGAATAACTCAGTGACTGAGTTATTCACTTTTCCAGTTTTTATGCGTGCAAAATGCTTTTCAGAGCGAGAGGATCACCTTTTGACCAAAAATGTGTTTTTCACCCTGACACGTGAATTTTGCTCAAAACAAATGCTCTCCACTTCCAAATGGTGCGCAATGGCATAAATAACCCTATTTAAGCTCAGTTACATGTTTGCATTGAAAGTGACTGAGTTATTCACTTTTCCAGTTTTTATGCGTGCAAAATGCTTTTCAGAGCGAGAGAATCACTTTTTGACCAAAAAGGTGTTTTTGACCCTGACACGTGAATTTTGCTCAAAACAAATGCTCTCCACTTCCAAATGGTGCGCAATGGCATAAATAACCCTATTTAAGCTCAGTTACACGTTTGCATTGAAAGTGACTGAGTTATTCACTTTTCCAGTTTTTATGCGTGCAAAATGCTTTTCAGAGCGAGAGAATCACTTTTTGACCAAAAAGGTGTTTTTGACCCTGACACGTGAATTGTGCTCAAAACAACTGCTCTTCACTTCCAAATGGTGCGCAATGGCATAAATAACCCTATTTAAGCTCAGTTACACGTTTGCATTGAAAGTGACTGAGTTATTCACTTTTCCAGTTTTTATGCGTGCAAAATGCTTTTCAGAGCGAGAGAATCACTTTTTGACCAAAAAGGTGTTTTTGACCCTGACACGTGAATTTTGCTCAAAACAAATGCTCTCCACTTCCAAATGGTGCGCAATGGCATAAATAACCCTATTTAAGCTCAGTTACACGTTTGCATTGAAAGTGACTGAGTTATTCACTTTTCCAGTTTTTATGCGTGCAAAATGCTTTTCAGAGCGAGAGAATCACTTTTTGACCAAAAATGTGTTTTTGACCCTGACACGTGAATTTTGCTCAAAACAAATGCTCTCCACTTCCAAATGGTGCGCAATGGCATAAATAACCCTATTTAAGCTCAGTTACACGTTTGCATTGAAAGTGACTGAGTTATACACTTTTCCAGTTTTTATGCATGCAAAATGCTTTTCAGAGCGAGAGAATCACTTTTTGACCAAAAATGTGTTTTTGACCCTGACACGTGAATTGTGCTCAAAACAAATGCTCTCCACTTCCAAATGGTGCGCAATGGCATAAATAACCCTATTTAAGCTCAGTTACACGTTTGCATTGAAAGTGACTGAGTTATTCACTTTTCCAGTTTTTATGCGTGCAAAATGCTTTTCAGAGCGAGAGAATCACTTTTTGACCAAAAAGGTGTTTTTGACCCTGACACGTGAATTTTGCTCAAAACAAATGCTCTCCACTTCCAAATGGTGCGTGACTGAGTGAATAACTCAGTGACTGAGTTATTCACTTTTCCAGTTTTTATGCGTGCAAAATGCTTTTCAGAGCGAGAGGATCACCTTTTGACCAAAAATGTGTTTTTCACCCTGACACGTGAATTTTGCTCAAAACAAATGCTCTCCACTTCCAAATGGTGCGCAATGGCATAAATAACCCTATTTAAGCTCAGTTACACGTTTGCATTGAAAGTGACTGAGTTATTCACTTTTCCAGTTTTTATGCGTGCAAAATGCTTTTCAGAGCGAGAGAATCACTTTTTGACCAAAAAGGTGTTTTTGACCCTGACACGTGAATTTTGCTCAAAACAAATGCTCTCCACTTCCAAATGGTGCGCAATGGCATAAATAACCCTATTTAAGCTCAGTTACACGTTTGCATTGAAAGTGACTGAGTTATTCACTTTTCCAGTTTTTATGCGTGCAAAATGATTTTCAGAGCGAGAGAATCACTTTTTGACCAAAAAGGTGTTTTTGACCCTGACACGTGAATTGTGCTCAAAACAACTGCTCTTCACTTCCAAATGGTGCGCAATGGCATAAATAACCCTATTTAAGCTCAGTTACACGTTTGCATTGAAAGTGACTGAGTTATTCACTTTTCCAGTTTTTATGCGTGCAAAATGCTTTTCAGAGCGAGAGAATCACTTTTTGACCAAAAAGGTGTTTTTGACCCTGACACGTGAATTTTGCTCAAAACAAATGCTCTCCACTTCCAAATGGTGCGTGACTGAGTGAATAACTCAGTGACTGAGTTATTCACTTTTCCAGTTTTTATGCGTGCAAAATGCTTTTCAGAGCGAGAGGATCACCTTTTGACCAAAAATGTGTTTTTCACCCTGACACGTGAATTTTGCTCAAAACAAATGCTCTCCACTTCCAAATGGTGCGCAATGGCATAAATAACCCTATTTAAGCTCAGTTACACGTTTGCATTGAAAGTGACTGAGTTATTCACTTTTCCAGTTTTTATGCGTGCAAAATGCTTTTCAGAGCGAGAGGATCACCTTTTGACCAAAAATGTGTTTTTCACCCTGACACGTGAATTTTGCTCAAAACAAATGCTCTCCACTTCCAAATGGTGTGCAATGGCATAAATAACCCCTATTTAAGCTCAGTTACACGTTTGCATTGAAAGTGACTGAGTTATTCACTTTTCCAGTTTTTATGCGTGCAAAATGCTTTTCAGAGCGAGAGAATCACTTTTTGACCAAAAAGGTGTTTTTGACCCTGACACGTGAATTTTGCTCAAAACAAATGCTCTCCACTTCCAAATGGTGCGCAATGGCATAAATAACCCTATTTAAGCTCAGTTACACGTTTGCATTGAAAGTGACTGAGTTATTCACTTTTCCAGTTTTTATGCGTGCAAAATGCTTTTCAGAGCGAGAGAATCACTTTTTGACCAAAAATGTGTTTTTGACCCTGACACGTGAATTTTGCTCAAAACAAATGCTCTCCACTTCCAAATGGTGCGCAATGGCATAAATAACCCTATTTAAGCTCAGTTACACGTTTGCATTGAAAGTGACTGAGTTATTCACTTTTCCAGTTTTTATGCGTGCAAAATGCTTTTCAGAGCGAGAGAATCACTTTTTGACCAAAAATGTGTTTTTGACCCTGACACGTGAATTTTGCTCAAAACAAATGCTCTCCACTTCCAAATGGTGCGCAATGGCATAAATAACCCTATTTAAGCTCAGTTACACGTTTGCATTGAGTGACTGAGTTATACACTTTTCCAGTTTTTATGCATGCAAAATGCTTTTCAGAGCGAGAGAATCACTTTTTGACCAAAAATGTGTTTTTGACCCTGACACGTGAATTGTGCTCAAAACAAATGCTCTCCGCTTCCAAATGGTGCGCAATGGCATAAATAACCCTATTTAAGCTCAGTTACACGTTTGCATTGAAAGTGACTGAGTTATTCACTTTTCCAGTTTTTATGCGTGCAAAATGCTTTTCAGAGCGAGAGAATCACTTTTTGACCAAAAAGGTGTTTTTGACCCTGACACGTGAATTTTGCTCAAAACAAATGCTCTCCACTTCCAAATGGTGCGTGACTGAGTGAATAACTCAGTGACTGAGTTATTCACTTTTCCAGTTTTTATGCGTGCAAAATGCTTTTCAGAGCGAGAGGATCACCTTTTGACCAAAAATGTGTTTTTCACCCTGACACGTGAATTTTGCTCAAAACAAATGCTCTCCACTTCCAAATGGTGCGCAATGGCATAAATAACCCTATTTAAGCTCAGTTACATGTTTGCATTGAAAGTGACTGAGTTATTCACTTTTCCAGTTTTTATGCGTGCAAAATGCTTTTCAGAGCGAGAGAATCACTTTTTGACCAAAAAGGTGTTTTTGACCCTGACACGTGAATTTTGCTCAAAACAAATGCTCTCCACTTCCAAATGGTGCGCAATGGCATAAATAACCCTATTTAAGCTCAGTTACACGTTTGCATTGAAAGTGACTGAGTTATTCACTTTTCCAGTTTTTATGCGTGCAAAATGCTTTTCAGAGCGAGAGAATCACTTTTTGACCAAAAAGGTGTTTTTGACCCTGACACGTGAATTGTGCTCAAAACAACTGCTCTTCACTTCCAAATGGTGCGCAATGGCATAAATAACCCTATTTAAGCTCAGTTACACGTTTGCATTGAAAGTGACTGAGTTATTCACTTTTCCAGTTTTTATGCGTGCAAAATGCTTTTCAGAGCGAGAGAATCACTTTTTGACCAAAAAGGTGTTTTTGACCCTGACACGTGAATTTTGCTCAAAACAAATGCTCTCCACTTCCAAATGGTGCGCAATGGCATAAATAACCCTATTTAAGCTCAGTTACACGTTTGCATTGAAAGTGACTGAGTTATTCACTTTTCCAGTTTTTATGCGTGCAAAATGCTTTTCAGAGCGAGAGAATCACTTTTTGACCAAAAATGTGTTTTTGACCCTGACACGTGAATTTTGCTCAAAACAAATGCTCTCCACTTCCAAATGGTGCGCAATGGCATAAATAACCCTATTTAAGCTCAGTTACACGTTTGCATTGAAAGTGACTGAGTTATTCACTTTTCCAGTTTTTATGCGTGCAAAATGCTTTTCAGAGCGAGAGAATCACTTTTTGAACAACAATGTGTTTTTGACCCTGACACGTGAATTGTGCTCAAAACAAATGCTCTCCACTTCCAAATGGTGCGCAATGGCATAAATAACCCTATTTAAGCTCAGTTACACGTTTGCATTGAAAGTGACTTGAGTTATTTACTTTTCCAGTTTTTATGCGTGCAAAATGCTTTTCAGAGCGAGAGAATCACTTTTTGACCCTGACACGTGAATTGTGCTCAAAACAACTGCTCTTCACTTCCAAATGGTGCGCAATGGCATAAATAACCCTATTTAAGCTCAGTTACACGTTTGCATTGAAAGTGACTGAGTTATTCACTTTTCCAGTTTTTATGCGTGCAAAATGCTTTTTTCAGAGCGAGAGGATCACCTTTTGACCAAAAAGGTGTTTTTGACCCTGACACGTGAATTTTGCTCAAAACAAATGCTCTCCACTTCCAAATGGTGCGTGACTGAGTGAATAACTCAGTGACTGAGTTATTCACTTTTCCAGTTTTTATGCGTGCAAAATGCTTTTCAGAGTGAGAGGATCACCTTTTGACCAAAAATGTGTTTTTGACCCTGACACGTGAATTTTGCTCAAAACAAATGCTCTCCACTTCCAAATGGTGCGTGACTGAGTGAATAACTCAGTGACTGAGTTATTCACTTTTCCAGTTTTTATGCGTGCAAAATGCTTTTCAGAGCGAGAGGATCACCTTTTGACCAAAAATGTGTTTTTCACCCTGACACGTGAATTTTGCTCAAAACAAATGCTCTCCACTTCCAAATGGTGCGCAATGGCATAAATAACCCTATTTAAGCTCAGTTACATGTTTGCATTGAAAGTGACTGAGTTATTCACTTTTCCAGTTTTTATGCGTGCAAAATGCTTTTCAGAGCGAGAGAATCACTTTTTGACCAAAAAGGTGTTTTTGACCCTGACACGTGAATTTTGCTCAAAACAAATGCTCTCCACTTCCAAATGGTGCGCAATGGCATAAATAACCCTATTTAAGCTCAGTTACACGTTTGCATTGAAAGTGACTGAGTTATTCACTTTTCCAGTTTTTATGCGTGCAAAATGCTTTTCAGAGCGAGAGAATCACTTTTTGACCAAAAAGGTGTTTTTGACCCTGACACGTGAATTGTGCTCAAAACAACTGCTCTTCACTTCCAAATGGTGCGCAATGGCATAAATAACCCTATTTAAGCTCAGTTACACGTTTGCATTGAAAGTGACTGAGTTATTCACTTTTCCAGTTTTTATGCGTGCAAAATGCTTTTCAGAGCGAGAGAATCACTTTTTGACCAAAAAGGTGTTTTTGACCCTGACACGTGAATTTTGCTCAAAACAAATGCTCTCCACTTCCAAATGGTGCGCAATGGCATAAATAACCCTATTTAAGCTCAGTTACACGTTTGCATTGAAAGTGACTGAGTTATTCACTTTTCCAGTTTTTATGCGTGCAAAATGCTTTTCAGAGCGAGAGAATCACTTTTTGACCAAAAATGTGTTTTTGACCCTGACACGTGAATTTTGCTCAAAACAAATGCTCTCCACTTCCAAATGGTGCGCAATGGCATAAATAACCCTATTTAAGCTCAGTTACACGTTTGCATTGAAAGTGACTGAGTTATTCACTTTTCCAGTTTTTATGCGTGCAAAATGCTTTTCAGAGCGAGAGAATCACTTTTTGAACAACAATGTGTTTTTGACCCTGACACGTGAATTGTGCTCAAAACAAATGCTCTCCACTTCCAAATGGTGCGCAATGGCATAAATAACCCTATTTAAGCTCAGTTACACGTTTGCATTGAAAGTGACTTGAGTTATTTACTTTTCCAGTTTTTATGCGTGCAAAATGCTTTTCAGAGCGAGAGAATCACTTTTTGACCCTGACACGTGAATTGTGCTCAAAACAACTGCTCTTCACTTCCAAATGGTGCGCAATGGCATAAATAACCCTATTTAAGCTCAGTTACACGTTTGCATTGAAAGTGACTGAGTTATTCACTTTTCCAGTTTTTATGCGTGCAAAATGCTTTTTTCAGAGCGAGAGGATCACCTTTTGACCAAAAATGTGTTTTTGACCCTGACACGTGAATTTTGCTCAAAACAAATGCTCTCCACTTCCAAATGGTGCACAATGGCATAAATAACCCTATTTAAGCTCAGTTACACGTTTGCATTGAAAGTGACTGAGTTATTCACTTTTCCAGTTTTTATGCGTGCAAAATGCTTTTCAGAGCGAGAGAATCACTTTTTGACCAAAAAGGTGTTTTTGACCCTGACACGTGAATTTTGCTCAAAACAAATGCTCTCCACTTCCAAATGGTGCGTGACTGAGTGAATAACTCAGTGACTGAGTTATTCACTTTTCCAGTTTTTATGCGTGCAAAATGCTTTTCAGAGTGAGAGGATCACCTTTTGACCAAAAATGTGTTTTTGACCCTGACACGTGAATTTTGCTCAAAACAAATGCTCTCCACTTCCAAATGGTGCGCAATGGCATAAATAACCCTATTTAAGCTCAGTTACACGTTTGCATTGAAAGTGACTGAGTTATACACTTTTCCAGTTTTTATGCATGCAAAATGCTTTTCAGAGCGAGAGAATCACTTTTTGACCAAAAATGTGTTTTTGACCCTGACACATGAATTGTGCTCAAAACAAATGCTCTCCACTTCCAAATGGTGCGCAATGGCATAAATAACCCTATTTAAGCTCAGTTACACGTTTGCATTGAAAGTGACTGAGTTATTCACTTTTCCAGTTTTTATGCGTGCAAAATGCTTTTCAGAGCGAGAGAATCACTTTTTGACCCTGACACGTGAATTGTGCTCAAAACAACTGCTCTTCACTTCCAAATGGTGCGCAATGGCATAAATAACCCTATTTAAGCTCAGTTACACGTTTGCATTGAAAGTGACTGAGTTATTCACTTTTCCAGTTTTTATGTGTGCAAAATGCTTTTCAGAGCGAGAGAATCACTTTTTGAACAACAATGTGTTTTTGACCCTGACACGTGAATTGTGCTCAAAACAAATGCTCTCCACTTCCAAATGGTGCGCAATGGCATAAATAACCCTATTTAAGCTCAGTTACACGTTTGCATTGAAAGTGACTTGAGTTATTTACTTTTCCAGTTTTTATGCGTGCAAAATGCTTTTCAGAGCGAGAGAATCACTTTTTGACCCTGACACGTGAATTGTGCTCAAAACAACTGCTCTTCACTTCCAAATGGTGCGCAATGGCATAAATAACCCTATTTAAGCTCAGTTACACGTTTGCATTGAAAGTGACTGAGTTATTCACTTTTCCAGTTTTTATGCGTGCAAAATGCTTTTTTCAGAGCGAGAGGATCACCTTTTGACCAAAAATGTGTTTTTGACCCTGACACGTGAATTTTGCTCAAAACAAATGCTCTCCACTTCCAAATGGTGCACAATGGCATAAATAACCCTATTTAAGCTCAGTTACACGTTTGCATTGAAAGTGACTGAGTTATTCACTTTTCCAGTTTTTATGCGTGCAAAATGCTTTTCAGAGCGAGAGAATCACTTTTTGACCAAAAAGGTGTTTTTGACCCTGACACGTGAATTTTGCTCAAAACAAATGCTCTCCACTTCCAAATGGTGTGCAATGGCATAAATAACCCCTATTTAAGCTCAGTTACACGTTTGCATTGAAAGTGACTGAGTTATTCACTTTTCCAGTTTTTATGCGTGCAAAATGCTTTTCAGAGCGAGAGAATCACTTTTTGACCAAAAATGTGTTTTTGACCCTGACACATGAATTGTGCTCAAAACAAATGCTCTCCACTTCCAAATGGTGCGCAATGGCATAAATAACCCTATTTAAGCTCAGTTACACGTTTGCATTGAAAGTGACTGAGTTATTCACTTTTCCAGTTTTTATGCGTGCAAAATGCTTTTCAGAGCGAGAGAATCACTTTTTGACCCTGACACGTGAATTGTGCTCAAAACAACTGCTCTTCACTTCCAAATGGTGCGCAATGGCATAAATAACCCTATTTAAGCTCAGTTACACGTTTGCATTGAAAGTGACTGAGTTATTCACTTTTCCAGTTTTTATGTGTGCAAAATGCTTTTCAGAGCGAGAGAATCACTTTTTGAACAACAATGTGTTTTTGACCCTGACACGTGAATTGTGCTCAAAACAAATGCTCTCCACTTCCAAATGGTGCGCAATGGCATAAATAACCCTATTTAAGCTCAGTTACACGTTTGCATTGAAAGTGACTTGAGTTATTTACTTTTCCAGTTTTTATGCGTGCAAAATGCTTTTCAGAGCGAGAGAATCACTTTTTGACCCTGACACGTGAATTGTGCTCAAAACAACTGCTCTTCACTTCCAAATGGTGCGCAATGGCATAAATAACCCTATTTAAGCTCAGTTACACGTTTGCATTGAAAGTGACTGAGTTATTCACTTTTCCAGTTTTTATGCGTGCAAAATGCTTTTTTCAGAGCGAGAGGATCACCTTTTGACCAAAAATGTGTTTTTGACCCTGACACGTGAATTTTGCTCAAAACAAATGCTCTCCACTTCCAAATGGTGCACAATGGCATAAATAACCCTATTTAAGCTCAGTTACACGTTTGCATTGAAAGTGACTGAGTTATTCACTTTTCCAGTTTTTATGCGTGCAAAATGCTTTTCAGAGCGAGAGAATCACTTTTTGACCAAAAAGGTGTTTTTGACCCTGACACGTGAATTGTGCTCAAAACAACTGCTCTTCACTTCCAAATGGTGCGCAATGGCATAAATAACCCTATTTAAGCTCAGTTACACGTTTGCATTGAAAGTGACTGAGTTATTCACTTTTCCAGTTTTTATGCGTGCAAAATGCTTTTCAGAGCGAGAGAATCACTTTTTGACCAAAAAGGTGTTTTTGACCCTGACACGTGAATTTTGCTCAAAACAAATGCTCTCCACTTCCAAATGGTGCGCAATGGCATAAATAACCCTATTTAAGCTCAGTTACACGTTTGCATTGAAAGTGACTGAGTTATTCACTTTTCCAGTTTTTATGCGTGCAAAATGCTTTTCAGAGCGAGAGAATCACTTTTTGACCAAAAATGTGTTTTTGACCCTGACACGTGAATTTTGCTCAAAACAAATGCTCTCCACTTCCAAATGGTGCGCAATGGCATAAATAACCCTATTTAAGCTCAGTTACACGTTTGCATTGAAAGTGACTGAGTTATTCACTTTTCCAGTTTTTATGCGTGCAAAATGCTTTTCAGAGCGAGAGAATCACTTTTTGAACAACAATGTGTTTTTGACCCTGACACGTGAATTGTGCTCAAAACAAATGCTCTCCACTTCCAAATGGTGCGCAATGGCATAAATAACCCTATTTAAGCTCAGTTACACGTTTGCATTGAAAGTGACTTGAGTTATTTACTTTTCCAGTTTTTATGCGTGCAAAATGCTTTTCAGAGCGAGAGAATCACTTTTTGACCCTGACACGTGAATTGTGCTCAAAACAACTGCTCTTCACTTCCAAATGGTGCGCAATGGCATAAATAACCCTATTTAAGCTCAGTTACACGTTTGCATTGAAAGTGACTGAGTTATTCACTTTTCCAGTTTTTATGCGTGCAAAATGCTTTTTTCAGAGCGAGAGGATCACCTTTTGACCAAAAATGTGTTTTTGACCCTGACACGTGAATTTTGCTCAAAACAAATGCTCTCCACTTCCAAATGGTGCACAATGGCATAAATAACCCTATTTAAGCTCAGTTACACGTTTGCATTGAAAGTGACTGAGTTATTCACTTTTCCAGTTTTTATGCGTGCAAAATGCTTTTCAGAGCGAGAGAATCACTTTTTGACCAAAAAGGTGTTTTTGACCCTGACACGTGAATTTTGCTCAAAACAAATGCTCTCCACTTCCAAATGGTGCGTGACTGAGTGAATAACTCAGTGACTGAGTTATTCACTTTTCCAGTTTTTATGCGTGCAAAATGCTTTTCAGAGTGAGAGGATCACCTTTTGACCAAAAATGTGTTTTTGACCCTGACACGTGAATTTTGCTCAAAACAAATGCTCTCCACTTCCAAATGGTGCGCAATGGCATAAATAACCCTATTTAAGCTCAGTTACACGTTTGCATTGAAAGTGACTGAGTTATACACTTTTCCAGTTTTTATGCATGCAAAATGCTTTTCAGAGCGAGAGAATCACTTTTTGACCAAAAATGTGTTTTTGACCCTGACACATGAATTGTGCTCAAAACAAATGCTCTCCACTTCCAAATGGTGCGCAATGGCATAAATAACCCTATTTAAGCTCAGTTACACGTTTGCATTGAAAGTGACTGAGTTATTCACTTTTCCAGTTTTTATGCGTGCAAAATGCTTTTCAGAGCGAGAGAATCACTTTTTGACCCTGACACGTGAATTGTGCTCAAAACAACTGCTCTTCACTTCCAAATGGTGCGCAATGGCATAAATAACCCTATTTAAGCTCAGTTACACGTTTGCATTGAAAGTGACTGAGTTATTCACTTTTCCAGTTTTTATGTGTGCAAAATGCTTTTCAGAGCGAGAGAATCACTTTTTGAACAACAATGTGTTTTTGACCCTGACACGTGAATTGTGCTCAAAACAAATGCTCTCCACTTCCAAATGGTGCGCAATGGCATAAATAACCCTATTTAAGCTCAGTTACACGTTTGCATTGAAAGTGACTTGAGTTATTTACTTTTCCAGTTTTTATGCGTGCAAAATGCTTTTCAGAGCGAGAGAATCACTTTTTGACCCTGACACGTGAATTGTGCTCAAAACAACTGCTCTTCACTTCCAAATGGTGCGCAATGGCATAAATAACCCTATTTAAGCTCAGTTACACGTTTGCATTGAAAGTGACTGAGTTATTCACTTTTCCAGTTTTTATGCGTGCAAAATGCTTTTTTCAGAGCGAGAGGATCACCTTTTGACCAAAAATGTGTTTTTGACCCTGACACGTGAATTTTGCTCAAAACAAATGCTCTCCACTTCCAAATGGTGCACAATGGCATAAATAACCCTATTTAAGCTCAGTTACACGTTTGCATTGAAAGTGACTGAGTTATTCACTTTTCCAGTTTTTATGCGTGCAAAATGCTTTTCAGAGCGAGAGAATCACTTTTTGACCAAAAAGGTGTTTTTGACCCTGACACGTGAATTTTGCTCAAAACAAATGCTCTCCACTTCCAAATGGTGTGCAATGGCATAAATAACCCCTATTTAAGCTCAGTTACACGTTTGCATTGAAAGTGACTGAGTTATTCACTTTTCCAGTTTTTATGCGTGCAAAATGCTTTTCAGAGCGAGAGAATCACTTTTTGACCAAAAATGTGTTTTTGACCCTGACACATGAATTGTGCTCAAAACAAATGCTCTCCACTTCCAAATGGTGCGCAATGGCATAAATAACCCTATTTAAGCTCAGTTACACGTTTGCATTGAAAGTGACTGAGTTATTCACTTTTCCAGTTTTTATGCGTGCAAAATGCTTTTCAGAGCGAGAGAATCACTTTTTGACCCTGACACGTGAATTGTGCTCAAAACAACTGCTCTTCACTTCCAAATGGTGCGCAATGGCATAAATAACCCTATTTAAGCTCAGTTACACGTTTGCATTGAAAGTGACTGAGTTATTCACTTTTCCAGTTTTTATGTGTGCAAAATGCTTTTCAGAGCGAGAGAATCACTTTTTGAACAACAATGTGTTTTTGACCCTGACACGTGAATTGTGCTCAAAACAAATGCTCTCCACTTCCAAATGGTGCGCAATGGCATAAATAACCCTATTTAAGCTCAGTTACACGTTTGCATTGAAAGTGACTTGAGTTATTTACTTTTCCAGTTTTTATGCGTGCAAAATGCTTTTCAGAGCGAGAGAATCACTTTTTGACCCTGACACGTGAATTGTGCTCAAAACAACTGCTCTTCACTTCCAAATGGTGCGCAATGGCATAAATAACCCTATTTAAGCTCAGTTACACGTTTGCATTGAAAGTGACTGAGTTATTCACTTTTCCAGTTTTTATGCGTGCAAAATGCTTTTTTCAGAGCGAGAGGATCACCTTTTGACCAAAAATGTGTTTTTGACCCTGACACGTGAATTTTGCTCAAAACAAATGCTCTCCACTTCCAAATGGTGCACAATGGCATAAATAACCCTATTTAAGCTCAGTTACACGTTTGCATTGAAAGTGACTGAGTTATTCACTTTTCCAGTTTTTATGCGTGCAAAATGCTTTTCAGAGCGAGAGAATCACTTTTTGACCAAAAAGGTGTTTTTGACCCTGACACGTGAATTTTGCTCAAAACAAATGCTCTCCACTTCCAAATGGTGTGCAATGGCATAAATAACCCCTATTTAAGCTCAGTTACACGTTTGCATTGAAAGTGACTGAGTTATTCACTTTTCCAGTTTTTATGCGTGCAAAATGCTTTTCAGAGCGAGAGAATCACTTTTTGACCAAAAATGTGTTTTTGACCCTGACACATGAATTGTGCTCAAAACAAATGCTCTCCACTTCCAAATGGTGCGCAATGGCATAAATAACCCTATTTAAGCTCAGTTACACGTTTGCATTGAAAGTGACTGAGTTATTCACTTTTCCAGTTTTTATGCGTGCAAAATGCTTTTCAGAGCGAGAGAATCACTTTTTGACCAAAAAGGTGTTTTTGACCCTGACACGTGAATTTTGCTCAAAACAAATGCTCTCCACTTCCAAATGGTGCGTGACTGAGTGAATAACTCAGTGACTGAGTTATTCACTTTTCCAGTTTTTATGCGTGCAAAATGCTTTTCAGAGCGAGAGGATCACCTTTTGACCAAAAATGTGTTTTTCACCCTGACACGTGAATTTTGCTCAAAACAAATGCTCTCCACTTCCAAATGGTGCGCAATGGCATAAATAACCCTATTTAAGCTCAGTTACACGTTTGCATTGAAAGTGACTGAGTTATTCACTTTTCCAGTTTTTATGCGTGCAAAATGCTTTTCAGAGCGAGAGAATCACTTTTTGAACAACAATGTGTTTTTGACCCTGACACGTGAATTGTGCTCAAAACAAATGCTCTCCACTTCCAAATGGTGCGCAATGGCATAAATAACCCTATTTAAGCTCAGTTACACGTTTGCATTGAAAGTGACTTGAGTTATTTACTTTTCCAGTTTTTATGCGTGCAAAATGCTTTTCAGAGCGAGAGAATCACTTTTTGACCCTGACACGTGAATTGTGCTCAAAACAACTGCTCTTCACTTCCAAATGGTGCGCAATGGCATAAATAACCCTATTTAAGCTCAGTTACACGTTTGCATTGAAAGTGACTGAGTTATTCACTTTTCCAGTTTTTATGCGTGCAAAATGCTTTTTTCAGAGCGAGAGGATCACTTTTTGAACAACAATGTGTTTTTGACCCTGACACGTGAATTTTGCTCAAAACAAATGCTCTCCACTTCCAAATGGTGCATGACTGAGTGAATAACTCAGTGACTGAGTTATTCACTTTTCCAGTTTTTATGCGTGCAAAATGCTTTTCAGAGCGAGAGGATCACCTTTTGACCAAAAATGTGTTTTTGACCCTGACACGTGAATTTTGCTCAAAACAAATGCTCTCCACTTCCAAATGGTGCGCAATGGCATAAATAACCCTATTTAAGCTCAGTTACACGTTTGCATTGAAAGTGACTGAGTTATACACTTTTCCAGTTTTTATGCATGCAAAATGCTTTTCAGAGCGAGAGAATCACTTTTTGACCAAAAATGTGTTTTTGACCCTGACACATGAATTGTGCTCAAAACAAATGCTCTCCACTTCCAAATGGTGCGCAATGGCATAAATAACCCTATTTAAGCTCAGTTACACGTTTGCATTGAAAGTGACTGAGTTATTCACTTTTCCAGTTTTTATGCGTGCAAAATGCTTTTAAGAGCGAGAGAATCACTTTTTGACCAAAAAGGTGTTTTTGACCCTGACACGTGAATTTTGCTCAAAACAAATGCTCTCCACTTCCAAATGGTGCGTGACTGAGTGAATAACTCAGTGACTGAGTTATTCACTTTTCCAGTTTTTATGCGTGCAAAATGCTTTTCAGAGCGAGAGGATCACCTTTTGACCAAAAATGTGTTTTTCACCCTGACACGTGAATTTTGCTCAAAACAAATGCTCTCCACTTCCAAATGGTGCGCAATGGCATAAATAACCCTATTTAAGCTCAGTTACACGTTTGCATTGAAAGTGACTGAGTTATTCACTTTTCCAGTTTTTATGCGTGCAAAATGCTTTTCAGAGCGAGAGAATCACTTTTTGAACAACAATGTGTTTTTGACCCTGACACGTGAATTGTGCTCAAAACAAATGCTCTCCACTTCCAAATGGTGCGCAATGGCATAAATAACCCTATTTAAGCTCAGTTACACGTTTGCATTGAAAGTGACTTGAGTTATTTACTTTTCCAGTTTTTATGCGTGCAAAATGCTTTTCAGAGCGAGAGAATCACTTTTTGACCCTGACACGTGAATTGTGCTCAAAACAACTGCTCTTCACTTCCAAATGGTGCGCAATGGCATAAATAACCCTATTTAAGCTCAGTTACACGTTTGCATTGAAAGTGACTGAGTTATTCACTTTTCCAGTTTTTATGCGTGCAAAATGCTTTTTTCAGAGCGAGAGGATCACCTTTTGACCAAAAATGTGTTTTTGACCCTGACACGTGAATTTTGCTCAAAACAAATGCTCTCCACTTCCAAATGGTGCACAATGGCATAAATAACCCTATTTAAGCTCAGTTACACGTTTGCATTGAAAGTGACTGAGTTATTCACTTTTCCAGTTTTTATGCGTGCAAAATGCTTTTCAGAGCGAGAGAATCACTTTTTGACCAAAAAGGTGTTTTTGACCCTGACACGTGAATTTTGCTCAAAACAAATGCTCTCCACTTCCAAATGGTGCGCAATGGCATAAATAACCCTATTTAAGCTCAGTTACACGTTTGCATTGAAAGTGACTGAGTTATTCACTTTTCCAGTTTTTATGCGTGCAAAATGCTTTTCAGAGCGAGAGAATCACTTTTTGACCAAAAATGTGTTTTTGACCCTGACACGTGAATTTTGCTCAAAACAAATGCTCTCCACTTCCAAATGGTGCGCAATGGCATAAATAACCCTATTTAAGCTCAGTTACACGTTTGCATTGAAAGTGACTGAGTTATTCACTTTTCCAGTTTTTATGCGTGCAAAATGCTTTTCAGAGCGAGAGAATCACTTTTTGACCAAAAATGTGTTTTTGACCCTGACACGTGAATTTTGCTCAAAACAAATGCTCTCCACTTCCAAATGGTGCGCAATGGCATAAATAACCCTATTTAAGCTCAGTTACACGTTTGCATTGAGTGACTGAGTTATACACTTTTCCAGTTTTTATGCGTGCAAAATGCTTTTCAGAGCGAGAGAATCACTTTTTGACCAAAAAGGTGTTTTTGACCCTGACACGTGAATTTTGCTCAAAACAAATGCTCTCCACTTCCAAATGGTGCGTGACTGAGTGAATAACTCAGTGACTGAGTTATTCACTTTTCCAGTTTTTATGCGTGCAAAATGCTTTTCAGAGCGAGAGGATCACCTTTTGACCAAAAATGTGTTTTTCACCCTGACACGTGAATTTTGCTCAAAACAAATGCTCTCCACTTCCAAATGGTGCGCAATGGCATAAATAACCCTATTTAAGCTCAGTTACATGTTTGCATTGAAAGTGACTGAGTTATTCACTTTTCCAGTTTTTATGCGTGCAAAATGCTTTTCAGAGCGAGAGAATCACTTTTTGACCAAAAAGGTGTTTTTGACCCTGACACGTGAATTTTGCTCAAAACAAATGCTCTCCACTTCCAAATGGTGCGCAATGGCATAAATAACCCTATTTAAGCTCAGTTACACGTTTGCATTGAAAGTGACTGAGTTATTCACTTTTCCAGTTTTTATGCGTGCAAAATGCTTTTCAGAGCGAGAGAATCACTTTTTGACCAAAAAGGTGTTTTTGACCCTGACACGTGAATTGTGCTCAAAACAACTGCTCTTCACTTCCAAATGGTGCGCAATGGCATAAATAACCCTATTTAAGCTCAGTTACACGTTTGCATTGAAAGTGACTGAGTTATTCACTTTTCCAGTTTTTATGCGTGCAAAATGCTTTTCAGAGCGAGAGAATCACTTTTTGACCAAAAAGGTGTTTTTGACCCTGACACGTGAATTTTGCTCAAAACAAATGCTCTCCACTTCCAAATGGTGCGCAATGGCATAAATAACCCTATTTAAGCTCAGTTACACGTTTGCATTGAAAGTGACTGAGTTATTCACTTTTCCAGTTTTTATGCGTGCAAAATGCTTTTCAGAGCGAGAGAATCACTTTTTGACCAAAAATGTGTTTTTGACCCTGACACGTGAATTTTGCTCAAAACAAATGCTCTCCACTTCCAAATGGTGCGCAATGGCATAAATAACCCTATTTAAGCTCAGTTACACGTTTGCATTGAAAGTGACTGAGTTATTCACTTTTCCAGTTTTTATGCGTGCAAAATGCTTTTCAGAGCGAGAGAATCACTTTTTGAACAACAATGTGTTTTTGACCCTGACACGTGAATTGTGCTCAAAACAAATGCTCTCCACTTCCAAATGGTGCGCAATGGCATAAATAACCCTATTTAAGCTCAGTTACACGTTTGCATTGAAAGTGACTTGAGTTATTTACTTTTCCAGTTTTTATGCGTGCAAAATGCTTTTCAGAGCGAGAGAATCACTTTTTGACCCTGACACGTGAATTGTGCTCAAAACAACTGCTCTTCACTTCCAAATGGTGCGCAATGGCATAAATAACCCTATTTAAGCTCAGTTACACGTTTGCATTGAACGTGACTGAGTTATTCACTTTTCCAGTTTTTATGCGTGCAAAATGCTTTTCAGAGTGAGAGGATCACCTTTTGACCAAAAATGTGTTTTTGACCCTGACACGTGAATTTTGCTCAAAACAAATGCTCTCCACTTCCAAATGGTGCGTGACTGAGTGAATAACTCAGTGACTGAGTTATTCACTTTTCCAGTTTTTATGCGTGCAAAATGCTTTTCAGAGCGAGAGGATCACCTTTTGACCAAAAATGTGTTTTTCACCCTGACACGTGAATTTTGCTCAAAACAAATGCTCTCCACTTCCAAATGGTGCGCAATGGCATAAATAACCCTATTTAAGCTCAGTTACATGTTTGCATTGAAAGTGACTGAGTTATTCACTTTTCCAGTTTTTATGCGTGCAAAATGCTTTTCAGAGCGAGAGAATCACTTTTTGACCAAAAAGGTGTTTTTGACCCTGACACGTGAATTTTGCTCAAAACAAATGCTCTCCACTTCCAAATGGTGCGCAATGGCATAAATAACCCTATTTAAGCTCAGTTACACGTTTGCATTGAAAGTGACTGAGTTATTCACTTTTCCAGTTTTTATGCGTGCAAAATGCTTTTCAGAGCGAGAGAATCACTTTTTGACCAAAAAGGTGTTTTTGACCCTGACACGTGAATTGTGCTCAAAACAACTGCTCTTCACTTCCAAATGGTGCGCAATGGCATAAATAACCCTATTTAAGCTCAGTTACACGTTTGCATTGAAAGTGACTGAGTTATTCACTTTTCCAGTTTTTATGCGTGCAAAATGCTTTTCAGAGCGAGAGAATCACTTTTTGACCAAAAAGGTGTTTTTGACCCTGACACGTGAATTTTGCTCAAAACAAATGCTCTCCACTTCCAAATGGTGCGCAATGGCATAAATAACCCTATTTAAGCTCAGTTACACGTTTGCATTGAAAGTGACTGAGTTATTCACTTTTCCAGTTTTTATGCGTGCAAAATGCTTTTCAGAGCGAGAGAATCACTTTTTGACCAAAAATGTGTTTTTGACCCTGACACGTGAATTTTGCTCAAAACAAATGCTCTCCACTTCCAAATGGTGCGCAATGGCATAAATAACCCTATTTAAGCTCAGTTACACGTTTGCATTGAAAGTGACTGAGTTATTCACTTTTCCAGTTTTTATGCGTGCAAAATGCTTTTCAGAGCGAGAGAATCACTTTTTGAACAACAATGTGTTTTTGACCCTGACACGTGAATTGTGCTCAAAACAAATGCTCTCCACTTCCAAATGGTGCGCAATGGCATAAATAACCCTATTTAAGCTCAGTTACACGTTTGCATTGAAAGTGACTTGAGTTATTTACTTTTCCAGTTTTTATGCGTGCAAAATGCTTTTCAGAGCGAGAGAATCACTTTTTGACCCTGACACGTGAATTGTGCTCAAAACAACTGCTCTTCACTTCCAAATGGTGCGCAATGGCATAAATAACCCTATTTAAGCTCAGTTACACGTTTGCATTGAAAGTGACTGAGTTATTCACTTTTCCAGTTTTTATGCGTGCAAAATGCTTTTTTCAGAGCGAGAGGATCACCTTTTGACCAAAAATGTGTTTTTGACCCTGACACGTGAATTTTGCTCAAAACAAATGCTCTCCACTTCCAAATGGTGCACAATGGCATAAATAACCCTATTTAAGCTCAGTTACACGTTTGCATTGAAAGTGACTGAGTTATTCACTTTTCCAGTTTTTATGCGTGCAAAATGCTTTTCAGAGCGAGAGAATCACTTTTTGACCAAAAAGGTGTTTTTGACCCTGACACGTGAATTTTGCTCAAAACAAATGCTCTCCACTTCCAAATGGTGCGTGACTGAGTGAATAACTCAGTGACTGAGTTATTCACTTTTCCAGTTTTTATGCGTGCAAAATGCTTTTCAGAGTGAGAGGATCACCTTTTGACCAAAAATGTGTTTTTGACCCTGACACGTGAATTTTGCTCAAAACAAATGCTCTCCACTTCCAAATGGTGCGCAATGGCATAAATAACCCTATTTAAGCTCAGTTACACGTTTGCATTGAAAGTGACTGAGTTATACACTTTTCCAGTTTTTATGCATGCAAAATGCTTTTCAGAGCGAGAGAATCACTTTTTGACCAAAAATGTGTTTTTGACCCTGACACATGAATTGTGCTCAAAACAAATGCTCTCCACTTCCAAATGGTGCGCAATGGCATAAATAACCCTATTTAAGCTCAGTTACACGTTTGCATTGAAAGTGACTGAGTTATTCACTTTTCCAGTTTTTATGCGTGCAAAATGCTTTTCAGAGCGAGAGAATCACTTTTTGACCCTGACACGTGAATTGTGCTCAAAACAACTGCTCTTCACTTCCAAATGGTGCGCAATGGCATAAATAACCCTATTTAAGCTCAGTTACACGTTTGCATTGAAAGTGACTGAGTTATTCACTTTTCCATTTTATATGTGTGCAAAATGCTTTTCAGAGCGAGAGAATCACTTTTTGAACAACAATGTGTTTTTGACCCTGACACGTGAATTGTGCTCAAAACAAATGCTCTCCACTTCCAAATGGTGCGCAATGGCATAAATAACCCTATTTAAGCTCAGTTACACGTTTGCATTGAAAGTGACTTGAGTTATTTACTTTTCCAGTTTTTATGCGTGCAAAATGCTTTTCAGAGCGAGAGAATCACTTTTTGACCCTGACACGTGAATTGTGCTCAAAACAACTGCTCTTCACTTCCAAATGGTGCGCAATGGCATAAATAACCCTATTTAAGCTCAGTTACACGTTTGCATTGAAAGTGACTGAGTTATTCACTTTTCCAGTTTTTATGCGTGCAAAATGCTTTTTTCAGAGCGAGAGGATCACCTTTTGACCAAAAATGTGTTTTTGACCCTGACACGTGAATTTTGCTCAAAACAAATGCTCTCCACTTCCAAATGGTGCACAATGGCATAAATAACCCTATTTAAGCTCAGTTACACGTTTGCATTGAAAGTGACTGAGTTATTCACTTTTCCAGTTTTTATGCGTGCAAAATGCTTTTCAGAGCGAGAGAATCACTTTTTGACCAAAAAGGTGTTTTTGACCCTGACACGTGAATTTTGCTCAAAACAAATGCTCTCCACTTCCAAATGGTGTGCAATGGCATAAATAACCCCTATTTAAGCTCAGTTACACGTTTGCATTGAAAGTGACTGAGTTATTCACTTTTCCAGTTTTTATGCGTGCAAAATGCTTTTCAGAGCGAGAGAATCACTTTTTGACCAAAAATGTGTTTTTGACCCTGACACATGAATTGTGCTCAAAACAAATGCTCTCCACTTCCAAATGGTGCGCAATGGCATAAATAACCCTATTTAAGCTCAGTTACACGTTTGCATTGAAAGTGACTGAGTTATTCACTTTTCCAGTTTTTATGCGTGCAAAATGCTTTTCAGAGCGAGAGAATCACTTTTTGACCAAAAAGGTGTTTTTGACCCTGACACGTGAATTTTGCTCAAAACAAATGCTCTCCACTTCCAAATGGTGCGTGACTGAGTGAATAACTCAGTGACTGAGTTATTCACTTTTCCAGTTTTTATGCGTGCAAAATGCTTTTCAGAGCGAGAGGATCACCTTTTGACCAAAAATGTGTTTTTCACCCTGACACGTGAATTTTGCTCAAAACAAATGCTCTCCACTTCCAAATGGTGCGCAATGGCATAAATAACCCTATTTAAGCTCAGTTACACGTTTGCATTGAAAGTGACTGAGTTATTCACTTTTCCAGTTTTTATGCGTGCAAAATGCTTTTCAGAGCGAGAGAATCACTTTTTGAACAACAATGTGTTTTTGACCCTGACACGTGAATTGTGCTCAAAACAAATGCTCTCCACTTCCAAATGGTGCGCAATGGCATAAATAACCCTATTTAAGCTCAGTTACACGTTTGCATTGAAAGTGACTTGAGTTATTTACTTTTCCAGTTTTTATGCGTGCAAAATGCTTTTCAGAGCGAGAGAATCACTTTTTGACCCTGACACGTGAATTTTGCTCAAAACAAATGCTCTCCACTTCCAAATGGTGCGCAATGGCATAAATAACCCTATTTAAGCTCAGTTACACGTTTGCATTGAAAGTGACTGAGTTATTCACTTTTCCAGTTTTTATGCGTGCAAAATGCTTTTCAGAGCGAGAGAATCACTTTTTGAACAACAATGTGTTTTTGACCCTGACACGTGAATTGTGCTCAAAACAAATGCTCTCCACTTCCAAATGGTGCGCAATGGCATAAATAACCCTATTTAAGCTCAGTTACACGTTTGCATTGAAAGTGACTGAGTTATTCACTTTTCCAGTTTTTATGCGTGCAAAATGCTTTTCAGAGCGAGAGAATCACTTTTTGACCAAAAAGGTGTTTTTGACCCTGACACGTGAATTTTGCTCAAAACAAATGCTCTCCACTTCCAAATGGTGCGTGACTGAGTGAATAACTCAGTGACTGAGTTATTCACTTTTCCAGTTTTTATGCGTGCAAAATGCTTTTCAGAGCGAGAGGATCACCTTTTGACCAAAAATGTGTTTTTCACCCTGACACGTGAATTTTGCTCAAAACAAATGCTCTCCACTTCCAAATGGTGCGCAATGGCATAAATAACCCTATTTAAGCTCAGTTACACGTTTGCATTGAAAGTGACTGAGTTATTCACTTTTCCAGTTTTTATGCGTGCAAAATGCTTTTCAGAGCGAGAGAATCACTTTTTGAACAACAATGTGTTTTTGACCCTGACACGTGAATTGTGCTCAAAACAAATGCTCTCCACTTCCAAATGGTGCGCAATGGCATAAATAACCCTATTTAAGCTCAGTTACACGTTTGCATTGAAAGTGACTTGAGTTATTTACTTTTCCAGTTTTTATGCGTGCAAAATGCTTTTCAGAGCGAGAGAATCACTTTTTGACCCTGACACGTGAATTGTGCTCAAAACAACTGCTCTTCACTTCCAAATGGTGCGCAATGGCATAAATAACCCTATTTAAGCTCAGTTACACGTTTGCATTGAAAGTGACTGAGTTATTCACTTTTCCAGTTTTTATGCGTGCAAAATGCTTTTTTCAGAGCGAGAGGATCACTTTTTGAACAACAATGTGTTTTTGACCCTGACACGTGAATTTTGCTCAAAACAAATGCTCTCCACTTCCAAATGGTGCATGACTGAGTGAATAACTCAGTGACTGAGTTATTCACTTTTCCAGTTTTTATGCGTGCAAAATGCTTTTCAGAGCGAGAGGATCACCTTTTGACCAAAAATGTGTTTTTGACCCTGACACGTGAATTTTGCTCAAAACAAATGCTCTCCACTTCCAAATGGTGCGCAATGGCATAAATAACCCTATTTAAGCTCAGTTACACGTTTGCATTGAAAGTGACTGAGTTATACACTTTTCCAGTTTTTATGCATGCAAAATGCTTTTCAGAGCGAGAGAATCACTTTTTGACCAAAAATGTGTTTTTGACCCTGACACATGAATTGTGCTCAAAACAAATGCTCTCCACTTCCAAATGGTGCGCAATGGCATAAATAACCCTATTTAAGCTCAGTTACACGTTTGCATTGAAAGTGACTGAGTTATTCACTTTTCCAGTTTTTATGCGTGCAAAATGCTTTTCAGAGCGAGAGAATCACTTTTTGACCAAAAAGGTGTTTTTGACCCTGACACGTGAATTTTGCTCAAAACAAATGCTCTCCACTTCCAAATGGTGCGTGACTGAGTGAATAACTCAGTGACTGAGTTATTCACTTTTCCAGTTTTTATGCGTGCAAAATGCTTTTCAGAGCGAGAGGATCACCTTTTGACCAAAAATGTGTTTTTCACCCTGACACGTGAATTTTGCTCAAAACAAATGCTCTCCACTTCCAAATGGTGCGCAATGGCATAAATAACCCTATTTAAGCTCAGTTACACGTTTGCATTGAAAGTGACTGAGTTATTCACTTTTCCAGTTTTTATGCGTGCAAAATGCTTTTCAGAGCGAGAGAATCACTTTTTGAACAACAATGTGTTTTTGACCCTGACACGTGAATTGTGCTCAAAACAAATGCTCTCCACTTCCAAATGGTGCGCAATGGCATAAATAACCCTATTTAAGCTCAGTTACACGTTTGCATTGAAAGTGACTTGAGTTATTTACTTTTCCAGTTTTTATGCGTGCAAAATGCTTTTCAGAGCGAGAGAATCACTTTTTGACCCTGACACGTGAATTGTGCTCAAAACAACTGCTCTTCACTTCCAAATGGTGCGCAATGGCATAAATAACCCTATTTAAGCTCAGTTACACGTTTGCATTGAAAGTGACTGAGTTATTCACTTTTCCAGTTTTTATGCGTGCAAAATGCTTTTTTCAGAGCGAGAGGATCACCTTTTGACCAAAAATGTGTTTTTGACCCTGACACGTGAATTTTGCTCAAAACAAATGCTCTCCACTTCCAAATGGTGCACAATGGCATAAATAACCCTATTTAAGCTCAGTTACACGTTTGCATTGAAAGTGACTGAGTTATTCACTTTTCCAGTTTTTATGCGTGCAAAATGCTTTTCAGAGCGAGAGAATCACTTTTTGACCAAAAAGGTGTTTTTGACCCTGACACGTGAATTTTGCTCAAAACAAATGCTCTCCACTTCCAAATGGTGCGTGACTGAGTGAATAACTCAGTGACTGAGTTATTCACTTTTCCAGTTTTTATGCGTGCAAAATGCTTTTCAGAGTGAGAGGATCACCTTTTGACCAAAAATGTGTTTTTGACCCTGACACGTGAATTTTGCTCAAAACAAATGCTCTCCACTTCCAAATGGTGCGCAATGGCATAAATAACCCTATTTAAGCTCAGTTACACGTTTGCATTGAAAGTGACTGAGTTATTCACTTTTCCAGTTTTTATGCGTGCAAAATGCTTTTCAGAGCGAGAGAATCACTTTTTGACCAAAAAGGTGTTTTTGACCCTGACACGTGAATTTTGCTCAAAACAAATGCTCTCCACTTCCAAATGGTGTGCAATGGCATAAAAAACCCCTATTTAAGCTCAGTTACACGTTTGCATTGAAAGTGACTGAGTTATTCACTTTTCCAGTTTTTATGCGTGCAAAATGCTTTTCAGAGCGAGAGAATCACTTTTTGACCAAAAAGGTGTTTTTGACCCTGACACGTGAATTTTGCTCAAAACAAATGCTCTCCACTTCCAAATGGTGCGCAATGGCATAAATAACCCTATTTAAGCTCAGTTACACGTTTGCATTGAAAGTGACTGAGTTATTCACTTTTCCAGTTTTTATGTGTGCGAAATGCTTTTCAGAGCGAGAGAATCACTTTTTGACCAAAAATGTGTTTTTGACCCTGACACGTGAATTTTGCTCAAAACAAATGCTCTCCACTTCCAAATGGTGCGCAATGGCATAAATAACCCTATTTAAGCTCAGTTACACGTTTGCATTGAAAGTGACTGAGTTATTCACTTTTCCAGTTTTTATGCGTGCAAAATGCTTTTCAGAGCGAGAGAATCACTTTTTGACCAAAAATGTGTTTTTGACCCTGACACGTGAATTGTGCTCAAAACAACTGCTCTTCACTTCCAAATGGTGCGCAATGGCATAAATAACCCTATTTAAGCTCAGTTACACGTTTGCATTGAAAGTGACTGAGTTATTCACTTTTCCAGTTTTTATGCGTGCAAAATGCTTTTCAGAGCGAGAGAATCACTTTTTGACCAAAAAGGTGTTTTTGACCCTGACACGTGAATTTTGCTCAAAACAAATGCTCTCCACTTCCAAATGGTGTGCAATGGCATAAATAACCCCTATTTAAGCTCAGTTACACGTTTGCATTGAAAGTGACTGAGTTATTCACTTTTCCAGTTTTTATGCGTGCAAAATGCTTTTCAGAGCGAGAGAATCACTTTTTGACCAAAAATGTGTTTTTGACCCTGACACATGAATTGTGCTCAAAACAAATGCTCTCCACTTCCAAATGGTGCGCAATGGCATAAATAACCCTATTTAAGCTCAGTTACACGTTTGCATTGAAAGTGACTGAGTTATTCACTTTTCCAGTTTTTATGCGTGCAAAATGCTTTTCAGAGCGAGAGAATCACTTTTTGACCAAAAAGGTGTTTTTGACCCTGACACGTGAATTTTGCTCAAAACAAATGCTCTCCACTTCCAAATGGTGCGTGACTGAGTGAATAACTCAGTGACTGAGTTATTCACTTTTCCAGTTTTTATGCGTGCAAAATGCTTTTCAGAGCGAGAGGATCACCTTTTGACCAAAAATGTGTTTTTCACCCTGACACGTGAATTTTGCTCAAAACAAATGCTCTCCACTTCCAAATGGTGCGCAATGGCATAAATAACCCTATTTAAGCTCAGTTACACGTTTGCATTGAAAGTGACTGAGTTATTCACTTTTCCAGTTTTTATGCGTGCAAAATGCTTTTCAGAGCGAGAGAATCACTTTTTGAACAACAATGTGTTTTTGACCCTGACACGTGAATTGTGCTCAAAACAAATGCTCTCCACTTCCAAATGGTGCGCAATGGCATAAATAACCCTATTTAAGCTCAGTTACACGTTTGCATTGAAAGTGACTTGAGTTATTTACTTTTCCAGTTTTTATGCGTGCAAAATGCTTTTCAGAGCGAGAGAATCACTTTTTGACCCTGACACGTGAATTTTGCTCAAAACAACTGCTCTTCACTTCCAAATGGTGCGCAATGGCATAAATAACCCTATTTAAGCTCAGTTACACGTTTGCATTGAAAGTGACTGAGTTATTCACTTTTCCAGTTTTTATGCGTGCAAAATGCTTTTTTCAGAGCGAGAGGATCACTTTTTGAACAACAATGTGTTTTTGACCCTGACACGTGAATTTTGCTCAAAACAAATGCTCTCCACTTCCAAATGGTGCATGACTGAGTGAATAACTCAGTGACTGAGTTATTCACTTTTCCAGTTTTTATGCGTGCAAAATGCTTTTCAGAGCGAGAGGATCACCTTTTGACCAAAAATGTGTTTTTGACCCTGACACGTGAATTTTGCTCAAAACAAATGCTCTCCACTTCCAAATGGTGCGCAATGGCATAAATAACCCTATTTAAGCTCAGTTACACGTTTGCATTGAAAGTGACTGAGTTATACACTTTTCCAGTTTTTATGCATGCAAAATGCTTTTCAGAGCGAGAGAATCACTTTTTGACCAAAAATGTGTTTTTGACCCTGACACATGAATTGTGCTCAAAACAAATGCTCTCCACTTCCAAATGGTGCGCAATGGCATAAATAACCCTATTTAAGCTCAGTTACACGTTTGCATTGAAAGTGACTGAGTTATTCACTTTTCCAGTTTTTATGCGTGCAAAATGCTTTTCAGAGCGAGAGAATCACTTTTTGACCAAAAAGGTGTTTTTGACCCTGACACGTGAATTTTGCTCAAAACAAATGCTCTCCACTTCCAAATGGTGCGTGACTGAGTGAATAACTCAGTGACTGAGTTATTCACTTTTCCAGTTTTTATGCGTGCAAAATGCTTTTCAGAGCGAGAGGATCACCTTTTGACCAAAAATGTGTTTTTCACCCTGACACGTGAATTTTGCTCAAAACAAATGCTCTCCACTTCCAAATGGTGCGCAATGGCATAAATAACCCTATTTAAGCTCAGTTACACGTTTGCATTGAAAGTGACTGAGTTATTCACTTTTCCAGTTTTTATGCGTGCAAAATGCTTTTCAGAGCGAGAGAATCACTTTTTGAACAACAATGTGTTTTTGACCCTGACACGTGAATTGTGCTCAAAACAAATGCTCTCCACTTCCAAATGGTGCGCAATGGCATAAATAACCCTATTTAAGCTCAGTTACACGTTTGCATTGAAAGTGACTTGAGTTATTTACTTTTCCAGTTTTTATGCGTGCAAAATGCTTTTCAGAGCGAGAGAATCACTTTTTGACCCTGACACGTGAATTGTGCTCAAAACAACTGCTCTTCACTTCCAAATGGTGCGCAATGGCATAAATAACCCTATTTAAGCTCAGTTACACGTTTGCATTGAAAGTGACTGAGTTATTCACTTTTCCAGTTTTTATGCGTGCAAAATGCTTTTTTCAGAGCGAGAGGATCACCTTTTGACCAAAAATGTGTTTTTGACCCTGACACGTGAATTTTGCTCAAAACAAATGCTCTCCACTTCCAAATGGTGCACAATGGCATAAATAACCCTATTTAAGCTCAGTTACACGTTTGCATTGAAAGTGACTGAGTTATTCACTTTTCCAGTTTTTATGCGTGCAAAATGCTTTTCAGAGCGAGAGAATCACTTTTTGACCAAAAAGGTGTTTTTGACCCTGACACGTGAATTTTGCTCAAAACAAATGCTCTCCACTTCCAAATGGTGCGTGACTGAGTGAATAACTCAGTGACTGAGTTATTCACTTTTCCAGTTTTTATGCGTGCAAAATGCTTTTCAGAGTGAGAGGATCACCTTTTGACCAAAAATGTGTTTTTGACCCTGACACGTGAATTTTGCTCAAAACAAATGCTCTCCACTTCCAAATGGTGCGCAATGGCATAAATAACCCTATTTAAGCTCAGTTACACGTTTGCATTGAAAGTGACTGAGTTATTCACTTTTCCAGTTTTTATGCGTGCAAAATGCTTTTCAGAGCGAGAGAATCACTTTTTGACCAAAAAGGTGTTTTTGACCCTGACACGTGAATTTTGCTCAAAACAAATGCTCTCCACTTCCAAATGGTGTGCAATGGCATAAAAAACCCCTATTTAAGCTCAGTTACACGTTTGCATTGAAAGTGACTGAGTTATTCACTTTTCCAGTTTTTATGCGTGCAAAATGCTTTTCAGAGCGAGAGAATCACTTTTTGACCAAAAAGGTGTTTTTGACCCTGACACGTGAATTTTGCTCAAAACAAATGCTCTCCACTTCCAAATGGTGCGCAATGGCATAAATAACCCTATTTAAGCTCAGTTACACGTTTGCATTGAAAGTGACTGAGTTATTCACTTTTCCAGTTTTTATGCGTGCAAAATGCTTTTCAGAGCGAGAGAATCACTTTTTGACCAAAAAGGTGTTTTTGACCCTGACACGTGAATTTTGCTCAAAACAAATGCTCTCCACTTCCAAATGGTGTGCAATGGCATAAATAACCCCTATTTAAGCTCAGTTACACGTTTGCATTGAAAGTGACTGAGTTATTCACTTTTCCAGTTTTTATGCGTGCAAAATGCTTTTCAGAGCGAGAGAATCACTTTTTGACCAAAAATGTGTTTTTGACCCTGACACATGAATTGTGCTCAAAACAAATGCTCTCCACTTCCAAATGGTGCGCAATGGCATAAATAACCCTATTTAAGCTCAGTTACACGTTTGCATTGAAAGTGACTGAGTTATTCACTTTTCCAGTTTTTATGCGTGCAAAATGCTTTTCAGAGCGAGAGAATCACTTTTTGACCCTGACACGTGAATTGTGCTCAAAACAACTGCTCTTCACTTCCAAATGGTGCGCAATGGCATAAATAACCCTATTTAAGCTCAGTTACACGTTTGCATTGAAAGTGACTGAGTTATTCACTTTTCCAGTTTTTATGTGTGCAAAATGCTTTTCAGAGCGAGAGAATCACTTTTTGAACAACAATGTGTTTTTGACCCTGACACGTGAATTGTGCTCAAAACAAATGCTCTCCACTTCCAAATGGTGCGCAATGGCATAAATAACCCTATTTAAGCTCAGTTACACGTTTGCATTGAAAGTGACTTGAGTTATTTACTTTTCCAGTTTTTATGCGTGCAAAATGCTTTTCAGAGCGAGAGAATCACTTTTTGACCCTGACACGTGAATTGTGCTCAAAACAACTGCTCTTCACTTCCAAATGGTGCGCAATGGCATAAATAACCCTATTTAAGCTCAGTTACACGTTTGCATTGAAAGTGACTGAGTTATTCACTTTTCCAGTTTTTATGCGTGCAAAATGCTTTTTTCAGAGCGAGAGGATCACCTTTTGACCAAAAATGTGTTTTTGACCCTGACACGTGAATTTTGCTCAAAACAAATGCTCTCCACTTCCAAATGGTGCACAATGGCATAAATAACCCTATTTAAGCTCAGTTACACGTTTGCATTGAAAGTGACTGAGTTATTCACTTTTCCAGTTTTTATGCGTGCAAAATGCTTTTCAGAGCGAGAGAATCACTTTTTGACCAAAAAGGTGTTTTTGACCCTGACACGTGAATTTTGCTCAAAACAAATGCTCTCCACTTCCAAATGGTGTGCAATGGCATAAATAACCCCTATTTAAGCTCAGTTACACGTTTGCATTGAAAGTGACTGAGTTATTCACTTTTCCAGTTTTTATGCGTGCAAAATGCTTTTCAGAGCGAGAGAATCACTTTTTGACCAAAAATGTGTTTTTGACCCTGACACATGAATTGTGCTCAAAACAAATGCTCTCCACTTCCAAATGGTGCGCAATGGCATAAATAACCCTATTTAAGCTCAGTTACACGTTTGCATTGAAAGTGACTGAGTTATTCACTTTTCCAGTTTTTATGCGTGCAAAATGCTTTTCAGAGCGAGAGAATCACTTTTTGACCCTGACACGTGAATTGTGCTCAAAACAACTGCTCTTCACTTCCAAATGGTGCGCAATGGCATAAATAACCCTATTTAAGCTCAGTTACACGTTTGCATTGAAAGTGACTGAGTTATTCACTTTTCCAGTTTTTATGTGTGCAAAATGCTTTTCAGAGCGAGAGAATCACTTTTTGAACAACAATGTGTTTTTGACCCTGACACGTGAATTGTGCTCAAAACAAATGCTCTCCACTTCCAAATGGTGCGCAATGGCATAAATAACCCTATTTAAGCTCAGTTACACGTTTGCATTGAAAGTGACTTGAGTTATTTACTTTTCCAGTTTTTATGCGTGCAAAATGCTTTTCAGAGCGAGAGAATCACTTTTTGACCCTGACACGTGAATTGTGCTCAAAACAACTGCTCTTCACTTCCAAATGGTGCGCAATGGCATAAATAACCCTATTTAAGCTCAGTTACACGTTTGCATTGAAAGTGACTGAGTTATTCACTTTTCCAGTTTTTATGCGTGCAAAATGCTTTTTTCAGAGCGAGAGGATCACCTTTTGACCAAAAATGTGTTTTTGACCCTGACACGTGAATTTTGCTCAAAACAAATGCTCTCCACTTCCAAATGGTGCACAATGGCATAAATAACCCTATTTAAGCTCAGTTACACGTTTGCATTGAAAGTGACTGAGTTATTCACTTTTCCAGTTTTTATGCGTGCAAAATGCTTTTCAGAGCGAGAGAATCACTTTTTGACCAAAAAGGTGTTTTTGACCCTGACACGTGAATTTTGCTCAAAACAAATGCTCTCCACTTCCAAATGGTGTGCAATGGCATAAATAACCCCTATTTAAGCTCAGTTACACGTTTGCATTGAAAGTGACTGAGTTATTCACTTTTCCAGTTTTTATGCGTGCAAAATGCTTTTCAGAGCGAGAGAATCACTTTTTGACCAAAAATGTGTTTTTGACCCTGACACATGAATTGTGCTCAAAACAAATGCTCTCCACTTCCAAATGGTGCGCAATGGCATAAATAACCCTATTTAAGCTCAGTTACACGTTTGCATTGAAAGTGACTGAGTTATTCACTTTTCCAGTTTTTATGCGTGCAAAATGCTTTTCAGAGCGAGAGAATCACTTTTTGACCAAAAAGGTGTTTTTGACCCTGACACGTGAATTTTGCTCAAAACAAATGCTCTCCACTTCCAAATGGTGCGTGACTGAGTGAATAACTCAGTGACTGAGTTATTCACTTTTCCAGTTTTTATGCGTGCAAAATGCTTTTCAGAGCGAGAGGATCACCTTTTGACCAAAAATGTGTTTTTCACCCTGACACGTGAATTTTGCTCAAAACAAATGCTCTCCACTTCCAAATGGTGCGCAATGGCATAAATAACCCTATTTAAGCTCAGTTACACGTTTGCATTGAAAGTGACTGAGTTATTCACTTTTCCAGTTTTTATGCGTGCAAAATGCTTTTCAGAGCGAGAGAATCACTTTTTGAACAACAATGTGTTTTTGACCCTGACACGTGAATTGTGCTCAAAACAAATGCTCTCCACTTCCAAATGGTGCGCAATGGCATAAATAACCCTATTTAAGCTCAGTTACACGTTTGCATTGAAAGTGACTTGAGTTATTTACTTTTCCAGTTTTTATGCGTGCAAAATGCTTTTCAGAGCGAGAGAATCACTTTTTGACCCTGACACGTGAATTGTGCTCAAAACAACTGCTCTTCACTTCCAAATGGTGCGCAATGGCATAAATAACCCTATTTAAGCTCAGTTACACGTTTGCATTGAAAGTGACTGAGTTATTCACTTTTCCAGTTTTTATGCGTGCAAAATGCTTTTTTCAGAGCGAGAGGATCACTTTTTGAACAACAATGTGTTTTTGACCCTGACACGTGAATTTTGCTCAAAACAAATGCTCTCCACTTCCAAATGGTGCATGACTGAGTGAATAACTCAGTGACTGAGTTATTCACTTTTCCAGTTTTTATGCGTGCAAAATGCTTTTCAGAGCGAGAGGATCACCTTTTGACCAAAAATGTGTTTTTGACCCTGACACGTGAATTTTGCTCAAAACAAATGCTCTCCACTTCCAAATGGTGCGCAATGGCATAAATAACCCTATTTAAGCTCAGTTACACGTTTGCATTGAAAGTGACTGAGTTATACACTTTTCCAGTTTTTATGCATGCAAAATGCTTTTCAGAGCGAGAGAATCACTTTTTGACCAAAAATGTGTTTTTGACCCTGACACATGAATTGTGCTCAAAACAAATGCTCTCCACTTCCAAATGGTGCGCAATGGCATAAATAACCCTATTTAAGCTCAGTTACACGTTTGCATTGAAAGTGACTGAGTTATTCACTTTTCCAGTTTTTATGCGTGCAAAATGCTTTTAAGAGCGAGAGAATCACTTTTTGACCAAAAAGGTGTTTTTGACCCTGACACGTGAATTTTGCTCAAAACAAATGCTCTCCACTTCCAAATGGTGCGTGACTGAGTGAATAACTCAGTGACTGAGTTATTCACTTTTCCAGTTTTTATGCGTGCAAAATGCTTTTCAGAGCGAGAGGATCACCTTTTGACCAAAAATGTGTTTTTCACCCTGACACGTGAATTTTGCTCAAAACAAATGCTCTCCACTTCCAAATGGTGCGCAATGGCATAAATAACCCTATTTAAGCTCAGTTACACGTTTGCATTGAAAGTGACTGAGTTATTCACTTTTCCAGTTTTTATGCGTGCAAAATGCTTTTCAGAGCGAGAGAATCACTTTTTGAACAACAATGTGTTTTTGACCCTGACACGTGAATTGTGCTCAAAACAAATGCTCTCCACTTCCAAATGGTGCGCAATGGCATAAATAACCCTATTTAAGCTCAGTTACACGTTTGCATTGAAAGTGACTTGAGTTATTTACTTTTCCAGTTTTTATGCGTGCAAAATGCTTTTCAGAGCGAGAGAATCACTTTTTGACCCTGACACGTGAATTGTGCTCAAAACAACTGCTCTTCACTTCCAAATGGTGCGCAATGGCATAAATAACCCTATTTAAGCTCAGTTACACGTTTGCATTGAAAGTGACTGAGTTATTCACTTTTCCAGTTTTTATGCGTGCAAAATGCTTTTTTCAGAGCGAGAGGATCACCTTTTGACCAAAAATGTGTTTTTGACCCTGACACGTGAATTTTGCTCAAAACAAATGCTCTCCACTTCCAAATGGTGCACAATGGCATAAATAACCCTATTTAAGCTCAGTTACACGTTTGCATTGAAAGTGACTGAGTTATTCACTTTTCCAGTTTTTATGCGTGCAAAATGCTTTTCAGAGCGAGAGAATCACTTTTTGACCAAAAAGGTGTTTTTGACCCTGACACGTGAATTTTGCTCAAAACAAATGCTCTCCACTTCCAAATGGTGCGCAATGGCATAAATAACCCTATTTAAGCTCAGTTACACGTTTGCATTGAAAGTGACTGAGTTATTCACTTTTCCAGTTTTTATGCGTGCAAAATGCTTTTCAGAGCGAGAGAATCACTTTTTGACCAAAAATGTGTTTTTGACCCTGACACGTGAATTTTGCTCAAAACAAATGCTCTCCACTTCCAAATGGTGCGCAATGGCATAAATAACCCTATTTAAGCTCAGTTACACGTTTGCATTGAAAGTGACTGAGTTATTCACTTTTCCAGTTTTTATGCGTGCAAAATGCTTTTCAGAGCGAGAGAATCACTTTTTGACCAAAAATGTGTTTTTGACCCTGACACGTGAATTTTGCTCAAAACAAATGCTCTCCACTTCCAAATGGTGCGCAATGGCATAAATAACCCTATTTAAGCTCAGTTACACGTTTGCATTGAGTGACTGAGTTATACACTTTTCCAGTTTTTATGCGTGCAAAATGCTTTTCAGAGCGAGAGAATCACTTTTTGACCAAAAAGGTGTTTTTGACCCTGACACGTGAATTTTGCTCAAAACAAATGCTCTCCACTTCCAAATGGTGCGTGACTGAGTGAATAACTCAGTGACTGAGTTATTCACTTTTCCAGTTTTTATGCGTGCAAAATGCTTTTCAGAGCGAGAGGATCACCTTTTGACCAAAAATGTGTTTTTCACCCTGACACGTGAATTTTGCTCAAAACAAATGCTCTCCACTTCCAAATGGTGCGCAATGGCATAAATAACCCTATTTAAGCTCAGTTACATGTTTGCATTGAAAGTGACTGAGTTATTCACTTTTCCAGTTTTTATGCGTGCAAAATGCTTTTCAGAGCGAGAGAATCACTTTTTGACCAAAAAGGTGTTTTTGACCCTGACACGTGAATTTTGCTCAAAACAAATGCTCTCCACTTCCAAATGGTGCGCAATGGCATAAATAACCCTATTTAAGCTCAGTTACACGTTTGCATTGAAAGTGACTGAGTTATTCACTTTTCCAGTTTTTATGCGTGCAAAATGCTTTTCAGAGCGAGAGAATCACTTTTTGACCAAAAAGGTGTTTTTGACCCTGACACGTGAATTGTGCTCAAAACAACTGCTCTTCACTTCCAAATGGTGCGCAATGGCATAAATAACCCTATTTAAGCTCAGTTACACGTTTGCATTGAAAGTGACTGAGTTATTCACTTTTCCAGTTTTTATGCGTGCAAAATGCTTTTCAGAGCGAGAGAATCACTTTTTGACCAAAAAGGTGTTTTTGACCCTGACACGTGAATTTTGCTCAAAACAAATGCTCTCCACTTCCAAATGGTGCGCAATGGCATAAATAACCCTATTTAAGCTCAGTTACACGTTTGCATTGAAAGTGACTGAGTTATTCACTTTTCCAGTTTTTATGCGTGCAAAATGCTTTTCAGAGCGAGAGAATCACTTTTTGACCAAAAATGTGTTTTTGACCCTGACACGTGAATTTTGCTCAAAACAAATGCTCTCCACTTCCAAATGGTGCGCAATGGCATAAATAACCCTATTTAAGCTCAGTTACACGTTTGCATTGAAAGTGACTGAGTTATTCACTTTTCCAGTTTTCATGCGTGCAAAATGCTTTTCAGAGCGAGAGAATCACTTTTTGAACAACAATGTGTTTTTGACCCTGACACGTGAATTGTGCTCAAAACAAATGCTCTCCACTTCCAAATGGTGCGCAATGGCATAAATAACCCTATTTAAGCTCAGTTACACGTTTGCATTGAAAGTGACTTGAGTTATTTACTTTTCCAGTTTTTATGCGTGCAAAATGCTTTTCAGAGCGAGAGAATCACTTTTTGACCCTGACACGTGAATTGTGCTCAAAACAACTGCTCTTCACTTCCAAATGGTGCGCAATGGCATAAATAACCCTATTTAAGCTCAGTTACACGTTTGCATTGAAAGTGACTGAGTTATTCACTTTTCCAGTTTTTATGCGTGCAAAATGCTTTTCAGAGTGAGAGGATCACCTTTTGACCAAAAATGTGTTTTTGACCCTGACACGTGAATTTTGCTCAAAACAAATGCTCTCCACTTCCAAATGGTGCGTGACTGAGTGAATAACTCAGTGACTGAGTTATTCACTTTTCCAGTTTTTATGCGTGCAAAATGCTTTTCAGAGCGAGAGGATCACCTTTTGACCAAAAATGTGTTTTTCACCCTGACACGTGAATTTTGCTCAAAACAAATGCTCTCCACTTCCAAATGGTGCGCAATGGCATAAATAACCCTATTTAAGCTCAGTTACATGTTTGCATTGAAAGTGACTGAGTTATTCACTTTTCCAGTTTTTATGCGTGCAAAATGCTTTTCAGAGCGAGAGAATCACTTTTTGACCAAAAAGGTGTTTTTGACCCTGACACGTGAATTTTGCTCAAAACAAATGCTCTCCACTTCCAAATGGTGCGCAATGGCATAAATAACCCTATTTAAGCTCAGTTACACGTTTGCATTGAAAGTGACTGAGTTATTCACTTTTCCAGTTTTTATGCGTGCAAAATGCTTTTCAGAGCGAGAGAATCACTTTTTGACCAAAAAGGTGTTTTTGACCCTGACACGTGAATTGTGCTCAAAACAACTGCTCTTCACTTCCAAATGGTGCGCAATGGCATAAATAACCCTATTTAAGCTCAGTTACACGTTTGCATTGAAAGTGACTGAGTTATTCACTTTTCCAGTTTTTATGCGTGCAAAATGCTTTTCAGAGCGAGAGAATCACTTTTTGACCAAAAAGGTGTTTTTGACCCTGACACGTGAATTTTGCTCAAAACAAATGCTCTCCACTTCCAAATGGTGCGCAATGGCATAAATAACCCTATTTAAGCTCAGTTACACGTTTGCATTGAAAGTGACTGAGTTATTCACTTTTCCAGTTTTTATGCGTGCAAAATGCTTTTCAGAGCGAGAGAATCACTTTTTGACCAAAAATGTGTTTTTGACCCTGACACGTGAATTTTGCTCAAAACAAATGCTCTCCACTTCCAAATGGTGCGCAATGGCATAAATAACCCTATTTAAGCTCAGTTACACGTTTGCATTGAAAGTGACTGAGTTATTCACTTTTCCAGTTTTTATGCGTGCAAAATGCTTTTCAGAGCGAGAGAATCACTTTTTGAACAACAATGTGTTTTTGACCCTGACACGTGAATTGTGCTCAAAACAAATGCTCTCCACTTCCAAATGGTGCGCAATGGCATAAATAACCCTATTTAAGCTCAGTTACACGTTTGCATTGAAAGTGACTTGAGTTATTTACTTTTCCAGTTTTTATGCGTGCAAAATGCTTTTCAGAGCGAGAGAATCACTTTTTGACCCTGACACGTGAATTGTGCTCAAAACAACTGCTCTTCACTTCCAAATGGTGCGCAATGGCATAAATAACCCTATTTAAGCTCAGTTACACGTTTGCATTGAAAGTGACTGAGTTATTCACTTTTCCAGTTTTTATGCGTGCAAAATGCTTTTTTCAGAGCGAGAGGATCACCTTTTGACCAAAAATGTGTTTTTGACCCTGACACGTGAATTTTGCTCAAAACAAATGCTCTCCACTTCCAAATGGTGCACAATGGCATAAATAACCCTATTTAAGCTCAGTTACACGTTTGCATTGAAAGTGACTGAGTTATTCACTTTTCCAGTTTTTATGCGTGCAAAATGCTTTTCAGAGCGAGAGAATCACTTTTTGACCAAAAAGGTGTTTTTGACCCTGACACGTGAATTTTGCTCAAAACAAATGCTCTCCACTTCCAAATGGTGCGTGACTGAGTGAATAACTCAGTGACTGAGTTATTCACTTTTCCAGTTTTTATGCGTGCAAAATGCTTTTCAGAGTGAGAGGATCACCTTTTGACCAAAAATGTGTTTTTGACCCTGACACGTGAATTTTGCTCAAAACAAATGCTCTCCACTTCCAAATGGTGCGCAATGGCATAAATAACCCTATTTAAGCTCAGTTACACGTTTGCATTGAAAGTGACTGAGTTATACACTTTTCCAGTTTTTATGCATGCAAAATGCTTTTCAGAGCGAGAGAATCACTTTTTGACCAAAAATGTGTTTTTGACCCTGACACATGAATTGTGCTCAAAACAAATGCTCTCCACTTCCAAATGGTGCGCAATGGCATAAATAACCCTATTTAAGCTCAGTTACACGTTTGCATTGAAAGTGACTGAGTTATTCACTTTTCCAGTTTTTATGCGTGCAAAATGCTTTTCAGAGCGAGAGAATCACTTTTTGACCCTGACACGTGAATTGTGCTCAAAACAACTGCTCTTCACTTCCAAATGGTGCGCAATGGCATAAATAACCCTATTTAAGCTCAGTTACACGTTTGCATTGAAAGTGACTGAGTTATTCACTTTTCCATTTTATATGTGTGCAAAATGCTTTTCAGAGCGAGAGAATCACTTTTTGAACAACAATGTGTTTTTGACCCTGACACGTGAATTGTGCTCAAAACAAATGCTCTCCACTTCCAAATGGTGCGCAATGGCATAAATAACCCTATTTAAGCTCAGTTACACGTTTGCATTGAAAGTGACTTGAGTTATTTACTTTTCCAGTTTTTATGCGTGCAAAATGCTTTTCAGAGCGAGAGAATCACTTTTTGACCCTGACACGTGAATTGTGCTCAAAACAACTGCTCTTCACTTCCAAATGGTGCGCAATGGCATAAATAACCCTATTTAAGCTCAGTTACACGTTTGCATTGAAAGTGACTGAGTTATTCACTTTTCCAGTTTTTATGCGTGCAAAATGCTTTTTTCAGAGCGAGAGGATCACCTTTTGACCAAAAATGTGTTTTTGACCCTGACACGTGAATTTTGCTCAAAACAAATGCTCTCCACTTCCAAATGGTGCACAATGGCATAAATAACCCTATTTAAGCTCAGTTACACGTTTGCATTGAAAGTGACTGAGTTATTCACTTTTCCAGTTTTTATGCGTGCAAAATGCTTTTCAGAGCGAGAGAATCACTTTTTGACCAAAAAGGTGTTTTTGACCCTGACACGTGAATTTTGCTCAAAACAAATGCTCTCCACTTCCAAATGGTGTGCAATGGCATAAATAACCCCTATTTAAGCTCAGTTACACGTTTGCATTGAAAGTGACTGAGTTATTCACTTTTCCAGTTTTTATGCGTGCAAAATGCTTTTCAGAGCGAGAGAATCACTTTTTGACCAAAAATGTGTTTTTGACCCTGACACATGAATTGTGCTCAAAACAAATGCTCTCCACTTCCAAATGGTGCGCAATGGCATAAATAACCCTATTTAAGCTCAGTTACACGTTTGCATTGAAAGTGACTGAGTTATTCACTTTTCCAGTTTTTATGCGTGCAAAATGCTTTTCAGAGCGAGAGAATCACTTTTTGACCAAAAAGGTGTTTTTGACCCTGACACGTGAATTTTGCTCAAAACAAATGCTCTCCACTTCCAAATGGTGCGTGACTGAGTGAATAACTCAGTGACTGAGTTATTCACTTTTCCAGTTTTTATGCGTGCAAAATGCTTTTCAGAGCGAGAGGATCACCTTTTGACCAAAAATGTGTTTTTCACCCTGACACGTGAATTTTGCTCAAAACAAATGCTCTCCACTTCCAAATGGTGCGCAATGGCATAAATAACCCTATTTAAGCTCAGTTACACGTTTGCATTGAAAGTGACTGAGTTATTCACTTTTCCAGTTTTTATGCGTGCAAAATGCTTTTCAGAGCGAGAGAATCACTTTTTGAACAACAATGTGTTTTTGACCCTGACACGTGAATTGTGCTCAAAACAAATGCTCTCCACTTCCAAATGGTGCGCAATGGCATAAATAACCCTATTTAAGCTCAGTTACACGTTTGCATTGAAAGTGACTTGAGTTATTTACTTTTCCAGTTTTTATGCGTGCAAAATGCTTTTCAGAGCGAGAGAATCACTTTTTGACCCTGACACGTGAATTTTGCTCAAAACAAATGCTCTCCACTTCCAAATGGTGCGCAATGGCATAAATAACCCTATTTAAGCTCAGTTACACGTTTGCATTGAAAGTGACTGAGTTATTCACTTTTCCAGTTTTTATGCGTGCAAAATGCTTTTCAGAGCGAGAGAATCACTTTTTGAACAACAATGTGTTTTTGACCCTGACACGTGAATTGTGCTCAAAACAAATGCTCTCCACTTCCAAATGGTGCGCAATGGCATAAATAACCCTATTTAAGCTCAGTTACACGTTTGCATTGAAAGTGACTGAGTTATTCACTTTTCCAGTTTTTATGCGTGCAAAATGCTTTTCAGAGCGAGAGAATCACTTTTTGACCAAAAAGGTGTTTTTGACCCTGACACGTGAATTTTGCTCAAAACAAATGCTCTCCACTTCCAAATGGTGCGTGACTGAGTGAATAACTCAGTGACTGAGTTATTCACTTTTCCAGTTTTTATGCGTGCAAAATGCTTTTCAGAGCGAGAGGATCACCTTTTGACCAAAAATGTGTTTTTCACCCTGACACGTGAATTTTGCTCAAAACAAATGCTCTCCACTTCCAAATGGTGCGCAATGGCATAAATAACCCTATTTAAGCTCAGTTACACGTTTGCATTGAAAGTGACTGAGTTATTCACTTTTCCAGTTTTTATGCGTGCAAAATGCTTTTCAGAGCGAGAGAATCACTTTTTGAACAACAATGTGTTTTTGACCCTGACACGTGAATTGTGCTCAAAACAAATGCTCTCCACTTCCAAATGGTGCGCAATGGCATAAATAACCCTATTTAAGCTCAGTTACACGTTTGCATTGAAAGTGACTTGAGTTATTTACTTTTCCAGTTTTTATGCGTGCAAAATGCTTTTCAGAGCGAGAGAATCACTTTTTGACCCTGACACGTGAATTGTGCTCAAAACAACTGCTCTTCACTTCCAAATGGTGCGCAATGGCATAAATAACCCTATTTAAGCTCAGTTACACGTTTGCATTGAAAGTGACTGAGTTATTCACTTTTCCAGTTTTTATGCGTGCAAAATGCTTTTTTCAGAGCGAGAGGATCACTTTTTGAACAACAATGTGTTTTTGACCCTGACACGTGAATTTTGCTCAAAACAAATGCTCTCCACTTCCAAATGGTGCATGACTGAGTGAATAACTCAGTGACTGAGTTATTCACTTTTCCAGTTTTTATGCGTGCAAAATGCTTTTCAGAGCGAGAGGATCACCTTTTGACCAAAAATGTGTTTTTGACCCTGACACGTGAATTTTGCTCAAAACAAATGCTCTCCACTTCCAAATGGTGCGCAATGGCATAAATAACCCTATTTAAGCTCAGTTACACGTTTGCATTGAAAGTGACTGAGTTATACACTTTTCCAGTTTTTATGCATGCAAAATGCTTTTCAGAGCGAGAGAATCACTTTTTGACCAAAAATGTGTTTTTGACCCTGACACATGAATTGTGCTCAAAACAAATGCTCTCCACTTCCAAATGGTGCGCAATGGCATAAATAACCCTATTTAAGCTCAGTTACACGTTTGCATTGAAAGTGACTGAGTTATTCACTTTTCCAGTTTTTATGCGTGCAAAATGCTTTTCAGAGCGAGAGAATCACTTTTTGACCAAAAAGGTGTTTTTGACCCTGACACGTGAATTTTGCTCAAAACAAATGCTCTCCACTTCCAAATGGTGCGTGACTGAGTGAATAACTCAGTGACTGAGTTATTCACTTTTCCAGTTTTTATGCGTGCAAAATGCTTTTCAGAGCGAGAGGATCACCTTTTGACCAAAAATGTGTTTTTCACCCTGACACGTGAATTTTGCTCAAAACAAATGCTCTCCACTTCCAAATGGTGCGCAATGGCATAAATAACCCTATTTAAGCTCAGTTACACGTTTGCATTGAAAGTGACTGAGTTATTCACTTTTCCAGTTTTTATGCGTGCAAAATGCTTTTCAGAGCGAGAGAATCACTTTTTGAACAACAATGTGTTTTTGACCCTGACACGTGAATTGTGCTCAAAACAAATGCTCTCCACTTCCAAATGGTGCGCAATGGCATAAATAACCCTATTTAAGCTCAGTTACACGTTTGCATTGAAAGTGACTTGAGTTATTTACTTTTCCAGTTTTTATGCGTGCAAAATGCTTTTCAGAGCGAGAGAATCACTTTTTGACCCTGACACGTGAATTGTGCTCAAAACAACTGCTCTTCACTTCCAAATGGTGCGCAATGGCATAAATAACCCTATTTAAGCTCAGTTACACGTTTGCATTGAAAGTGACTGAGTTATTCACTTTTCCAGTTTTTATGCGTGCAAAATGCTTTTTTCAGAGCGAGAGGATCACCTTTTGACCAAAAATGTGTTTTTGACCCTGACACGTGAATTTTGCTCAAAACAAATGCTCTCCACTTCCAAATGGTGCACAATGGCATAAATAACCCTATTTAAGCTCAGTTACACGTTTGCATTGAAAGTGACTGAGTTATTCACTTTTCCAGTTTTTATGCGTGCAAAATGCTTTTCAGAGCGAGAGAATCACTTTTTGACCAAAAAGGTGTTTTTGACCCTGACACGTGAATTTTGCTCAAAACAAATGCTCTCCACTTCCAAATGGTGCGTGACTGAGTGAATAACTCAGTGACTGAGTTATTCACTTTTCCAGTTTTTATGCGTGCAAAATGCTTTTCAGAGTGAGAGGATCACCTTTTGACCAAAAATGTGTTTTTGACCCTGACACGTGAATTTTGCTCAAAACAAATGCTCTCCACTTCCAAATGGTGCGCAATGGCATAAATAACCCTATTTAAGCTCAGTTACACGTTTGCATTGAAAGTGACTGAGTTATTCACTTTTCCAGTTTTTATGCGTGCAAAATGCTTTTCAGAGCGAGAGAATCACTTTTTGACCAAAAAGGTGTTTTTGACCCTGACACGTGAATTTTGCTCAAAACAAATGCTCTCCACTTCCAAATGGTGTGCAATGGCATAAAAAACCCCTATTTAAGCTCAGTTACACGTTTGCATTGAAAGTGACTGAGTTATTCACTTTTCCAGTTTTTATGCGTGCAAAATGCTTTTCAGAGCGAGAGAATCACTTTTTGACCAAAAAGGTGTTTTTGACCCTGACACGTGAATTTTGCTCAAAACAAATGCTCTCCACTTCCAAATGGTGCGCAATGGCATAAATAACCCTATTTAAGCTCAGTTACACGTTTGCATTGAAAGTGACTGAGTTATTCACTTTTCCAGTTTTTATGTGTGCGAAATGCTTTTCAGAGCGAGAGAATCACTTTTTGACCAAAAATGTGTTTTTGACCCTGACACGTGAATTTTGCTCAAAACAAATGCTCTCCACTTCCAAATGGTGCGCAATGGCATAAATAACCCTATTTAAGCTCAGTTACACGTTTGCATTGAAAGTGACTGAGTTATTCACTTTTCCAGTTTTTATGCGTGCAAAATGCTTTTCAGAGCGAGAGAATCACTTTTTGACCAAAAATGTGTTTTTGACCCTGACACGTGAATTGTGCTCAAAACAACTGCTCTTCACTTCCAAATGGTGCGCAATGGCATAAATAACCCTATTTAAGCTCAGTTACACGTTTGCATTGAAAGTGACTGAGTTATTCACTTTTCCAGTTTTTATGCGTGCAAAATGCTTTTCAGAGCGAGAGAATCACTTTTTGACCAAAAAGGTGTTTTTGACCCTGACACGTGAATTTTGCTCAAAACAAATGCTCTCCACTTCCAAATGGTGTGCAATGGCATAAATAACCCCTATTTAAGCTCAGTTACACGTTTGCATTGAAAGTGACTGAGTTATTCACTTTTCCAGTTTTTATGCGTGCAAAATGCTTTTCAGAGCGAGAGAATCACTTTTTGACCAAAAATGTGTTTTTGACCCTGACACATGAATTGTGCTCAAAACAAATGCTCTCCACTTCCAAATGGTGCGCAATGGCATAAATAACCCTATTTAAGCTCAGTTACACGTTTGCATTGAAAGTGACTGAGTTATTCACTTTTCCAGTTTTTATGCGTGCAAAATGCTTTTCAGAGCGAGAGAATCACTTTTTGACCAAAAAGGTGTTTTTGACCCTGACACGTGAATTTTGCTCAAAACAAATGCTCTCCACTTCCAAATGGTGCGTGACTGAGTGAATAACTCAGTGACTGAGTTATTCACTTTTCCAGTTTTTATGCGTGCAAAATGCTTTTCAGAGCGAGAGGATCACCTTTTGACCAAAAATGTGTTTTTCACCCTGACACGTGAATTTTGCTCAAAACAAATGCTCTCCACTTCCAAATGGTGCGCAATGGCATAAATAACCCTATTTAAGCTCAGTTACACGTTTGCATTGAAAGTGACTGAGTTATTCACTTTTCCAGTTTTTATGCGTGCAAAATGCTTTTCAGAGCGAGAGAATCACTTTTTGAACAACAATGTGTTTTTGACCCTGACACGTGAATTGTGCTCAAAACAAATGCTCTCCACTTCCAAATGGTGCGCAATGGCATAAATAACCCTATTTAAGCTCAGTTACACGTTTGCATTGAAAGTGACTTGAGTTATTTACTTTTCCAGTTTTTATGCGTGCAAAATGCTTTTCAGAGCGAGAGAATCACTTTTTGACCCTGACACGTGAATTTTGCTCAAAACAACTGCTCTTCACTTCCAAATGGTGCGCAATGGCATAAATAACCCTATTTAAGCTCAGTTACACGTTTGCATTGAAAGTGACTGAGTTATTCACTTTTCCAGTTTTTATGCGTGCAAAATGCTTTTTTCAGAGCGAGAGGATCACTTTTTGAACAACAATGTGTTTTTGACCCTGACACGTGAATTTTGCTCAAAACAAATGCTCTCCACTTCCAAATGGTGCATGACTGAGTGAATAACTCAGTGACTGAGTTATTCACTTTTCCAGTTTTTATGCGTGCAAAATGCTTTTCAGAGCGAGAGGATCACCTTTTGACCAAAAATGTGTTTTTGACCCTGACACGTGAATTTTGCTCAAAACAAATGCTCTCCACTTCCAAATGGTGCGCAATGGCATAAATAACCCTATTTAAGCTCAGTTACACGTTTGCATTGAAAGTGACTGAGTTATACACTTTTCCAGTTTTTATGCATGCAAAATGCTTTTCAGAGCGAGAGAATCACTTTTTGACCAAAAATGTGTTTTTGACCCTGACACATGAATTGTGCTCAAAACAAATGCTCTCCACTTCCAAATGGTGCGCAATGGCATAAATAACCCTATTTAAGCTCAGTTACACGTTTGCATTGAAAGTGACTGAGTTATTCACTTTTCCAGTTTTTATGCGTGCAAAATGCTTTTCAGAGCGAGAGAATCACTTTTTGACCAAAAAGGTGTTTTTGACCCTGACACGTGAATTTTGCTCAAAACAAATGCTCTCCACTTCCAAATGGTGCGTGACTGAGTGAATAACTCAGTGACTGAGTTATTCACTTTTCCAGTTTTTATGCGTGCAAAATGCTTTTCAGAGCGAGAGGATCACCTTTTGACCAAAAATGTGTTTTTCACCCTGACACGTGAATTTTGCTCAAAACAAATGCTCTCCACTTCCAAATGGTGCGCAATGGCATAAATAACCCTATTTAAGCTCAGTTACACGTTTGCATTGAAAGTGACTGAGTTATTCACTTTTCCAGTTTTTATGCGTGCAAAATGCTTTTCAGAGCGAGAGAATCACTTTTTGAACAACAATGTGTTTTTGACCCTGACACGTGAATTGTGCTCAAAACAAATGCTCTCCACTTCCAAATGGTGCGCAATGGCATAAATAACCCTATTTAAGCTCAGTTACACGTTTGCATTGAAAGTGACTTGAGTTATTTACTTTTCCAGTTTTTATGCGTGCAAAATGCTTTTCAGAGCGAGAGAATCACTTTTTGACCCTGACACGTGAATTGTGCTCAAAACAACTGCTCTTCACTTCCAAATGGTGCGCAATGGCATAAATAACCCTATTTAAGCTCAGTTACACGTTTGCATTGAAAGTGACTGAGTTATTCACTTTTCCAGTTTTTATGCGTGCAAAATGCTTTTTTCAGAGCGAGAGGATCACCTTTTGACCAAAAATGTGTTTTTGACCCTGACACGTGAATTTTGCTCAAAACAAATGCTCTCCACTTCCAAATGGTGCACAATGGCATAAATAACCCTATTTAAGCTCAGTTACACGTTTGCATTGAAAGTGACTGAGTTATTCACTTTTCCAGTTTTTATGCGTGCAAAATGCTTTTCAGAGCGAGAGAATCACTTTTTGACCAAAAAGGTGTTTTTGACCCTGACACGTGAATTTTGCTCAAAACAAATGCTCTCCACTTCCAAATGGTGCGTGACTGAGTGAATAACTCAGTGACTGAGTTATTCACTTTTCCAGTTTTTATGCGTGCAAAATGCTTTTCAGAGTGAGAGGATCACCTTTTGACCAAAAATGTGTTTTTGACCCTGACACGTGAATTTTGCTCAAAACAAATGCTCTCCACTTCCAAATGGTGCGCAATGGCATAAATAACCCTATTTAAGCTCAGTTACACGTTTGCATTGAAAGTGACTGAGTTATTCACTTTTCCAGTTTTTATGCGTGCAAAATGCTTTTCAGAGCGAGAGAATCACTTTTTGACCAAAAAGGTGTTTTTGACCCTGACACGTGAATTTTGCTCAAAACAAATGCTCTCCACTTCCAAATGGTGTGCAATGGCATAAAAAACCCCTATTTAAGCTCAGTTACACGTTTGCATTGAAAGTGACTGAGTTATTCACTTTTCCAGTTTTTATGCGTGCAAAATGCTTTTCAGAGCGAGAGAATCACTTTTTGACCAAAAAGGTGTTTTTGACCCTGACACGTGAATTTTGCTCAAAACAAATGCTCTCCACTTCCAAATGGTGCGCAATGGCATAAATAACCCTATTTAAGCTCAGTTACACGTTTGCATTGAAAGTGACTGAGTTATTCACTTTTCCAGTTTTTATGTGTGCGAAATGCTTTTCAGAGCGAGAGAATCACTTTTTGACCAAAAATGTGTTTTTGACCCTGACACGTGAATTTTGCTCAAAACAAATGCTCTCCACTTCCAAATGGTGCGCAATGGCATAAATAACCCTATTTAAGCTCAGTTACACGTTTGCATTGAAAGTGACTGAGTTATTCACTTTTCCAGTTTTTATGCGTGCAAAATGCTTTTCAGAGCGAGAGAATCACTTTTTGACCAAAAATGTGTTTTTGACCCTGACACGTGAATTGTGCTCAAAACAACTGCTCTTCACTTCCAAATGGTGCGCAATGGCATAAATAACCCTATTTAAGCTCAGTTACACGTTTGCATTGAAAGTGACTGAGTTATTCACTTTTCCAGTTTTTATGCGTGCAAAATGCTTTTCAGAGCGAGAGAATCACTTTTTGAACAACAATGTGTTTTTGACCCTGACACGTGAATTGTGCTCAAAACAAATGCTCTCCACTTCCAAATGGTGCGCAATGGCATAAATAACCCTATTTAAGCTCAGTTACACGTTTGCATTGAAAGTGACTTGAGTTATTTACTTTTCCAGTTTTTATGCGTGCAAAATGCTTTTCAGAGCGAGAGAATCACTTTTTGACCCTGACACGTGAATTGTGCTCAAAACAACTGCTCTTCACTTCCAAATGGTGCGCAATGGCATAAATAACCCTATTTAAGCTCAGTTACACGTTTGCATTGAAAGTGACTGAGTTATTCACTTTTCCAGTTTTTATGCGTGCAAAATGCTTTTTTCAGAGCGAGAGGATCACCTTTTGACCAAAAATGTGTTTTTGACCCTGACACGTGAATTTTGCTCAAAACAAATGCTCTCCACTTCCAAATGGTGCACAATGGCATAAATAACCCTATTTAAGCTCAGTTACACGTTTGCATTGAAAGTGACTGAGTTATTCACTTTTCCAGTTTTTATGCGTGCAAAATGCTTTTCAGAGCGAGAGAATCACTTTTTGACCAAAAAGGTGTTTTTGACCCTGACACGTGAATTTTGCTCAAAACAAATGCTCTCCACTTCCAAATGGTGTGCAATGGCATAAAAAACCCCTATTTAAGCTCAGTTACACGTTTGCATTGAAAGTGACTGAGTTATTCACTTTTCCAGTTTTTATGCGTGCAAAATGCTTTTCAGAGCGAGAGAATCACTTTTTGACCAAAAATGTGTTTTTGACCCTGACACGTGAATTTTGCTCAAAACAACTGCTCTCCACTTCCAAATGGTGCGCAATGGCATAAATAACCCTATTTAAGCTCAGTTACACGTTTGCATTGAAAGTGACTGAGTTATTCACTTTTCCAGTTTTTATGCGTGCAAAATGCTTTTCAGAGCGAGAGAATCACTTTTTGAACAACAATGTGTTTTTGACCCTGACACGTGAATTGTGCTCAAAACAAATGCTCTCCACTTCCAAATGGTGCGCAATGGCATAAATAACCCTATTTAAGCTCAGTTACACGTTTGCATTGAAAGTGACTTGAGTTATTTACTTTTCCAGTTTTTATGCGTGCAAAATGCTTTTCAGAGCGAGAGAATCACTTTTTGACCCTGACACGTGAATTGTGCTCAAAACAACTGCTCTTCACTTCCAAATGGTGCGCAATGGCATAAATAACCCTATTTAAGCTCAGTTACACGTTTGCATTGAAAGTGACTGAGTTATTCACTTTTCCAGTTTTTATGCGTGCAAAATGCTTTTTTCAGAGCGAGAGGATCACCTTTTGACCAAAAATGTGTTTTTGACCCTGACACGTGAATTTTGCTCAAAACAAATGCTCTCCACTTCCAAATGGTGCACAATGGCATAAATAACCCTATTTAAGCTCAGTTACACGTTTGCATTGAAAGTGACTGAGTTATTCACTTTTCCAGTTTTTATGCGTGCAAAATGCTTTTCAGAGCGAGAGAATCACTTTTTGACCAAAAAGGTGTTTTTGACCCTGACACGTGAATTTTGCTCAAAACAAATGCTCTCCACTTCCAAATGGTGCGTGACTGAGTGAATAACTCAGTGACTGAGTTATTCACTTTTCCAGTTTTTATGCGTGCAAAATGCTTTTCAGAGTGAGAGGATCACCTTTTGACCAAAAATGTGTTTTTGACCCTGACACGTGAATTTTGCTCAAAACAAATGCTCTCCACTTCCAAATGGTGCGCAATGGCATAAATAACCCTATTTAAGCTCAGTTACACGTTTGCATTGAAAGTGACTGAGTTATTCACTTTTCCAGTTTTTATGCGTGCAAAATGCTTTTCAGAGCGAGAGAATCACTTTTTGACCAAAAAGGTGTTTTTGACCCTGACACGTGAATTTTGCTCAAAACAAATGCTCTCCACTTCCAAATGGTGTGCAATGGCATAAATAACCCCTATTTAAGCTCAGTTACACGTTTGCATTGAAAGTGACTGAGTTATTCACTTTTCCAGTTTTTATGCGTGCAAAATGCTTTTCAGAGCGAGAGAATCACTTTTTGACCAAAAAGGTGTTTTTGACCCTGACACGTGAATTTTGCTCAAAACAAATGCTCTCCACTTCCAAATGGTGCGCAATGGCATAAATAACCCTATTTAAGCTCAGTTACACGTTTGCATTGAAAGTGACTGAGTTATTCACTTTTCCAGTTTTTATGTGTGCGAAATGCTTTTCAGAGCGAGAGAATCACTTTTTGACCAAAAATGTGTTTTTGACCCTGACACGTGAATTTTGCTCAAAACAAATGCTCTCCACTTCCAAATGGTGCGCAATGGCATAAATAACCCTATTTAAGCTCAGTTACACGTTTGCATTGAAAGTGACTGAGTTATTCACTTTTCCAGTTTTTATGCGTGCAAAATGCTTTTCAGAGCGAGAGAATCACTTTTTGACCAAAAATGTGTTTTTGACCCTGACACGTGAATTGTGCTCAAAACAACTGCTCTTCACTTCCAAATGGTGCGCAATGGCATAAATAACCCTATTTAAGCTCAGTTACACGTTTGCATTGAAAGTGACTGAGTTATTCACTTTTCCAGTTTTTATGCGTGCAAAATGCTTTTCAGAGCGTCTCTGAATCACTTTTTGACCAAAAATGTGTTTTTGACCCTGACACGTGAATTGTGCTCAAAACAACTGCTCTTCACTTCCAAATGGTGCGCAATGGCATAAATAACCCTATTTAAGCTCAGTTACACGTTTGCATTGAAAGTGACTGAGTTATTCACTTTTCCAGTTTTTATGCGTGCAAAATGCTTTTCAGAGCGAGAGAATCACTTTTTGAACAACAATGTGTTTTTGACCCTGACACGTGAATTTTGCTCAAAACAAATGCTCTCCACTTCCAAATGGTGCGTGACTGAGTGAATAACTCAGTGACTGAGTTATTCACTTTTCCAGTTTTTATGCGTGCAAAATGCTTTTTTCAGAGCGAGAGGATCACCTTTTGACCAAAAATGTGTTTTTGACCCTGACACGTGAATTTTGCTCAAAACAAATGCTCTCCACTTCCAAATGGTGCACAATGGCATAAATAACCCTATTTAAGCTCAGTTACACGTTTGCATTGAAAGTGACTGAGTTATTCACTTTTCCAGTTTTTATGCGTGCAAAATGCTTTTCAGAGCGAGAGAATCACTTTTTGACCAAAAAGGTGTTTTTGACCCTGACACGTGAATTTTGCTCAAAACAAATGCTCTCCACTTCCAAATGGTGCGTGACTGAGTGAATAACTCAGTGACTGAGTTATTCACTTTTCCAGTTTTTATGCGTGCAAAATGCTTTTCAGAGTGAGAGGATCACCTTTTGACCAAAAATGTGTTTTTGACCCTGACACGTGAATTTTGCTCAAAACAAATGCTCTCCACTTCCAAATGGTGCGCAATGGCATAAATAACCCTATTTAAGCTCAGTTACACGTTTGCATTGAAAGTGACTGAGTTATTCACTTTTCCAGTTTTTATGCGTGCAAAATGCTTTTCAGAGCGAGAGAATCACTTTTTGACCAAAAAGGTGTTTTTGACCCTGACACGTGAATTTTGCTCAAAACAAATGCTCTCCACTTCCAAATGGTGTGCAATGGCATAAATAACCCCTATTTAAGCTCAGTTACACGTTTGCATTGAAAGTGACTGAGTTATTCACTTTTCCAGTTTTTATGTGTGCGAAATGCTTTTCAGAGCGAGAGAATCACTTTTTGACCAAAAATGTGTTTTTGACCCTGACACGTGAATTTTGCTCAAAACAAATGCTCTCCACTTCCAAATGGTGCGCAATGGCATAAATAACCCTATTTAAGCTCAGTTACACGTTTGCATTGAAAGTGACTGAGTTATTCACTTTTCCAGTTTTTATGCGTGCAAAATGCTTTTCAGAGCGAGAGAATCACTTTTTGACCAAAAATGTGTTTTTGACCCTGACACGTGAATTGTGCTCAAAACAACTGCTCTTCACTTCCAAATGGTGCGCAATGGCATAAATAACCCTATTTAAGCTCAGTTACACGTTTGCATTGAAAGTGACTGAGTTATTCACTTTTCCAGTTTTTATGCGTGCAAAATGCTTTTCAGAGCGTCTCTGAATCACTTTTTGACCAAAAATGTGTTTTTGACCCTGACACGTGAATTGTGCTCAAAACAACTGCTCTTCACTTCCAAATGGTGCGCAATGGCATAAATAACCCTATTTAAGCTCAGTTACACGTTTGCATTGAAAGTGACTGAGTTATTCACTTTTCCAGTTTTTATGCGTGCAAAATGCTTTTCAGAGCGAGAGAATCACTTTTTGAACAACAATGTGTTTTTGACCCTGACACGTGAATTTTGCTCAAAACAAATGCTCTCCACTTCCAAATGGTGCGTGACTGAGTGAATAACTCAGTGACTGAGTTATTCACTTTTCCAGTTTTTATGCGTGCAAAATGCTTTTCAGAGCGAGAGGATCACCTTTTGACCAAAAATGTGTTTTTGACCCTGACACGTGAATTTTGCTCAAAACAAATGCTCTCCACTTCCAAATGGTGCGCAATGGCATAAATAACCCTATTTAAGCTCAGTTACACGTTTGCATTGAAAGTGACTGAGTTATTCACTTTTCCAGTTTTTATGCGTGCAAAATGCTTTTCAGAGCGAGAGAATCACTTTTTGACCAAAAAGGTGTTTTTGACCCTGACACGTGAATTTTGCTCAAAACAAATGCTCTCCACTTCCAAATGGTGCGCAATGGCATAAATAACCCTATTTAAGCTCAGTTACACGTTTGCATTGAAAGTGACTGAGTTATTCACTTTTCCAGTTTTTATGTGTGCGAAATGCTTTTCAGAGCGAGAGAATCACTTTTTGACCAAAAATGTGTTTTTGACCCTGACACGTGAATTTTGCTCAAAACAAATGCTCTCCACTTCCAAATGGTGCGCAATGGCATAAATAACCCTATTTAAGCTCAGTTACACGTTTGCATTGAAAGTGACTGAGTTATTCACTTTTCCAGTTTTTATGCGTGCAAAATGCTTTTCAGAGCTAGAGAATCACTTTTTGAACAACAATGTGTTTTTGACCCTGACACGTGAATTTTGCTCAAAACAAATGCTCTCCACTTCAAAATGGTGCGCAATGGCATAAATAACCCTATTTAAGCTTAGTTACACATTTGCATTGAAAGGGACTGAGTTATCAACTTTTCCAGTTTTTATGCTTACTAAATGCTTTTCAGAGCGAGAGAATCACTTTTTGACCAACAATATGTTTTTGACCCTGACACGTGAAGTGTGCTCAAATCCAATGCTCTTCACTTCCAAATGGCGCGCAATGGTATAAATAACCCTATTTAAGCTTAGTCACACGTTTGCATTGAAAGGGACTGAGTTATCACCTTTTCCAGTTTTTATGTGTGCAAAATGCTTTTCAGAGCGAGAGAATCAGTTTTTGAACAACAATGTGTTTTTGACCCTAACACATGAAATGTGCTCAAAACCAATGCTCTTCACTTCCAAATGGTGCGCAATGGCATAAATAACCCTATTTAAGCTCAGTTACACGTTTGCATTGAAAGTGACTGAGTTATTCACTTTTCCAGTTTTTATGCGTGCAAAATGCTTTTCAGAGCGTCTCTGAATCACTTTTTGACCAAAAATGTGTTTTTGACCCTGACACGTGAATTGTGCTCAAAACAACTGCTCTTCACTTCCAAATGGTGCGCAATGGCATAAATAACCCTATTTAAGCTCAGTTACACGTTTGCATTGAAAGTGACTGAGTTATTCACTTTTCCAGTTTTTATGCGTGCAAAATGCTTTTCAGAGCGAGAGAATCACTTTTTGAACAACAATGTGTTTTTGACCCTGACACGTGAATTTTGCTCAAAACAAATGCTCTCCACTTCCAAATGGTGCGTGACTGAGTGAATAACTCAGTGACTGAGTTATTCACTTTTCCAGTTTTTATGCGTGCAAAATGCTTTTCAGAGCGAGAGGATCACCTTTTGACCAAAAATGTGTTTTTGACCCTGACACGTGAAGTGTGCTCAAATCCAATGCTCTTCACTTCCAAATGGCGCGCAATGGTATAAATAACCCTATTTAAGCTTAGTCACACGTTTGCATTGAAAGGGACTGAGTTATCACCTTTTCCAGTTTTTATGTGTGCAAAATGCTTTTCAGAGCGAGAGAATCAGTTTTTGAACAACAATGTGTTTTTGACCCTAACACATGAAATGTGCTCAAAACCAATGCTCTTCACTTCCAAATGGTGCGCAATGGTATAAATAACCCTATTTAAGCTTAGTCACACGTTTGCATTGAAACGGACTGAGTTATCAACTTTTCCAGTTTTTATGCATGCAAAATGCTTTTCAGAGCGAGAGAATCACTTTTTGACCAACAATGTGTTTTTGACCCTAACACTTGAATTGTGCTCAAAACCAATGATCTTCGCTTCCAAATGGTGCGCAATGGCATAAATAACCCTTTTTAAGCTTAGTTACACGTTTGCATTGAAAGGGACTGAGTTATCAACTTTTCCAGTTTTTATGCGTTCAAAATGCTTTTCAGAGCTAGAGAAGCCCTTTTTGACCAACAATGTGTTTTTGACCATAACACCTGAATTGTGCTCAAAACAAATGCTCTTCTCTCCCAAATGGTACGCAATGGTATAAATAACCCTATTTAAGCTTAGTCACACGTTTGCATTGAAAGGGACTGAGTTATCAACTTTTCCAGTTTTTATGCGTGCAAAATGCTTTTCAGAGCGAGAGAATCACTTTTTGACCAAAAAGGTGTTTTTGACCCTGACACGTGAATTTTGCTCAAAACAAATGCTCTCCACTTCCAAATGGTGTGCAATGGCATAAATAACCCCTATTTAAGCTCAGTTACACGTTTGCATTGAAAGTGACTGAGTTATTCACTTTTCCAGTTTTTATGCGTGCAAAATGCTTTTCAGAGCGAGAGAATCACTTTTTGACCAAAAAGGTGTTTTTGACCCTGACACGTGAATTTTGCTCAAAACAAATGCTCTCCACTTCCAAATGGTGCGCAATGGCATAAATAACCCTATTTAAGCTCAGTTACACGTTTGCATTGAAAGTGACTGAGTTATTCACTTTTCCAGTTTTTATGTGTGCGAAATGCTTTTCAGAGCGAGAGAATCACTTTTTGACCAAAAATGTGTTTTTGACCCTGACACGTGAATTTTGCTCAAAACAAATGCTCTCCACTTCCAAATGGTGCGCAATGGCATAAATAACCCTATTTAAGCTCAGTTACACGTTTGCATTGAAAGTGACTGAGTTATTCACTTTTCCAGTTTTTATGCGTGCAAAATGCTTTTCAGAGCGAGAGAATCACTTTTTGACCAAAAATGTGTTTTTGACCCTGACACGTGAATTGTGCTCAAAACAACTGCTCTTCACTTCCAAATGGTGCGCAATGGCATAAATAACCCTATTTAAGCTCAGTTACACGTTTGCATTGAAAGTGACTGAGTTATTCACTTTTCCAGTTTTTATGCGTGCAAAATGCTTTTCAGAGCGAGAGAATCACTTTTTGAACAACAATGTGTTTTTGACCCTGACACGTGAATTGTGCTCAAAACAAATGCTCTCCACTTCCAAATGGTGCGCAATGGCATAAATAACCCTATTTAAGCTCAGTTACACGTTTGCATTGAAAGTGACTTGAGTTATTTACTTTTCCAGTTTTTATGCGTGCAAAATGCTTTTCAGAGCGAGAGAATCACTTTTTGACCCTGACACGTGAATTGTGCTCAAAACAACTGCTCTTCACTTCCAAATGGTGCGCAATGGCATAAATAACCCTATTTAAGCTCAGTTACACGTTTGCATTGAAAGTGACTGAGTTATTCACTTTTCCAGTTTTTATGCGTGCAAAATGCTTTTTTCAGAGCGAGAGGATCACCTTTTGACCAAAAATGTGTTTTTGACCCTGACACGTGAATTTTGCTCAAAACAAATGCTCTCCACTTCCAAATGGTGCACAATGGCATAAATAACCCTATTTAAGCTCAGTTACACGTTTGCATTGAAAGTGACTGAGTTATTCACTTTTCCAGTTTTTATGCGTGCAAAATGCTTTTCAGAGCGAGAGAATCACTTTTTGACCAAAAAGGTGTTTTTGACCCTGACACGTGAATTTTGCTCAAAACAAATGCTCTCCACTTCCAAATGGTGCGTGACTGAGTGAATAACTCAGTGACTGAGTTATTCACTTTTCCAGTTTTTATGCGTGCAAAATGCTTTTCAGAGTGAGAGGATCACCTTTTGACCAAAAATGTGTTTTTGACCCTGACACGTGAATTTTGCTCAAAACAAATGCTCTCCACTTCCAAATGGTGCGCAATGGCATAAATAACCCTATTTAAGCTCAGTTACACGTTTGCATTGAAAGTGACTGAGTTATTCACTTTTCCAGTTTTTATGCGTGCAAAATGCTTTTCAGAGCGAGAGAATCACTTTTTGACCAAAAAGGTGTTTTTGACCCTGACACGTGAATTTTGCTCAAAACAAATGCTCTCCACTTCCAAATGGTGTGCAATGGCATAAATAACCCCTATTTAAGCTCAGTTACACGTTTGCATTGAAAGTGACTGAGTTATTCACTTTTCCAGTTTTTATGCGTGCAAAATGCTTTTCAGAGCGAGAGAATCACTTTTTGACCAAAAAGGTGTTTTTGACCCTGACACGTGAATTTTGCTCAAAACAAATGCTCTCCACTTCCAAATGGTGCGCAATGGCATAAATAACCCTATTTAAGCTCAGTTACACGTTTGCATTGAAAGTGACTGAGTTATTCACTTTTCCAGTTTTTATGTGTGCGAAATGCTTTTCAGAGCGAGAGAATCACTTTTTGACCAAAAATGTGTTTTTGACCCTGACACGTGAATTTTGCTCAAAACAAATGCTCTCCACTTCCAAATGGTGCGCAATGGCATAAATAACCCTATTTAAGCTCAGTTACACGTTTGCATTGAAAGTGACTGAGTTATTCACTTTTCCAGTTTTTATGCGTGCAAAATGCTTTTCAGAGCGAGAGAATCACTTTTTGACCAAAAATGTGTTTTTGACCCTGACACGTGAATTGTGCTCAAAACAACTGCTCTTCACTTCCAAATGGTGCGCAATGGCATAAATAACCCTATTTAAGCTCAGTTACACGTTTGCATTGAAAGTGACTGAGTTATTCACTTTTCCAGTTTTTATGCGTGCAAAATGCTTTTCAGAGCGTCTCTGAATCACTTTTTGACCAAAAATGTGTTTTTGACCCTGACACGTGAATTGTGCTCAAAACAACTGCTCTTCACTTCCAAATGGTGCGCAATGGCATAAATAACCCTATTTAAGCTCAGTTACACGTTTGCATTGAAAGTGACTGAGTTATTCACTTTTCCAGTTTTTATGCGTGCAAAATGCTTTTCAGAGCGAGAGAATCACTTTTTGAACAACAATGTGTTTTTGACCCTGACACGTGAATTTTGCTCAAAACAAATGCTCTCCACTTCCAAATGGTGCGTGACTGAGTGAATAACTCAGTGACTGAGTTATTCACTTTTCCAGTTTTTATGCGTGCAAAATGCTTTTCAGAGCGAGAGGATCACCTTTTGACCAAAAATGTGTTTTTGACCCTGACACGTGAATTTTGCTCAAAACAAATGCTCTCCACTTCCAAATGGTGCGCAATGGCATAAATAACCCTATTTAAGCTCAGTTACACGTTTGCATTGAAAGTGACTGAGTTATTCACTTTTCCAGTTTTTATGCGTGCAAAATGCTTTTCAGAGCGAGAGAATCACTTTTTGACCAAAAAGGTGTTTTTGACCCTGACACGTGAATTTTGCTCAAAACAAATGCTCTCCACTTCCAAATGGTGCGCAATGGCATAAATAACCCTATTTAAGCTCAGTTACACGTTTGCATTGAAAGTGACTGAGTTATTCACTTTTCCAGTTTTTATGTGTGCGAAATGCTTTTCAGAGCGAGAGAATCACTTTTTGACCAAAAATGTGTTTTTGACCCTGACACGTGAATTTTGCTCAAAACAAATGCTCTCCACTTCCAAATGGTGCGCAATGGCATAAATAACCCTATTTAAGCTCAGTTACACGTTTGCATTGAAAGTGACTGAGTTATTCACTTTTCCAGTTTTTATGCGTGCAAAATGCTTTTCAGAGCTAGAGAATCACTTTTTGAACAACAATGTGTTTTTGACCCTGACACGTGAATTTTGCTCAAAACAAATGCTCTCCACTTCAAAATGGTGCGCAATGGCATAAATAACCCTATTTAAGCTTAGTTACACATTTGCATTGAAAGGGACTGAGTTATCAACTTTTCCAGTTTTTATGCTTACTAAATGCTTTTCAGAGCGAGAGAATCACTTTTTGACCAACAATATGTTTTTGACCCTGACACGTGAAGTGTGCTCAAATCCAATGCTCTTCACTTCCAAATGGCGCGCAATGGTATAAATAACCCTATTTAAGCTTAGTCACACGTTTGCATTGAAAGGGACTGAGTTATCACCTTTTCCAGTTTTTATGTGTGCAAAATGCTTTTCAGAGCGAGAGAATCAGTTTTTGAACAACAATGTGTTTTTGACCCTAACACATGAAATGTGCTCAAAACCAATGCTCTTCACTTCCAAATGGTGCGCAATGGTATAAATAACCCTATTTAAGCTTAGTCACACGTTTGCATTGAAACGGACTGAGTTATCAACTTTTCCAGTTTTTATGCATGCAAAATGCTTTTCAGAGCGAGAGAATCACTTTTTGACCAACAATGTGTTTTTGACCCTAACACTTGAATTGTGCTCAAAACCAATGATCTTCGCTTCCAAATGGTGCGCAATGGCATAAATAACCCTTTTTAAGCTTAGTTACACGTTTGCATTGAAAGGGACTGAGTTATCAACTTTTCCAGTTTTTATGCGTTCAAAATGCTTTTCAGAGCTAGAGAAGCCCTTTTTGACCAACAATGTGTTTTTGACCATAACACCTGAATTGTGCTCAAAACAAATGCTCTTCTCTCCCAAATGGTACGCAATGGTATAAATAACCCTATTTAAGCTTAGTCACACGTTTGCATTGAAAGGGACTGAGTTATCAACTTTTCCAGTTTTTATGCGTGCAAAATGCTTTTCAGAGCGAGAGAATCACTTTTTGACCAAAAAGGTGTTTTTGACCCTGACACGTGAATTTTGCTCAAAACAAATGCTCTCCACTTCCAAATGGTGTGCAATGGCATAAATAACCCCTATTTAAGCTCAGTTACACGTTTGCATTGAAAGTGACTGAGTTATTCACTTTTCCAGTTTTTATGCGTGCAAAATGCTTTTCAGAGCGAGAGAATCACTTTTTGACCAAAAAGGTGTTTTTGACCCTGACACGTGAATTTTGCTCAAAACAAATGCTCTCCACTTCCAAATGGTGCGCAATGGCATAAATAACCCTATTTAAGCTCAGTTACACGTTTGCATTGAAAGTGACTGAGTTATTCACTTTTCCAGTTTTTATGTGTGCGAAATGCTTTTCAGAGCGAGAGAATCACTTTTTGACCAAAAATGTGTTTTTGACCCTGACACGTGAATTTTGCTCAAAACAAATGCTCTCCACTTCCAAATGGTGCGCAATGGCATAAATAACCCTATTTAAGCTCAGTTACACGTTTGCATTGAAAGTGACTGAGTTATTCACTTTTCCAGTTTTTATGCGTGCAAAATGCTTTTCAGAGCGAGAGAATCACTTTTTGACCAAAAATGTGTTTTTGACCCTGACACGTGAATTGTGCTCAAAACAACTGCTCTTCACTTCCAAATGGTGCGCAATGGCATAAATAACCCTATTTAAGCTCAGTTACACGTTTGCATTGAAAGTGACTGAGTTATTCACTTTTCCAGTTTTTATGCGTGCAAAATGCTTTTCAGAGCGAGAGAATCACTTTTTGAACAACAATGTGTTTTTGACCCTGACACGTGAATTGTGCTCAAAACAAATGCTCTCCACTTCCAAATGGTGCGCAATGGCATAAATAACCCTATTTAAGCTCAGTTACACGTTTGCATTGAAAGTGACTTGAGTTATTTACTTTTCCAGTTTTTATGCGTGCAAAATGCTTTTCAGAGCGAGAGAATCACTTTTTGACCCTGACACGTGAATTGTGCTCAAAACAACTGCTCTTCACTTCCAAATGGTGCGCAATGGCATAAATAACCCTATTTAAGCTCAGTTACACGTTTGCATTGAAAGTGACTGAGTTATTCACTTTTCCAGTTTTTATGCGTGCAAAATGCTTTTTTCAGAGCGAGAGGATCACCTTTTGACCAAAAATGTGTTTTTGACCCTGACACGTGAATTTTGCTCAAAACAAATGCTCTCCACTTCCAAATGGTGCACAATGGCATAAATAACCCTATTTAAGCTCAGTTACACGTTTGCATTGAAAGTGACTGAGTTATTCACTTTTCCAGTTTTTATGCGTGCAAAATGCTTTTCAGAGCGAGAGAATCACTTTTTGACCAAAAAGGTGTTTTTGACCCTGACACGTGAATTTTGCTCAAAACAAATGCTCTCCACTTCCAAATGGTGCGTGACTGAGTGAATAACTCAGTGACTGAGTTATTCACTTTTCCAGTTTTTATGCGTGCAAAATGCTTTTCAGAGTGAGAGGATCACCTTTTGACCAAAAATGTGTTTTTGACCCTGACACGTGAATTTTGCTCAAAACAAATGCTCTCCACTTCCAAATGGTGCGCAATGGCATAAATAACCCTATTTAAGCTCAGTTACACGTTTGCATTGAAAGTGACTGAGTTATTCACTTTTCCAGTTTTTATGCGTGCAAAATGCTTTTCAGAGCGAGAGAATCACTTTTTGACCAAAAAGGTGTTTTTGACCCTGACACGTGAATTTTGCTCAAAACAAATGCTCTCCACTTCCAAATGGTGTGCAATGGCATAAATAACCCCTATTTAAGCTCAGTTACACGTTTGCATTGAAAGTGACTGAGTTATTCACTTTTCCAGTTTTTATGCGTGCAAAATGCTTTTCAGAGCGAGAGAATCACTTTTTGACCAAAAAGGTGTTTTTGACCCTGACACGTGAATTTTGCTCAAAACAAATGCTCTCCACTTCCAAATGGTGCGCAATGGCATAAATAACCCTATTTAAGCTCAGTTACACGTTTGCATTGAAAGTGACTGAGTTATTCACTTTTCCAGTTTTTATGTGTGCGAAATGCTTTTCAGAGCGAGAGAATCACTTTTTGACCAAAAATGTGTTTTTGACCCTGACACGTGAATTTTGCTCAAAACAAATGCTCTCCACTTCCAAATGGTGCGCAATGGCATAAATAACCCTATTTAAGCTCAGTTACACGTTTGCATTGAAAGTGACTGAGTTATTCACTTTTCCAGTTTTTATGCGTGCAAAATGCTTTTCAGAGCGAGAGAATCACTTTTTGACCAAAAATGTGTTTTTGACCCTGACACGTGAATTGTGCTCAAAACAACTGCTCTTCACTTCCAAATGGTGCGCAATGGCATAAATAACCCTATTTAAGCTCAGTTACACGTTTGCATTGAAAGTGACTGAGTTATTCACTTTTCCAGTTTTTATGCGTGCAAAATGCTTTTCAGAGCGTCTCTGAATCACTTTTTGACCAAAAATGTGTTTTTGACCCTGACACGTGAATTGTGCTCAAAACAACTGCTCTTCACTTCCAAATGGTGCGCAATGGCATAAATAACCCTATTTAAGCTCAGTTACACGTTTGCATTGAAAGTGACTGAGTTATTCACTTTTCCAGTTTTTATGCGTGCAAAATGCTTTTCAGAGCGAGAGAATCACTTTTTGAACAACAATGTGTTTTTGACCCTGACACGTGAATTTTGCTCAAAACAAATGCTCTCCACTTCCAAATGGTGCGTGACTGAGTGAATAACTCAGTGACTGAGTTATTCACTTTTCCAGTTTTTATGCGTGCAAAATGCTTTTCAGAGCGAGAGGATCACCTTTTGACCAAAAATGTGTTTTTGACCCTGACACGTGAATTTTGCTCAAAACAAATGCTCTCCACTTCCAAATGGTGCGCAATGGCATAAATAACCCTATTTAAGCTCAGTTACACGTTTGCATTGAAAGTGACTGAGTTATTCACTTTTCCAGTTTTTATGCGTGCAAAATGCTTTTCAGAGCGAGAGAATCACTTTTTGACCAAAAAGGTGTTTTTGACCCTGACACGTGAATTTTGCTCAAAACAAATGCTCTCCACTTCCAAATGGTGCGCAATGGCATAAATAACCCTATTTAAGCTCAGTTACACGTTTGCATTGAAAGTGACTGAGTTATTCACTTTTCCAGTTTTTATGTGTGCGAAATGCTTTTCAGAGCGAGAGAATCACTTTTTGACCAAAAATGTGTTTTTGACCCTGACACGTGAATTTTGCTCAAAACAAATGCTCTCCACTTCCAAATGGTGCGCAATGGCATAAATAACCCTATTTAAGCTCAGTTACACGTTTGCATTGAAAGTGACTGAGTTATTCACTTTTCCAGTTTTTATGCGTGCAAAATGCTTTTCAGAGCTAGAGAATCACTTTTTGAACAACAATGTGTTTTTGACCCTGACACGTGAATTTTGCTCAAAACAAATGCTCTCCACTTCAAAATGGTGCGCAATGGCATAAATAACCCTATTTAAGCTTAGTTACACATTTGCATTGAAAGGGACTGAGTTATCAACTTTTCCAGTTTTTATGCTTACTAAATGCTTTTCAGAGCGAGAGAATCACTTTTTGACCAACAATATGTTTTTGACCCTGACACGTGAAGTGTGCTCAAATCCAATGCTCTTCACTTCCAAATGGCGCGCAATGGTATAAATAACCCTATTTAAGCTTAGTCACACGTTTGCATTGAAAGGGACTGAGTTATCACCTTTTCCAGTTTTTATGTGTGCAAAATGCTTTTCAGAGCGAGAGAATCAGTTTTTGAACAACAATGTGTTTTTGACCCTAACACATGAAATGTGCTCAAAACCAATGCTCTTCACTTCCAAATGGTGCGCAATGGTATAAATAACCCTATTTAAGCTTAGTCACACGTTTGCATTGAAACGGACTGAGTTATCAACTTTTCCAGTTTTTATGCATGCAAAATGCTTTTCAGAGCGAGAGAATCACTTTTTGACCAACAATGTGTTTTTGACCCTAACACTTGAATTGTGCTCAAAACCAATGATCTTCGCTTCCAAATGGTGCGCAATGGCATAAATAACCCTTTTTAAGCTTAGTTACACGTTTGCATTGAAAGGGACTGAGTTATCAACTTTTCCAGTTTTTATGCGTTCAAAATGCTTTTCAGAGCTAGAGAAGCCCTTTTTGACCAACAATGTGTTTTTGACCATAACACCTGAATTGTGCTCAAAACAAATGCTCTTCTCTCCCAAATGGTACGCAATGGTATAAATAACCCTATTTAAGCTTAGTCACACGTTTGCATTGAAAGGGACTGAGTTATCAACTTTTCCAGTTTTTATGCGTGCAAAATGCTTTTCAGAGCGAGAGAATCACTTTTTGACCAAAAAGGTGTTTTTGACCCTGACACGTGAATTTTGCTCAAAACAAATGCTCTCCACTTCCAAATGGTGCGCAATTGCATAAATAACCCTATTTAAGCTCAGTTACACGTTTGCATTGAAAGTGACTGAGTTATTCACTTTTCCAGTTTTTATGCGTGCAAAATGCTTTTCAGAGCGAGAGAATCACTTTTTGACCAAAAAGGTGTTTTTGACCCTGACACGTGAATTGTGCTCAAAACAACTGCTCTTCACTTCCAAATGGTGCGCAATGGCATAAATAACCCTATTTAAGCTCAGTTACACGTTTGCATTGAAAGTGACTGAGTTATTCACTTTTCCAGTTTTTATGCGTGCAAAATGCTTTTCAGAGCGAGAGAATCACTTTTTGACCAAAAAGGTGTTTTTGACCCTGACACGTGAATTTTGCTCAAAACAAATGCTCTCCACTTCCAAATGGTGCGCAATGGCATAAATAACCCTATTTAAGCTCAGTTACACGTTTGCATTGAAAGTGACTGAGTTATTCACTTTTCCAGTTTTTATGCGTGCAAAATGCTTTTCAGAGCGAGAGAATCACTTTTTGACCAAAAATGTGTTTTTGACCCTGACACGTGAATTTTGCTCAAAACAAATGCTCTCCACTTCCAAATGGTGCGCAATGGCATAAATAACCCTATTTAAGCTCAGTTACACGTTTGCATTGAAAGTGACTGAGTTATTCACTTTTCCAGTTTTTATGCGTGCAAAATGCTTTTCAGAGCGAGAGAATCACTTTTTGAACAACAATGTGTTTTTGACCCTGACACGTGAATTGTGCTCAAAACAAATGCTCTCCACTTCCAAATGGTGCGCAATGGCATAAATAACCCTATTTAAGCTCAGTTACACGTTTGCATTGAAAGTGACTTGAGTTATTTACTTTTCCAGTTTTTATGCGTGCAAAATGCTTTTCAGAGCGAGAGAATCACTTTTTGACCCTGACACGTGAATTGTGCTCAAAACAACTGCTCTTCACTTCCAAATGGTGCGCAATGGCATAAATAACCCTATTTAAGCTCAGTTACACGTTTGCATTGAAAGTGACTGAGTTATTCACTTTTCCAGTTTTTATGCGTGCAAAATGCTTTTTTCAGAGCGAGAGGATCACCTTTTGACCAAAAATGTGTTTTTGACCCTGACACGTGAATTTTGCTCAAAACAAATGCTCTCCACTTCCAAATGGTGCACAATGGCATAAATAACCCTATTTAAGCTCAGTTACACGTTTGCATTGAAAGTGACTGAGTTATTCACTTTTCCAGTTTTTATGCGTGCAAAATGCTTTTCAGAGCGAGAGAATCACTTTTTGACCAAAAAGGTGTTTTTGACCCTGACACGTGAATTTTGCTCAAAACAAATGCTCTCCACTTCCAAATGGTGCGTGACTGAGTGAATAATTCAGTGACTGAGTTATTCACTTTTCCAGTTTTTATGCGTGCAAAATGCTTTTCAGAGTGAGAGGATCACCTTTTGACCAAAAATGTGTTTTTGACCCTGACACGTGAATTTTGCTCAAAACAAATGCTCTCCACTTCCAAATGGTGCGCAATGGCATAAATAACCCTATTTAAGCTCAGTTACACGTTTGCATTGAAAGTGACTGAGTTATTCACTTTTCCAGTTTTTATGCGTGCAAAATGCTTTTCAGAGCGAGAGAATCACTTTTTGACCAAAAAGGTGTTTTTGACCCTGACACGTGAATTTTGCTCAAAACAAATGCTCTCCACTTCCAAATGGTGTGCAATGGCATAAATAACCCCTATTTAAGCTCAGTTACACGTTTGCATTGAAAGTGACTGAGTTATTCACTTTTCCAGTTTTTATGCGTGCAAAATGCTTTTCAGAGCGAGAGAATCACTTTTTGACCAAAAAGGTGTTTTTGACCCTGACACGTGAATTTTGCTCAAAACAAATGCTCTCCACTTCCAAATGGTGCGCAATGGCATAAATAACCCTATTTAAGCTCAGTTACACGTTTGCATTGAAAGTGACTGAGTTATTCACTTTTCCAGTTTTTATGTGTGCGAAATGCTTTTCAGAGCGAGAGAATCACTTTTTGACCAAAAATGTGTTTTTGACCCTGACACGTGAATTTTGCTCAAAACAAATGCTCTCCACTTCCAAATGGTGCGCAATGGCATAAATAACCCTATTTAAGCTCAGTTACACGTTTGCATTGAAAGTGACTGAGTTATTCACTTTTCCAGTTTTTATGCGTGCAAAATGCTTTTCAGAGCGAGAGAATCACTTTTTGACCAAAAATGTGTTTTTGACCCTGACACGTGAATTGTGCTCAAAACAACTGCTCTTCACTTCCAAATGGTGCGCAATGGCATAAATAACCCTATTTAAGCTCAGTTACACGTTTGCATTGAAAGTGACTGAGTTATTCACTTTTCCAGTTTTTATGCGTGCAAAATGCTTTTCAGAGCGAGAGAATCACTTTTTGAACAACAATGTGTTTTTGACCCTGACACGTGAATTTTGCTCAAAACAAATGCTCTCCACTTCCAAATGGTGCGTGACTGAGTGAATAACTCAGTGACTGAGTTATTCACTTTTCCAGTTTTTATGCGTGCAAAATGCTTTTCAGAGCGAGAGGATCACCTTTTGACCAAAAATGTGTTTTTGACCCTGACACGTGAATTTTGCTCAAAACAAATGCTCTCCACTTCCAAATGGTGCGCAATGGCATAAATAACCCTATTTAAGCTCAGTTACACGTTTGCATTGAAAGTGACTGAGTTATTCACTTTTCCAGTTTTTATGCGTGCAAAATGCTTTTCAGAGCGAGAGAATCACTTTTTGACCAAAAAGGTGTTTTTGACCCTGACACGTGAATTTTGCTCAAAACAAATGCTCTCCACTTCCAAATGGTGCGCAATGGCATAAATAACCCTATTTAAGCTCAGTTACACGTTTGCATTGAAAGTGACTGAGTTATTCACTTTTCCAGTTTTTATGTGTGCGAAATGCTTTTCAGAGCTAGAGAATCACTTTTTGAACAACAATGTGTTTTTGACCCTGACACGTGAATTTTGCTCAAAACAAATGCTCTCCACTTCAAAATGGTGCGCAATGGCATAAATAACCCTATTTAAGCTTAGTTACACATTTGCATTGAAAGGGACTGAGTTATCAACTTTTCCAGTTTTTATGCTTACTAAATGCTTTTCAGAGCGAGAGAATCACTTTTTGACCAAAAATGTGTTTTTGACCCTGACACGTGAATTTTGCTCAAAACAAATGCTCTCCACTTCCAAATGGTGCGCAATGGCATAAATAACCCTATTTAAGCTCAGTTACACGTTTGCATTGAAAGTGACTGAGTTATTCACTTTTCCAGTTTTTATGCGTGCAAAATGCTTTTCAGAGCGAGAGAATCACTTTTTGAACAACAATGTGTTTTTGACCCTGACACGTGAATTGTGCTCAAAACAAATGCTCTCCACTTCCAAATGGTGCGCAATGGCATAAATAACCCTATTTAAGCTCAGTTACACGTTTGCATTGAAAGTGACTTGAGTTATTTACTTTTCCAGTTTTTATGCGTGCAAAATGCTTTTCAGAGCGAGAGAATCACTTTTTGACCCTGACACGTGAATTGTGCTCAAAACAACTGCTCTTCACTTCCAAATGGTGCGCAATGGCATAAATAACCCTATTTAAGCTCAGTTACACGTTTGCATTGAAAGTGACTGAGTTATTCACTTTTCCAGTTTTTATGCGTGCAAAATGCTTTTCAGAGCGAGAGAATCACTTTTTGAACAACAATGTGTTTTTGACCCTGACACGTGAATTTTGCTCAAAACAAATGCTCTCCACTTCCAAATGGTGCGTGACTGAGTGAATAACTCAGTGACTGAGTTATTCACTTTTCCAGTTTTTATGCGTGCAAAATGCTTTTCAGAGCGAGAGGATCACCTTTTGACCAAAAATGTGTTTTTGACCCTGACACGTGAATTTTGCTCAAAACAAATGCTCTCCACTTCCAAATGGTGCGCAATGGCATAAATAACCCTATTTAAGCTCAGTTACACGTTTGCATTGAAAGTGACTGAGTTATTCACTTTTCCAGTTTTTATGCGTGCAAAATGCTTTTCAGAGCGAGAGAATCACTTTTTGACCAAAAAGGTGTTTTTGACCCTGACACGTGAATTTTGCTCAAAACAAATGCTCTCCACTTCCAAATGGTGCGCAATGGCATAAATAACCCTATTTAAGCTCAGTTACACGTTTGCATTGAAAGTGACTGAGTTATTCACTTTTCCAGTTTTTATGTGTGCGAAATGCTTTTCAGAGCGAGAGAATCACTTTTTGACCAAAAATGTGTTTTTGACCCTGACACGTGAATTTTGCTCAAAACAAATGCTCTCCACTTCCAAATGGTGCGCAATGGCATAAATAACCCTATTTAAGCTCAGTTACACGTTTGCATTGAAAGTGACTGAGTTATTCACTTTTCCAGTTTTTATGCGTGCAAAATGCTTTTCAGAGCTAGAGAATCACTTTTTGAACAACAATGTGTTTTTGACCCTGACACGTGAATTTTGCTCAAAACAAATGCTCTCCACTTCAAAATGGTGCGCAATGGCATAAATAACCCTATTTAAGCTTAGTTACACATTTGCATTGAAAGGGACTGAGTTATCAACTTTTCCAGTTTTTATGCTTACTAAATGCTTTTCAGAGCGAGAGAATCACTTTTTGACCAACAATATGTTTTTGACCCTGACACGTGAAGTGTGCTCAAATCCAATGCTCTTCACTTCCAAATGGCGCGCAATGGTATAAATAACCCTATTTAAGCTTAGTCACACGTTTGCATTGAAAGGGACTGAGTTATCACCTTTTCCAGTTTTTATGTGTGCAAAATGCTTTTCAGAGCGAGAGAATCAGTTTTTGAACAACAATGTGTTTTTGACCCTAACACATGAAATGTGCTCAAAACCAATGCTCTTCACTTCCAAATGGTGCGCAATGGTATAAATAACCCTATTTAAGCTTAGTCACACGTTTGCATTGAAACGGACTGAGTTATCAACTTTTCCAGTTTTTATGCATGCAAAATGCTTTTCAGAGCGAGAGAATCACTTTTTGACCAACAATGTGTTTTTGACCCTAACACTTGAATTGTGCTCAAAACCAATGATCTTCGCTTCCAAATGGTGCGCAATGGCATAAATAACCCTTTTTAAGCTTAGTTACACGTTTGCATTGAAAGGGACTGAGTTATCAACTTTTCCAGTTTTTATGCGTTCAAAATGCTTTTCAGAGCTAGAGAAGCCCTTTTTGACCAACAATGTGTTTTTGACCATAACACCTGAATTGTGCTCAAAACAAATGCTCTTCTCTCCCAAATGGTACGCAATGGTATAAATAACCCTATTTAAGCTTAGTCACACGTTTGCATTGAAAGGGACTGAGTTATCAACTTTTCCAGTTTTTATGCGTGCAAAATGCTTTTCAGAGCGAGAGAATCACTTTTTGACCAAAAAGGTGTTTTTGACCCTGACACGTGAATTTTGCTCAAAACAAATGCTCTCCACTTCCAAATGGTGCGCAATTGCATAAATAACCCTATTTAAGCTCAGTTACACGTTTGCATTGAAAGTGACTGAGTTATTCACTTTTCCAGTTTTTATGCGTGCAAAATGCTTTTCAGAGCGAGAGAATCACTTTTTGACCAAAAAGGTGTTTTTGACCCTGACACGTGAATTGTGCTCAAAACAACTGCTCTTCACTTCCAAATGGTGCGCAATGGCATAAATAACCCTATTTAAGCTCAGTTACACGTTTGCATTGAAAGTGACTGAGTTATTCACTTTTCCAGTTTTTATGCGTGCAAAATGCTTTTCAGAGCGAGAGAATCACTTTTTGACCAAAAAGGTGTTTTTGACCCTGACACGTGAATTTTGCTCAAAACAAATGCTCTCCACTTCCAAATGGTGCGCAATGGCATAAATAACCCTATTTAAGCTCAGTTACACGTTTGCATTGAAAGTGACTGAGTTATTCACTTTTCCAGTTTTTATGCGTGCAAAATGCTTTTCAGAGCGAGAGAATCACTTTTTGACCAAAAATGTGTTTTTGACCCTGACACGTGAATTTTGCTCAAAACAAATGCTCTCCACTTCCAAATGGTGCGCAATGGCATAAATAACCCTATTTAAGCTCAGTTACACGTTTGCATTGAAAGTGACTGAGTTATTCACTTTTCCAGTTTTTATGCGTGCAAAATGCTTTTCAGAGCGAGAGAATCACTTTTTGAACAACAATGTGTTTTTGACCCTGACACGTGAATTGTGCTCAAAACAAATGCTCTCCACTTCCAAATGGTGCGCAATGGCATAAATAACCCTATTTAAGCTCAGTTACACGTTTGCATTGAAAGTGACTTGAGTTATTTACTTTTCCAGTTTTTATGCGTGCAAAATGCTTTTCAGAGCGAGAGAATCACTTTTTGACCCTGACACGTGAATTGTGCTCAAAACAACTGCTCTTCACTTCCAAATGGTGCGCAATGGCATAAATAACCCTATTTAAGCTCAGTTACACGTTTGCATTGAAAGTGACTGAGTTATTCACTTTTCCAGTTTTTATGCGTGCAAAATGCTTTTTTCAGAGCGAGAGGATCACCTTTTGACCAAAAATGTGTTTTTGACCCTGACACGTGAATTTTGCTCAAAACAAATGCTCTCCACTTCCAAATGGTGCACAATGGCATAAATAACCCTATTTAAGCTCAGTTACACGTTTGCATTGAAAGTGACTGAGTTATTCACTTTTCCAGTTTTTATGCGTGCAAAATGCTTTTCAGAGCGAGAGAATCACTTTTTGACCAAAAAGGTGTTTTTGACCCTGACACGTGAATTTTGCTCAAAACAAATGCTCTCCACTTCCAAATGGTGCGTGACTGAGTGAATAATTCAGTGACTGAGTTATTCACTTTTCCAGTTTTTATGCGTGCAAAATGCTTTTCAGAGTGAGAGGATCACCTTTTGACCAAAAATGTGTTTTTGACCCTGACACGTGAATTTTGCTCAAAACAAATGCTCTCCACTTCCAAATGGTGCGCAATGGCATAAATAACCCTATTTAAGCTCAGTTACACGTTTGCATTGAAAGTGACTGAGTTATTCACTTTTCCAGTTTTTATGCGTGCAAAATGCTTTTCAGAGCGAGAGAATCACTTTTTGACCAAAAAGGTGTTTTTGACCCTGACACGTGAATTTTGCTCAAAACAAATGCTCTCCACTTCCAAATGGTGTGCAATGGCATAAATAACCCCTATTTAAGCTCAGTTACACGTTTGCATTGAAAGTGACTGAGTTATTCACTTTTCCAGTTTTTATGCGTGCAAAATGCTTTTCAGAGCGAGAGAATCACTTTTTGACCAAAAAGGTGTTTTTGACCCTGACACGTGAATTTTGCTCAAAACAAATGCTCTCCACTTCCAAATGGTGCGCAATGGCATAAATAACCCTATTTAAGCTCAGTTACACGTTTGCATTGAAAGTGACTGAGTTATTCACTTTTCCAGTTTTTATGTGTGCGAAATGCTTTTCAGAGCGAGAGAATCACTTTTTGACCAAAAATGTGTTTTTGACCCTGACACGTGAATTTTGCTCAAAACAAATGCTCTCCACTTCCAAATGGTGCGCAATGGCATAAATAACCCTATTTAAGCTCAGTTACACGTTTGCATTGAAAGTGACTGAGTTATTCACTTTTCCAGTTTTTATGCGTGCAAAATGCTTTTCAGAGCGAGAGAATCACTTTTTGACCAAAAATGTGTTTTTGACCCTGACACGTGAATTGTGCTCAAAACAACTGCTCTTCACTTCCAAATGGTGCGCAATGGCATAAATAACCCTATTTAAGCTCAGTTACACGTTTGCATTGAAAGTGACTGAGTTATTCACTTTTCCAGTTTTTATGCGTGCAAAATGCTTTTCAGAGCGAGAGAATCACTTTTTGAACAACAATGTGTTTTTGACCCTGACACGTGAATTTTGCTCAAAACAAATGCTCTCCACTTCCAAATGGTGCGTGACTGAGTGAATAACTCAGTGACTGAGTTATTCACTTTTCCAGTTTTTATGCGTGCAAAATGCTTTTCAGAGCGAGAGGATCACCTTTTGACCAAAAATGTGTTTTTGACCCTGACACGTGAATTTTGCTCAAAACAAATGCTCTCCACTTCCAAATGGTGCGCAATGGCATAAATAACCCTATTTAAGCTCAGTTACACGTTTGCATTGAAAGTGACTGAGTTATTCACTTTTCCAGTTTTTATGCGTGCAAAATGCTTTTCAGAGCGAGAGAATCACTTTTTGACCAAAAAGGTGTTTTTGACCCTGACACGTGAATTTTGCTCAAAACAAATGCTCTCCACTTCCAAATGGTGCGCAATGGCATAAATAACCCTATTTAAGCTCAGTTACACGTTTGCATTGAAAGTGACTGAGTTATTCACTTTTCCAGTTTTTATGTGTGCGAAATGCTTTTCAGAGCTAGAGAATCACTTTTTGAACAACAATGTGTTTTTGACCCTGACACGTGAATTTTGCTCAAAACAAATGCTCTCCACTTCAAAATGGTGCGCAATGGCATAAATAACCCTATTTAAGCTTAGTTACACATTTGCATTGAAAGGGACTGAGTTATCAACTTTTCCAGTTTTTATGCTTACTAAATGCTTTTCAGAGCGAGAGAATCACTTTTTGACCAAAAATGTGTTTTTGACCCTGACACGTGAATTTTGCTCAAAACAAATGCTCTCCACTTCCAAATGGTGCGCAATGGCATAAATAACCCTATTTAAGCTCAGTTACACGTTTGCATTGAAAGTGACTGAGTTATTCACTTTTCCAGTTTTTATGCGTGCAAAATGCTTTTCAGAGCGAGAGAATCACTTTTTGAACAACAATGTGTTTTTGACCCTGACACGTGAATTGTGCTCAAAACAAATGCTCTCCACTTCCAAATGGTGCGCAATGGCATAAATAACCCTATTTAAGCTCAGTTACACGTTTGCATTGAAAGTGACTTGAGTTATTTACTTTTCCAGTTTTTATGCGTGCAAAATGCTTTTCAGAGCGAGAGAATCACTTTTTGACCCTGACACGTGAATTGTGCTCAAAACAACTGCTCTTCACTTCCAAATGGTGCGCAATGGCATAAATAACCCTATTTAAGCTCAGTTACACGTTTGCATTGAAAGTGACTGAGTTATTCACTTTTCCAGTTTTTATGCGTGCAAAATGCTTTTTTCAGAGCGAGAGGATCACCTTTTGACCAAAAATGTGTTTTTGACCCTGACACGTGAATTTTGCTCAAAACAAATGCTCTCCACTTCCAAATGGTGCACAATGGCATAAATAACCCTATTTAAGCTCAGTTACACGTTTGCATTGAAAGTGACTGAGTTATTCACTTTTCCAGTTTTTATGCGTGCAAAATGCTTTTCAGAGCGAGAGAATCACTTTTTGACCAAAAAGGTGTTTTTGACCCTGACACGTGAATTTTGCTCAAAACAAATGCTCTCCACTTCCAAATGGTGCGTGACTGAGTGAATAACTCAGTGACTGAGTTATTCACTTTTCCAGTTTTTATGCGTGCAAAATGCTTTTCAGAGTGAGAGGATCACCTTTTGACCAAAAATGTGTTTTTGACCCTGACACGTGAATTTTGCTCAAAACAAATGCTCTCCACTTCCAAATGGTGCGCAATGGCATAAATAACCCTATTTAAGCTCAGTTACACGTTTGCATTGAAAGTGACTGAGTTATTCACTTTTCCAGTTTTTATGCGTGCAAAATGCTTTTCAGAGCGAGAGAATCACTTTTTGACCAAAAAGGTGTTTTTGACCCTGACACGTGAATTTTGCTCAAAACAAATGCTCTCCACTTCCAAATGGTGTGCAATGGCATAAATAACCCCTATTTAAGCTCAGTTACACGTTTGCATTGAAAGTGACTGAGTTATTCACTTTTCCAGTTTTTATGCGTGCAAAATGCTTTTCAGAGCGAGAGAATCACTTTTTGACCAAAAAGGTGTTTTTGACCCTGACACGTGAATTTTGCTCAAAACAAATGCTCTCCACTTCCAAATGGTGCGCAATGGCATAAATAACCCTATTTAAGCTCAGTTACACGTTTGCATTGAAAGTGACTGAGTTATTCACTTTTCCAGTTTTTATGTGTGCGAAATGCTTTTCAGAGCGAGAGAATCACTTTTTGACCAAAAATGTGTTTTTGACCCTGACACGTGAATTTTGCTCAAAACAAATGCTCTCCACTTCCAAATGGTGCGCAATGGCATAAATAACCCTATTTAAGCTCAGTTACACGTTTGCATTGAAAGTGACTGAGTTATTCACTTTTCCAGTTTTTATGCGTGCAAAATGCTTTTCAGAGCGAGAGAATCACTTTTTGACCAAAAATGTGTTTTTGACCCTGACACGTGAATTGTGCTCAAAACAACTGCTCTTCACTTCCAAATGGTGCGCAATGGCATAAATAACCCTATTTAAGCTCAGTTACACGTTTGCATTGAAAGTGACTGAGTTATTCACTTTTCCAGTTTTTATGCGTGCAAAATGCTTTTCAGAGCGAGAGAATCACTTTTTGAACAACAATGTGTTTTTGACCCTGACACGTGAATTTTGCTCAAAACAAATGCTCTCCACTTCCAAATGGTGCGTGACTGAGTGAATAACTCAGTGACTGAGTTATTCACTTTTCCAGTTTTTATGCGTGCAAAATGCTTTTCAGAGCGAGAGGATCACCTTTTGACCAAAAATGTGTTTTTGACCCTGACACGTGAATTTTGCTCAAAACAAATGCTCTCCACTTCCAAATGGTGCGCAATGGCATAAATAACCCTATTTAAGCTCAGTTACACGTTTGCATTGAAAGTGACTGAGTTATTCACTTTTCCAGTTTTTATGCGTGCAAAATGCTTTTCAGAGCGAGAGAATCACTTTTTGACCAAAAAGGTGTTTTTGACCCTGACACGTGAATTTTGCTCAAAACAAATGCTCTCCACTTCCAAATGGTGCGCAATGGCATAAATAACCCTATTTAAGCTCAGTTACACGTTTGCATTGAAAGTGACTGAGTTATTCACTTTTCCAGTTTTTATGTGTGCGAAATGCTTTTCAGAGCGAGAGAATCACTTTTTGACCAAAAATGTGTTTTTGACCCTGACACGTGAATTTTGCTCAAAACAAATGCTCTCCACTTCCAAATGGTGCGCAATGGCATAAATAACCCTATTTAAGCTCAGTTACACGTTTGCATTGAAAGTGACTGAGTTATTCACTTTTCCAGTTTTTATGCGTGCAAAATGCTTTTCAGAGCTAGAGAATCACTTTTTGAACAACAATGTGTTTTTGACCCTGACACGTGAATTTTGCTCAAAACAAATGCTCTCCACTTCAAAATGGTGCGCAATGGCATAAATAACCCTATTTAAGCTTAGTTACACATTTGCATTGAAAGGGACTGAGTTATCAACTTTTCCAGTTTTTATGCTTACTAAATGCTTTTCAGAGCGAGAGAATCACTTTTTGACCAACAATATGTTTTTGACCCTGACACGTGAAGTGTGCTCAAATCCAATGCTCTTCACTTCCAAATGGCGCGCAATGGTATAAATAACCCTATTTAAGCTTAGTCACACGTTTGCATTGAAAGGGACTGAGTTATCACCTTTTCCAGTTTTTATGTGTGCAAAATGCTTTTCAGAGCGAGAGAATCAGTTTTTGAACAACAATGTGTTTTTGACCCTAACACATGAAATGTGCTCAAAACCAATGCTCTTCACTTCCAAATGGTGCGCAATGGTATAAATAACCCTATTTAAGCTTAGTCACACGTTTGCATTGAAACGGACTGAGTTATCAACTTTTCCAGTTTTTATGCATGCAAAATGCTTTTCAGAGCGAGAGAATCACTTTTTGACCAACAATGTGTTTTTGACCCTAACACTTGAATTGTGCTCAAAACCAATGATCTTCGCTTCCAAATGGTGCGCAATGGCATAAATAACCCTTTTTAAGCTTAGTTACACGTTTGCATTGAAAGGGACTGAGTTATCAACTTTTCCAGTTTTTATGCGTTCAAAATGCTTTTCAGAGCTAGAGAAGCCCTTTTTGACCAACAATGTGTTTTTGACCATAACACCTGAATTGTGCTCAAAACAAATGCTCTTCTCTCCCAAATGGTACGCAATGGTATAAATAACCCTATTTAAGCTTAGTCACACGTTTGCATTGAAAGGGACTGAGTTATCAACTTTTCCAGTTTTTATGCGTGCAAAATGCTTTTCAGAGCGAGAGAATCACTTTTTGACCAAAAAGGTGTTTTTGACCCTGACACGTGAATTTTGCTCAAAACAAATGCTCTCCACTTCCAAATGGTGCGCAATGGCATAAATAACCCTATTTAAGCTCAGTTACACGTTTGCATTGAAAGTGACTGAGTTATTCACTTTTCCAGTTTTTATGTGTGCGAAATGCTTTTCAGAGCGAGAGAATCACTTTTTGACCAAAAATGTGTTTTTGACCCTGACACGTGAATTTTGCTCAAAACAAATGCTCTCCACTTCCAAATGGTGCGCAATGGCATAAATAACCCTATTTAAGCTCAGTTACACGTTTGCATTGAAAGTGACTGAGTTATTCACTTTTCCAGTTTTTATGCGTGCAAAATGCTTTTCAGAGCTAGAGAATCACTTTTTGAACAACAATGTGTTTTTGACCCTGACACGTGAATTTTGCTCAAAACAAATGCTCTCCACTTCAAAATGGTGCGCAATGGCATAAATAACCCTATTTAAGCTTAGTTACACATTTGCATTGAAAGGGACTGAGTTATCAACTTTTCCAGTTTTTATGCTTACTAAATGCTTTTCAGAGCGAGAGAATCACTTTTTGACCAAAAATGTGTTTTTGACCCTGACACGTGAATTTTGCTCAAAACAAATGCTCTCCACTTCCAAATGGTGCGCAATGGCATAAATAACCCTATTTAAGCTCAGTTACACGTTTGCATTGAAAGTGACTGAGTTATTCACTTTTCCAGTTTTTATGCGTGCAAAATGCTTTTCAGAGCGAGAGAATCACTTTTTGAACAACAATGTGTTTTTGACCCTGACACGTGAATTGTGCTCAAAACAAATGCTCTCCACTTCCAAATGGTGCGCAATGGCATAAATAACCCTATTTAAGCTCAGTTACACGTTTGCATTGAAAGTGACTTGAGTTATTTACTTTTCCAGTTTTTATGCGTGCAAAATGCTTTTCAGAGCGAGAGAATCACTTTTTGACCCTGACACGTGAATTGTGCTCAAAACAACTGCTCTTCACTTCCAAATGGTGCGCAATGGCATAAATAACCCTATTTAAGCTCAGTTACACGTTTGCATTGAAAGTGACTGAGTTATTCACTTTTCCAGTTTTTATGCGTGCAAAATGCTTTTTTCAGAGCGAGAGGATCACCTTTTGACCAAAAATGTGTTTTTGACCCTGACACGTGAATTTTGCTCAAAACAAATGCTCTCCACTTCCAAATGGTGCACAATGGCATAAATAACCCTATTTAAGCTCAGTTACACGTTTGCATTGAAAGTGACTGAGTTATTCACTTTTCCAGTTTTTATGCGTGCAAAATGCTTTTCAGAGCGAGAGAATCACTTTTTGACCAAAAAGGTGTTTTTGACCCTGACACGTGAATTTTGCTCAAAACAAATGCTCTCCACTTCCAAATGGTGCGTGACTGAGTGAATAACTCAGTGACTGAGTTATTCACTTTTCCAGTTTTTATGCGTGCAAAATGCTTTTCAGAGTGAGAGGATCACCTTTTGACCAAAAATGTGTTTTTGACCCTGACACGTGAATTTTGCTCAAAACAAATGCTCTCCACTTCCAAATGGTGCGCAATGGCATAAATAACCCTATTTAAGCTCAGTTACACGTTTGCATTGAAAGTGACTGAGTTATTCACTTTTCCAGTTTTTATGCGTGCAAAATGCTTTTCAGAGCGAGAGAATCACTTTTTGACCAAAAAGGTGTTTTTGACCCTGACACGTGAATTTTGCTCAAAACAAATGCTCTCCACTTCCAAATGGTGTGCAATGGCATAAATAACCCCTATTTAAGCTCAGTTACACGTTTGCATTGAAAGTGACTGAGTTATTCACTTTTCCAGTTTTTATGCGTGCAAAATGCTTTTCAGAGCGAGAGAATCACTTTTTGACCAAAAAGGTGTTTTTGACCCTGACACGTGAATTTTGCTCAAAACAAATGCTCTCCACTTCCAAATGGTGCGCAATGGCATAAATAACCCTATTTAAGCTCAGTTACACGTTTGCATTGAAAGTGACTGAGTTATTCACTTTTCCAGTTTTTATGTGTGCGAAATGCTTTTCAGAGCGAGAGAATCACTTTTTGACCAAAAATGTGTTTTTGACCCTGACACGTGAATTTTGCTCAAAACAAATGCTCTCCACTTCCAAATGGTGCGCAATGGCATAAATAACCCTATTTAAGCTCAGTTACACGTTTGCATTGAAAGTGACTGAGTTATTCACTTTTCCAGTTTTTATGCGTGCAAAATGCTTTTCAGAGCGAGAGAATCACTTTTTGACCAAAAATGTGTTTTTGACCCTGACACGTGAATTGTGCTCAAAACAACTGCTCTTCACTTCCAAATGGTGCGCAATGGCATAAATAACCCTATTTAAGCTCAGTTACACGTTTGCATTGAAAGTGACTGAGTTATTCACTTTTCCAGTTTTTATGCGTGCAAAATGCTTTTCAGAGCGAGAGAATCACTTTTTGAACAACAATGTGTTTTTGACCCTGACACGTGAATTTTGCTCAAAACAAATGCTCTCCACTTCCAAATGGTGCGTGACTGAGTGAATAACTCAGTGACTGAGTTATTCACTTTTCCAGTTTTTATGCGTGCAAAATGCTTTTCAGAGCGAGAGGATCACCTTTTGACCAAAAATGTGTTTTTGACCCTGACACGTGAATTTTGCTCAAAACAAATGCTCTCCACTTCCAAATGGTGCGCAATGGCATAAATAACCCTATTTAAGCTCAGTTACACGTTTGCATTGAAAGTGACTGAGTTATTCACTTTTCCAGTTTTTATGCGTGCAAAATGCTTTTCAGAGCGAGAGAATCACTTTTTGACCAAAAAGGTGTTTTTGACCCTGACACGTGAATTTTGCTCAAAACAAATGCTCTCCACTTCCAAATGGTGCGCAATGGCATAAATAACCCTATTTAAGCTCAGTTACACGTTTGCATTGAAAGTGACTGAGTTATTCACTTTTCCAGTTTTTATGTGTGCGAAATGCTTTTCAGAGCGAGAGAATCACTTTTTGACCAAAAATGTGTTTTTGACCCTGACACGTGAATTTTGCTCAAAACAAATGCTCTCCACTTCCAAATGGTGCGCAATGGCATAAATAACCCTATTTAAGCTCAGTTACACGTTTGCATTGAAAGTGACTGAGTTATTCACTTTTCCAGTTTTTATGCGTGCAAAATGCTTTTCAGAGCTAGAGAATCACTTTTTGAACAACAATGTGTTTTTGACCCTGACACGTGAATTTTGCTCAAAACAAATGCTCTCCACTTCAAAATGGTGCGCAATGGCATAAATAACCCTATTTAAGCTTAGTTACACATTTGCATTGAAAGGGACTGAGTTATCAACTTTTCCAGTTTTTATGCTTACTAAATGCTTTTCAGAGCGAGAGAATCACTTTTTGACCAACAATATGTTTTTGACCCTGACACGTGAAGTGTGCTCAAATCCAATGCTCTTCACTTCCAAATGGCGCGCAATGGTATAAATAACCCTATTTAAGCTTAGTCACACGTTTGCATTGAAAGGGACTGAGTTATCACCTTTTCCAGTTTTTATGTGTGCAAAATGCTTTTCAGAGCGAGAGAATCAGTTTTTGAACAACAATGTGTTTTTGACCATAACACCTGAATTGTGCTCAAAACAAATGCTCTTCTCTCCCAAATGGTACGCAATGGTATAAATAACCCTATTTAAGCTTAGTCACACGTTTGCATTGAAAGGGACTGAGTTATCAACTTTTCCAGTTTTTATGCTTACAAAATGCTTTTCAGAGCGAGAGAATCACTTTTTGACCAACAATATGTTTTTGACCCTGACACGTGAATTGTGCTCAAAACCAATGCTCTTCTCTTCCAAATGGCGCGCAATGGTATAAATAACCCTGTTTAAGCTTAGTCACACGTTTGCATTGAAAGGGATTGAGTTATCAACTTTTCCAGTTTTTATGCGTGCAAAATGCTTTTCAGAGCAAGAGAATCACTTTTTGACCAACAATGTGTTTTTGACCCTAACACTTGAATTGTGCTCAAAACCAATGCTCTTCACTTCCAAATGGTGCACGATGGCATAAATAACCCTATTTAAGCTCAGTTACACTTTTGCATCGAAAGGGACTGAGTTATCAACTTTTCCATTTTTTAATGCGTGCAAAATGCTTTTCAGAGCGAGAGAAGCACTTTTTGACCAACAATGTGTTTTTGACCCTAACACGTGAATTGTGCTCAAAACCAATGCTCTTCACTTCCAAATGGTGCGCAATGGTATAAATAACCTTATTTGGGTTAAAAAATTGACATTTTTATTCCGAAAATAGCCGGTCCTTTTGCTTCCTGTAAAAAGCATGTTTGTGACACTGGATAACTAAATGGATATGGATATATACATCTAGCCTGCATGTGGAGGGCCACATAAGGTAAGAAATTGGTTTAGGCCTACTTAAACTTTGCTGCTGGTTTTGTTTGCTCGTGATGACCTGGTCAAAGGTTACCCACGGTCCTAAGCTACGATTGTGATCTGATTCTGGTTGGTGCTGCAGCTAGTAGGCCTATGCATTGTAGATACAGATTGCAGCTACACACGGTGCGATTGCTATGCCAATGTGGTTATAGTTGTTTTGTCTGGTTGAGATATGTGACGTTAGACTTGGAGCCTGGTATACTACTAAATATGTTCTGAGTCTCGCATAACCTGTGTGATTATCCTAAACTGTAGGAGATTTTATTTGCGGGCAGTTTGCTTATATGACATTGTAACGAGTGAAGTCTACCTTGGTCCTTCGCGAGTGTTTACTACTTTACTGGTGGTGAGGATTTGAGCACACACACACAAAAAAAAAAATTTGAGCACACACAAAAAAAAGATCCACGCATTTTCTATTATCGATACCCCCCCCCCCCCCCCCCCCGTCAACAACTCCGCCAGCCCGTAATCCCCCCCCCCCCCCCCTCCCAATGCAGCGTTGAATGGATGAATAGCTTACATAAGGGTACCCAGCACTTTTCAAACCACACTCAAGCTTATGGTTATTGTCCCCAGCACTTCTAAAAACAAACTGACGCCACTGCATACTTCGATCCAGCGAAGGACACAGAGCTCATCGTGGACACAAGCCCAGTTGGCCTAGGCGCCATTCTTTATCAAACAGACAGAAAAGGGGAGAGGCACACCATAGCATATGCCAGCCGTGCTCTGAGTGACGTGGAAAGACGCTACTCACAGACTGAACGGGAAGCACTGGCCATCGTGTGGAGCTGTGAACATTTTCACTTATATATCTACGGAAACCCCTTCACCTTGGTCACAGACCACAAAGCCCTCAAAGTGATCTGGAATAACCCCAAATCAAAACCACCGGCGAGAATCGAGAGATGGGGACTGAGACTCCCGCCCTACAACTTTTGTGTGGAGTACCGGAAAGGCGCAGAGAACCCCGCCGACTACATGTCACGTCACCCCATCAGGACACCAACAGGAGAATCTACAAGAGCAGGGAAGGTAGCAGAAGAATATGTCAACTTCATTGCCCACCATGCTACACCCAAAGCAATGACCCTCGCCGAGATCAGAGAAGAAACACTCAAGGACCCGATATTACAGAAGATTTCCTACATCAGACACAACACGTGGCACAGGATCACCGACAACACACAGCATGCTGCTACTATGAAGAAATTCATCCGAGTCAGCGAAGAGCTGAGCATGCTGCCCAGCAACGACATCATCCTTGGAGGCACGAGGATCATCATGGGATGATGATCCTCGTGCCTCCGAGGATGATGTCCCTTGAACACAGAGTGTTACAGTTAGCCTATGAAGGACATCAGGGCATTGTTAAAACAAGGACACTTCTCAGGTCAAATGTATGGTTCCCCGACATCGATCAGAAAGCAGAACAGACTGTAAAGAACTGTTTAGCATGTCAAGCAAACACACCCATAGCCCAGTCAGAGCCCCTGAGAATGTCAGATCTACCAGAAGCCCCTTGGCTTAATGTCAGTGCAGATTTCTATGGCCCCCTCCCTACGGGAGAGTATCTCTTTTATAGACGAGTACTCACGCTACCCTGTAGTTGAGACAACAAGGTCTACTTCAGCTAACACAGTTATCCCAGTGTTTGACAAAGTGTTTTCCATGTTTGGGATACCCCGAGTGGTCAAAACAGATAATGGTCCACCATTTAGCAGTGAAAAGTTTCCATCATCAGAAGATAACACCCCTCTGGCCTCAGGCCAACGCGACAGCAGAGCGTTTTATGAGCACACTCGGGAAAGCCATCCGAGTGTCAGAGACTGTGAACATTCCGTGGAAGCAGACACTCAACACATTCCTCCGTGAGTATCGCTCTACACCTCACAGCACCACTGAAGCATCACCAGCCGAACTAGTACTATGGTACAAGATGCACACAAAAGTCCCCACACTCACCTCAACCATCGAAAAGAACATTGACCACACAATCAGAGACAAAGACAACACAGCTAAGGCCAAGATGAAGCGCAACTCAGATGCACGCCGTCACGCCAAACCACGCCCCCTCATTCCTGGCGACACAGTGCTTCACAAACAACCCAAACACAACAAGCTTACCACACCCTACAACAGTAAGCCACATACTGTTTCAAAAGTGAAAGGCTCAATGGTCACTGCGACCAGAGATGGACATTCCATTACTTGCAATTCATCCTTTTTCAAGAGCGTAAATCCAGAGATACAGGACATTCCATCAGATCCCGATGAAGATGGTGACACTGTCGCTGGTGCCTCACCAAGGCCACAAAGGTACCCTTCCAGAACCAGACAACAGCGCCCTCCGTACCTAAGGGACTATGTGTGAGATGTTGGTCAAAGGCAGTATGCCAACATAGCTCATATTACTGTCAGTGAACATGACAGCTCATTCTAATGACTGTTCGTACCGAGTACATTTGCACTTGTAATGCAGAGAATGTTATGCAAATGACTGTGAATGTTATAGCACAGGGTTGATACATTTATTTGATACTTGAAATATATTGAATACCAGAGTATATGAGACATTTGAAACCAGAAGAATGTGTACTGTTTGGTACTGTGTGAAATGTTATTTTGTTTACTAGAAGCCACAAGTAAATGGTAGCCTAATTTGTTTACAATGCATAAGTTCATGTATGCCTATTCAGAAATGTTGTGATGTTATGCATCTTAAAAAAAAGGGAGTGATGTAGTGTTTGCGACACTGTCGCAGATCGTATGGGTCATGATTGATGGGCAAAACAACCTAATGAGCACACCACATGATATGTACATTACGAACACACCACATGATACGTACATTACGAATATAGTTAACCCCTGTTCTAACTAACACAGGCATAGTCAGCTATTCGTTCAGGTCAAAGCCTGAGCCGGAGGCCGCATGTCCCAATTAGGGGAGATGCTGGAGACTCAGACAATGCACTACACATTCGCAAGAACAGGTGTGTAGTACGCCTTTCAACTTTTATGTCATGACTCATAAGATCCAGTCAACCCAGAAGACGGTTAGAAATCCCACCGTTGGACCACAGTCATTAACACATAGTCTAACTGCAGCCCAGGGCGCCTCCCGCCTTCCCCAAGGTTAGGGAGCTGAACGGGGAACTGGATCCAGGTAACCCCCACGCCAGCCCTGATAACATCCAAAAACACACACACCAACCCTAAGCACACACACCTCGTTAGGAGGAAAACACAGCATAAAACCATACCACACAGCTCATCTCACACTCTTCTGAAGCAGAACTTCCACGGAGGCGAAGCTCCAGACGACCTCAGCGCTGATAGGGACTTAGAAATATTCGATCGTTCACGCTTTACAAACCTGTATCACTTTTACCACTTTACTTAATAAATCCGAGGCCCTCGTGCTGACAGACTTTATTACCTCTCCGTCTCATTTTCTCTGGTCAAGTAACTAGACAGACTGATTTTCCCAACATGATGTAGTACAGGAACGAGTCAGACGTGCATTTTCTATCCCGGAGATAAACCTGAGTTCTGATAAACAGTCCGTTGTCCGTTCATCTCATTCATATGGTAACCTACAACATCACAGTCCCCATAAGCACAAACCTAACTTTTTTTGTGTGTGTGTGTGTGTGTGTGTCGTCGCCAGTGTGTGGTTACTTCCGGTGCTGAAAAAAAATCCCTCGTCTGTGATTGGCTGCAGTCAGACGTCAGTCATGGTTCTGATCAGTGATTTGCTTGCAGTGATGTCAATCAAGCAGGTTCTGATCAGTGATTGGCTGCAGCGATGTCAGTCGATAAGTTTATGAAGTACACAGGAAATCTCATTAAACTGCAGCAACCAGGTGAAACGGATGAAGTGCCGAAGCAGTTCATGAACAGGTAAGGAAAACTTTTAAAAACCTTAGTTTAGGTTTTAAATACCAATGCCATTTCTGTGACAAATAGAGAGGACAAATTCAGGGCTTCGGTCTGCTGCAGCTAATGGTAACGTTAGTTAATGTAGTCGCGGAGCTAACTGAGTTAGCTGTTTAAGACAGTAACGTTAATTGTCGGCCATTCGCTGTTAAAATACTTCTAAGTCCGAGATTTTTGACAGTGACAACGTGGTGTTGACAACAGACACACGCCGCCTCGGTGAGCACAGAGGCGGCGTGTGAAGGCGGCGACACCTCGGTGAGGCCGAGTACCACACGCCGACTCGGCCACTGAGCAAATCACAGAGGCGGCTGAATGAGTGTAGAGGAAACACTGCGTAAGTTCATTGCCAGCTGTGTTTACAGCCTGTTTATAGCCTGTGCTGTGCGTCTCAACCAGTGATGGGAATAACAGATAATCTAATTGTTTCCATCGTTAGAACACCATTACCGACAATTTGATGTGGCGAAAAGTAACGTGCTCACCACTGGTCTCAATCAGAGGATCCAACACTGAAGAAGAGACGTGACATCAGTTTTATCAGTGCACGGCTCATTCAGTGAAACCCATGTTAAATGTTGAGACAGAATATCTAACGTGATTTGGCATGAAATATAGGCTACATGTGAGGTAGTTTGAAATTTAATGTCATTGTCTGGGCATTATTACAGCAAAGATGACAGAGAGAAGGAGAGGGAGGAGAAAAACTCCTGATCAGGATGCTATCGACCACATTATCAATGGAGAAGACTTATTAACACATATAAAGGTACGTTTTTCATCCAGTATATTTATGTTTGTTTCTAGTGTAGTCACCTTACAGTAGCTGTAATTGGTGTATTTCTGTTACTAAAAGTGTTAAATAGCTCTATAATCTGACTGATCAGTGAGCCTGTTTAGATGCACGCAAATGAACTCAGCATTATCTGAATTCTGGAGTTAACTGAATACTAATTTCTTACTCATAACATAATTCATTTCTTCAGTGAATGTTTATCGATTAATCTGGTTTGTTTTTTCATCTGTGAGAAAAATGTATAAACGGATGTAGTTAAAACGCCAGAAGAAAACAAGCATTAGCCCTCCAGGAGTAGGGTTGGGCACCACTGTGTATACCAACTTGCCACCTACATGCCATATTTTTTTTACAAGCATTGTCTTCCTCTAACTCTTTTCATTGTATGCATCGGCGTCAGTTTGGTTTGAAATGTGTTGGGGACAGAGACTCATTCAAAAGTGCATTTTCAGAAGTGTTGGGTACAATGAGGATGCAGTCTTTTTTTCTATTTAGTGCAGGTAATGAAAGGTTCTGAAAGACGGCATACCCATGTAGCTTACTAATGAATAAAATGTATCCACAAGTTTCCTGGGGTGGTCACCGGGGAAATGTGGGCCACACTTCCGGCTGCCCACACGCCTCAGCTGTGTTTGTAGCTGATCAGCTGGCAGGCTGAGCACATCACTGTATATTGTCGCTGAATACAATTATGGCTTTAAAAAGCTTGGAAACAGCGTGTGCCGTTTGAGGGTGTACTTACAACCGGACAAAACTAAATAATTGCTTGAAATCGTAATGAATGAATGACAGACAGCGATTGTTTACATAGATCTCGTAGTAACCGGTAAAGCCCACAATTCGCACAAAGAATCAGGGGCGGTGGAAACTTGTGGATACAAAAAACTGATGTCTGACACATTTTATGAATAAAGTGTTTCCAAAAAGCATTGGACATATGACCCACTATGTTGTGCTCCATGTACCCAATGTTGACAACGTGACATGACATGACTAAGCTACCAACACAAACAAAGAAAGGAAATGAACGTGTTTAAGTTGTGAAGAGGCAAACATGTGGCTACACACAGCACTAAAAATGTCAAGATTGAAAAAGCAAAAAATTTGTTGCACAGCTGAACGCTGTATCACATCATGAGCTGGCTGTTCTCAATTCACAACATGCATCCATCCATTCTACATCAGGCATTCTGACCAAAACTCATGCACTCCCCACCACAGTTATTCCACTAATTACTCCACTATCGTCATCTCCAATATACCCAACACTGTACAAACGCAAACCGTGGATAAGTTAGGCTACTTGGTGGCTATGGCTAACATCAATTGCAAGAGTTAAAACAGCCGACCACTTGAGTGCAAAAACACAAAAGACCTCGCCACAGCACCAGCAAATCTTAAGCAATAAATATTGCGTCTTACCTTTATTTATGTGGCAGTGGTCTGCAGATGCATCCCGTGGTGTAGCACATCCATTTAGTTCAACAGGTTATCGCTCTGTATGTCCATGGTACTAGCAACCTGCTCTGGTGCTTTTTACCTGTATTCAGGCTAAAATGACTTGATTGTCTGATGCCTCATTATTGCATCCCAGCCAAGAGTATCGGTATTAATACCTCATTCATTGTCCAAGCCAGGCTGGCAGCTCATACAAAAATAAGTAAGGGATAATGTATAGAACGCTGGTCATTATCAGGAAAATAAGCCCCGACAGGGCGAACTGGACACCGACGCGAAGCGGAGGGGTCTTGCTTCGCCCTTAAGGGGCTTGTTTTTGATAATGACCGGTGATGTTCTATACATTATCCCGCTTATTACACGGCTACTTACCAAAATGAAAAAAATAACTTCACACAGTGTGTCTTTTTACAACTAATTTGTTACCAACATTCGTAGTGTTGATCAGCAGAGAAATAGTCTGCCAAAGACGTTGACGTCGCTTAGCAACCAAATACGCTGGGGTTGATAAGTTACCGGACTACTTGTGTAACAGTCGTGATCTGCGTTGTGTTCAGTAACGACGACGATGAGTGTCCAATCAAACACGTTTATTTTCTGAAACGATGAGTGGACACACATGCGGTCAGGACAATCGGACGGTGCACACACTGTAGCGTAGTGTTCATAGAATGGGTTCAATACAATGAAACAATGTATATGAAAAATATGCAAAAACAATGTACCTGAAACGATGAGTGGACACACATGCGGTCAGGACAATCGGACGGTGCACACACTAAACAACACAACATGCGCGTTAGCTTGCCGCCACATGGCCAACAATCAAACATATCCATAAAATCAACAAAATAACCACACATGTATCAAAGCTATGCACTAAACATACTCCACACATCAAAAACAGAAGTACACATCATTTACATCGATGCAATGACAACAAAAGATACAATGCATGACATGTGCAATGGAGGCTTGCCCAACAGAATCTACCTGTAGCGTAGTGTTCATAGAATGGGACGATGACGGCACATGCACCGTTCCAAGACAGTAAGTACACCACCACCAACCACTAGGTGTCACTATTTACCCACTGAACTTACCAACAACGGTACAAAAACAAAACAGGCCTGCAAGTGGAATTATCTATTTGAACTCCGTTACACTTGCGGAGTGATACGAGAGACGTGCATCAGAGCCACTTTCCTTGACAGCGGTCATTAAATGCTTAGCAATGGTCAATTATCGAAAAATAATTCACCACCCCTGCCCCTGCAAGTGAACGGCGCATTCCACAGCATTGAGAAGAGCCGTGTAATAATCCATAATAATTCAACTCAAGTTTGTCTTTTTAAGCGGTGGGTACGAAATTAATCTTGACGAAAACTGGTGGGTACTAGTCCCCAGCGTCCCCAGCGTAATCGACGCCTATGATTGTATGACTTATATTATATGAACTGACTGTAATTGTTGTAACTTTTAATTATATGTATCTTTATATTAAGTTCTGGATTGCATTTGTTTAATTATTTTTGTATTGCACAGCACTTAACTTTTTTAAAAGTTTTTAAAGGTGCTTTAATTGTTGTCGGCCTTCCTCTCATTATCTACTCACCCTCATGTCGATGAGAAGTGTAGTTTTTTAATCTACCAACCACTTTTTGGATCATCACAAGAAAAAATCTGCTTTTTCCAAACAGCAGAGGTCTATGGCGACCATTTGTAAAACGTAGTAAAAAATGTAATTTACGGCATTAATCTAAATCCTCACCATTACAGGAGAGCTAAAGCCTAGCGAACATTGCATGTTCCCCACACACCAGTTCAGAAAGTGCATGTTTGCAAGACTTTATCTCTCCTTCAACTAGGGATGCACCAATCCGACTTTTTCAGTTCCGATACCGATACCGATGCTGGGGTCTTGTGTATCGGTCGATACCCGATACCGATCCGATATCATTGTTGATTTAAGAAACTACAAACCTCAACAGGACAGACATACTGAAGGCATTGAAGGCACCTTTCTTTTCTGAGACAAATGTAATAAGATTAAACAAATGAATGCAATGAACTATTACACAAATTAATGCAATGAACCATTTATTTAAGTACAGAAAAATGTGCAACAGCAGCAATAATCTATGCATCAGCATTTATATTCAAGTAAATAATTGTAACAGTAAACATTTGGTGAACTATTAAACAAATAAAAATGAATGAACAATATTAAACAAATACAAAATAAATACAAATGTTGAAAGAAACTCAAACTGAATTGTACTATGCACACACAGTCACAAAATATTAAAAACAAATAATAGCCAACTACACAACATGGTGCAATTCTACACCATTCATGGCTTGCTGGAGCGCTAAATTCTCACAGCAATTTGAAGTCAACACACTTTTGCAGAAAGATAATGTTAAAAGATAACATGTGATTGTAACATTATCTGCATTCTGTTTACAAAGTGCAAAGTGGAATTAGAAATAACTTAACTGAACATAAATAAACCAGTAGTCAATTACAATAAAAAAAAAATGTAAACATAACATTTATTGCAATATCACCAATCATGGCCTAGTGCTTGAAAACTTAGTGCAGTCTCACCCCTTATGAATGCTATTGAATGCTCACTTAAGCTGCAATGACAAATTCTTTGTCAAGAACACAAGCATCTCTGCTCTTTCAGCAGTCAGTCTATTCCTTTTCTCATCTACAATGTTGGACACAGTGCTGAACAACCTCTCACTTTCGACACTGGTGCAAGGGGCACAGAGGTATTTTCTGGCTGTGGCAGCAAAAACAGGTAGCCTATGTCTGTTGACATTCCAGTAATGGTATGGGTTGTGTTGTGGATTTTGGTCCAGGAAAGGCCGCTGAGACAGGATCGCTTTTAACTCACTTTATTTGGTTAAGGTTATTGGTCTATTGTCTATCGTCTATGAAACAAAAGGAGAGGAATGGTAAATAACACGCGCGGAGCGTCTCAGAGCTTAGCATGCAGGATACGCTGCTGAGAGATTCTGTTTCCCAGATGGCGGAGTCCGAGTTAAATAAGGTAAAAGGTGGGCGTGCTCTGTGGCTTTAAAAGCCCACCCCCTTTCATCTATGGTTTTCCCACTTCCTCTGTGTGTCCGTTGCTGCCCCTAGTGTAAATGTTTCGTAACTTTGTCAAATGTGTTCAGTGCTGCCCTCTGGTGATTGTGAGGGGAAATTAACTCTAAACTATGCTTGGTGCTACTGGATATGGCTATGTGAGAGTATTACAGTAAAAATGTATCACTAGGGAATATTACAATTAAAAAATGTCACAGTTGTCAGAAGCAGCAATGGTTTTCTCAGTTAAATATGCATTCAGCTGACCTTCAGGGCTTGAGCTGCTTGCAGCGCCTTCATCCTCACACTCCTGAATTTGTTAAAATTCCTCCATAAAGCTTCTTTTCCTTGGAGAAAATGCCTCTGCCTCTTGCTCTGGCGCGGTTTCTGCCTCCCTCCGAGGGGCCTTCTCCGCTGGCTGCAGAGTCTCTGTGCCTTCTTCTGCTGTGGTGCTCAATTCTCTCTCCTGAAGCTCCCTCAACAGTGCATCTTTGGCATGGACAGCAAAGGTCTCACTTCTAAAGTACCTGAAACAGGAATAGAACAGCTTAGGCTAAATATGAAACCATTAATAAAATTAAAAATCCTGTTGATGACTTCACAGACTGCTTAAAAATATTGCACAAATGTATAGGCCTATGTATTGTAACATATTTCAGCCATAATATTCTCCCATAGCCACAATACTGAGTAAACATAACATAAGCTGATCATACATAGATGAAAGGGGGCGGGCTTTTAAAGCCACAGAACACGCCCACCTCTACCTGGCTATTTAACTCGGACTCCGCCATTTTAGAATGAGAATCTCTTGGGCGGCGTATCGATTAGATGTAAAGCTTAGAGACGCTCCGCGCGTGTTATATACAATCCCTCTCCTTTTGTTTCACAGACGATAGACAATAGATCAATAACCTTAACCAAATAAAGTGAGTTAAAAGCGATCCTGTCTCGGCGGCCTTTCCTGGACTAAAATATCATAACAGTATTCACAATCACATTGGTATAATATAATGTATTAAATGTTTCACTCAAATGTAGGCATCATATTATATCAAATACCATGTATAATTTACTAGTAGGGCTTGTATGTTATCTTATAATGCCTTACCTGTCCTTGTACCTCGGGTCCAACACGGTGGCAATGGAGTACAAAGGCTCCTGCTCTGTATTGACAAATCGTCGGTTGACAGCATCCAGTAGGGTTTTCTTCATCGTTCTGATGCCAGCGTCTACCTCCCCTTCCCTGGACAGGATGTGCTTCAGGACAGTGATGGCAGGAATTACATCTGCAGTAGAAGCGGTGGATGAGCTGATTTTTCTCGTCAGCTCCTCAAACGGTTCCAACACAACACTGGTTTTCTCTAGCAAGCCCCACTGGTTAGTGGTCAGAGTCAGCAACATAAGCTCCTAGGACGCGCTTCTGTTCCAGGAGACTCTGGATCATCAAGTACGTGCTATTCCACCGTGTCCTCACGTCTTGCTGTAATCTTTTCGGTTGCATTTGCATCTGGACTTGGATGTCCTGTAGCTCGGAGTAAGCAAGGGGAGACTTTTTAAAGTGCTTTACAATCGATCTGCCGTTTGCGACTGCGTCACTCACGCTTCTCTGAGACAGCAGGCCCTCGTTGACCACCAGCTGCAGTGTGTGCGCAAAACAGCCTAAGCTGCGCACACCCATCTTGACCATGGCCGCTTCCATATTTCTTGCATTGTCCCTTAGAATGACATGCACTTTGTTGAGCGGAATATTCCATTCGTCAAGCATTGCCTTAATAGCAGCTGAAATCCTGTCACTGTTGTGTGAACTGGGGAAATTCTTCGCTTGTAGTGCAGCACTACGAGGGGTCATGTTATGTATGAGTTTGAGTCTAACTGTACGTGTACAGTTAGACTCAAAAGTGACACGGGGCACACTTCAGAGCTCCAGATGTCTGTTGTAAAGCTCAAAAATTCGATGTCCTTATCTCTTTTGACAATAGTTTGCATGATTTTTTTAACTTTTCTTGCAGTGCGGTTTCAGAAAAATATTTCCGCGACGGTATATTGTACCTTGGCTCCAAATGATCCATTAGACGTTGAAAGCCCAACTTTTCCACAGACGACATTGGTAGACCATCCAACACAAACTCGAGAACTTTATCGGTTATCTTCATGGCCTTCATGCTGTTATTAGGAATTTTTTCCCGTCTCTGTAGCGCATCTGCTAAAGTTAGCTGTGTGCTACTGCCATCACCAGAGGTTCCTTTGGAACTGTTGAGCTGCTTGAACTCCTCGTGCTCCTTTGCATGGTGTTTCTGCAGGTGCTTAATTAAATTGGTTGTATTGTATTTGGCAGTGCTACCACCACCCCTGGCGACACTCACTTTACATCCATTGCAAATTGCCGTCGTACTAGTTGGTGTCGTAAGGTTAAAATACCGCCAAATCACAGACCCCTTTGTGCGCTCCATACTGTCTGTCGCCACGTCTCCACTCACTGCTCGCGCGTCGCGGCATGATGACGTAGCCCGTGTTGCGTAATATGTTTTAAAATATTATTTTAAAAGGGACGGATGATCGGTTTTACGGATCGGTTTGCTTTTACCGATACCCGATCCAGCTAAAATGTTTATCGGGGCAGATATCCGATCCTAATATCGGATCGGTGCATCCCTACCTTCAACGGTGAGGATTAAGATTAATAACATGACATTAATGACATTTTTCAAGTTTTCAAGTCTTTCAAGTCATTGCATCTGGCAGCTTCAGGAGACTTGGATGAAGGTGCACAAGCAGTTTGGAAGTATTTAAAGGTTATTAGGGGTTGTTTTATTACGTTTTACAACTGGTCACTGTTTGGAAAAATACTGCAAACTTTTTTCTTCCCTTCAGTCAGTGTTTTACGGATTAAAAAACTATATCAGACTTCTCATCAGCATGAATGAGAAGATAATGAATGAATTTTCATTTAAAGTGAACTATTCCTTGAATATCTCTTTGAAAATACAGCCATAAATGAGGTTGGTTATCTAACAGGAGCTGATGTTGCTGTTTTCTTCGATTATTTAATTTATGGGTTGGTCTGTGGTTGCATATTTGAATTTCTGAAACCCTGGATTAAATTTATCAATCAAGTCTTATTAATCTGACCTGTTACATACTATCTTCACTGGTGGTTCAAAGCTATCAACCTACACCCAGGTTTGAATTAGATATACAGGGATAGGCAATTACAGACAAGTGAACTTAATTATAAACTTTGATCAACATCTTTATGCACTACAAACTGTTTACATGTCCAAAATGCTTAGGTTTTCCTGGATAATATGAAGGTTAATAGAGCAGATAGAATGATGTCCTGATGTCATCCCTCTGCTCTCTGTTTACCAATAACTAACCGACTAACACTACCTGTGGGATATTTCACAAAACTAAGATAAGGGATTAAGCTGGGAATCTCTGGTTATCCTGGATGAATTTAGCTGTGATTCAGTTTCATGAAAGCGGAGGCACATAAGTTACTATGGAGATTTATTCTGTGCAGCTAGCCTGCTCCCGACCAGGTAGGCTTTATTAATCTTGCTGTTTAGACAGCAACCACTCTCATCTGAAACCAGTGTGTTTCTTAGTTATGATACATGTGATGTAAAAAAAATATTAATCAAAGAACGTGTCCTTTCCTAGATGACAGATGCACAAGCCTTTTTTAACTGCTAAAATTAGTGAAATGTGACTATCGGCACCTTCAGAAGTAACTCATACATATTATGTATATATTGTAGGAGACATTTTATCAGGGCACAACCAGTCTGTAAAACGTTCTTATATTCAATTTTGAGTTCTTTTTTTCTCCAGTCATGTTTGTTCTGTATGAACATTGATTGACAGGTGTAGAAAAAACTGTACAATAACTGTACAGCAAACACAAACTGATCAGCTTTTGCAAATAAATTCTTCGGTCAATCTCCTTGGAAAAAAGTAAAATTGAGTCCCACAGCTTACAACTAATTTTTGCAAATGACAAGAAACTCCTTAAATGTGATGATTAATCATCACATTTATAATTGTTAGGTTATGTAATTCTCTTTTATGCCCCCTTGATTCTTTTATTTAAAGTAATTTTTTGGCCATTTTATGCTTTATTTGAGGGGGACAATGGAGAGAGATAGACAACCTGTGGAGAGATGAGGGGAGTGACACACAGCAGGGGTCCAGCTAGTTGGGATTCAAATAAGACTGCTGCCCAGAGTGTTAAGCCCATGTGGCACGCACCCTAACCACTCGACCACCAAGACACCCCTCCCCCTGATTCTTTTAAAATATTGAATTTGTACTTAAAATATAAACTTGCCTTGACTGGTTAATGAATGTATATTTTAGGGTGCTTATTCAGGCACTCCACTGCAAATTATATGTTTGACTTCTTCATACATTTCCATAAGTAGCTGTTGCTCATTAGTAGAGCTGGGCGGTATTGACGGTATGAACGGTACACCGTTGTAAATATGTGCCACAGTATAGCTTTTGGCTTTACCGTCAAACCGCGGACACGTGTGCGCTGATATGTAGGTGCCGCGGCTGCCGGAGCTGATTTCTGCCACTCCAGTCAATGCTTGTGTTTCCACCAGATGCACTGCTCCGCTCCGATATGCGCTGAGTCTATTTTTGACGGAGCCACGCTGAAGCTGCGTCAAAGTTGCACAGAGCAGATCGAGCCAGGCAGGAAGTCAGACACAGGAAAGGCACAAAGCATCCGGTCAATTTTCAAAATAAAACATTAGGCTATGTGCGGACTACCGCCTTCTTACCCACAATGGAAGCACAAAAAAAAACAGAAATATAACCAAATCAAACCTTTATTTTTGTACTAAAAATTTATATTTCTCACAGTATAGATGCTTCAAAAGAGGACAGAACACTGGGACGACTAGTGAATGACGATCACATACATCCCAACTGCAAAGTCAAGAGGATAATGGTCAAAGGAAGGCCACACTTGTGTCTATATTTTCCATCAAGGAAATCTTTCCAGGCGAGGAGATAACATATAACTATGGTGATTCCTCTTGGCCATGGCGCTCAGTGGTGAGTTAAGGTTCACAGGTTCTCTTTATTGTACCGTATACAATTAGGTTTGTTGTTTGTGCTGCTTAGTAACAATCATTTTCTGGTTCAGTGACAGCACTATTTGTGTTGGTGGAGCCAAAATAAACAATAAAATTAACAAATCATAGTATGTTATTTTTATTACTGTTAACCAATAAATGGCATTAGTGGACCTGTTATTGTCCTGAATATCAGCCCAGCTGTGATTTGGTTGTAGGCATGAGGCCGCAGGCCAAGGCCTAGAGTGTGATATTGCTTAATTAACAAATATTTGAACAGTTTCACAGCATTAGGTGAGGTAGAAGGTCAGCTGGGTCATTGTAGATGTTGTTTTATTTCTTTATTTAGTTTATAAAGGACAGTGTGCACTTAAATTAATCATTCATGAGAATGTGTACGTCTGCATAACTGTGAAAACTTTGAGATTGTAGAAATTGGTTGTAGACCTACAAATTGTATGCTACATGACTCATTACTCCCATCTTCCTTTTCTTAATGACTACTAAGTGAAAACACTGACTAGTAAATTGACTAGTAAATTTCCTCTGTACTATTTCAGGCACCCTGTGAAGAACCATCTGACCCAAACTTGTGAGCCAGTCTCAGAAAAGGCAAAGTTGTTATTTGCACCATCACAGTCAATTGCTGTATTTGTCACCTTCAATACATTAGAAATGGTTTTGGTCCTTTAAAGTCTATATGACAGACTCATTACTCCTGTCTTCCTTCTTTCTGCTGACTATTAACTAACATTTCTGCCATACACATGGCTGGTGTCGTGACACAATGTTTGTGAAATGAAAATGAATTGGTTCATGTTCAAATGTCAACTCTGTTCCTGTCATTGACTCATTCACAGGACGTCTGTGATGGGGTTGACATGATGGCAGCGGTTAGTTCAACTCCCGCAACATCAAAAGACGACACTGTAAGTTGACAGTATTCCTGTAATATGATTTTACATCCAGGCATAATACTGTTTTGTTTGATGTTATGATGGTGCTCAAGAGTGCACACACACACACACTGTCCTGACCTGACAGGATTGTAGGGACGCAGTGTGTTGTAAGGACAGAAGCAAACCTGTTAAACATTCAAACTGAGATTTGTGTGTCGGATGGGCACTTCTCAGACCTGAATTATGAGGACCCCGTTTTTCATGAATTCAATTCTACATTTCTTCACACAATAGGTTTCAGAAGTTGGTTATGTGTTATGTTAAGGATTCCCATGGTCATAGGAAACCACTACGGTTATAGGAAACCTGAAAAAGTCATAGAATATCAAATAGTTTTGGCTCATTACTCCTGTCTTCCTTCTTTCTGCTGACTATTAACTAACATTTCTGCCATACACATGGCTGGTGTCGTGACACAATGTTTGTGAAATGAAAATGAATTGGTTCATGTTCAAATGTCAACTCTGTTCCTGTCATTGACTCATTCACAGGACGTCTGTGATGGGGTTGATATGATGGCAGCGGTTAGTTCAACTCCCGCAACATGAAAAGACGACACTGTAAGTTGTCAGTATTCCTGTAATATGATTTTACATCCAGGCATAATACTGTTTTGTTTGATGTTATGATGGTGCTTAAGAGTCCACACACACACACACACACACACACACACACACACACACACACACACACACACACACACACACACACACACACACACTCGTTTATCTGGGACAGTGGACAAAAAGGTGTCTGCTGGGGACCACCCTTTCTAAATGAGATACAGACATGGTTCCAAGTCCCAATTTTCTTTTTCAATTTTAGATTTTCATGTATCACTTAAAATGTTAAGATTTCACATTTCAAAATTTTCACTTATTGCATATGACATTTACCAACACGATGGGGACTTAAGAAGAGGGTTGGTGCCGGGTGCCGCCAATAAGGTGGGACAAATGTGTAATGAAAAGTCTGTCACATTTTATATTTAACAGCAGGCAACAGAGTGTAAAGTTGATCAGTAACTGCCACAATTACCTGAAAGTAGAGTAATTACATAACAAGTGCTTTAAAACTACTCTGTTTAATTGTTTATTGTTGCTTCACAGAACTGCAGCAGTGCATTTACATGTATTTTTGCCTGCATGGAACCTTTAATATAACAACATGGCATCTTTAATATAAAAATAATTAGTTAACCCTTACACTGTTCATAGTCTAGTGGGAAGAGAGGGGTATCATGCACCCCCTGAAAATATACTTCTAATTAGTGTTTCTACATTGGAAAAAATGTGTAGAAAATGATGAGCTATGGTTTATCTCTTTTGTAGAACAAGGATCAAACACTATAATAGAACTCTTCTTGATGTAACCACTCTTCTCTTTCCCATGCCAGATAAACAGTCAAGTAATTGGTTCTCCACTATGAATCACTCATCCTTTCACTGAAATCATCACAGTCAAACTCATCCTCTCCTTCCTCTTTCTCCTCCTCTTCCTGTTCATGCTCTCCAGTGTCAAGGAGATCAGCCAGTGAAGTTGGTAGGATAGGACCGCAGGACCACACCGGTTTCAACACTCCTTCATCAGTCTTCATCCATCCCTGCCCCTCATCATAGGGTTTTGGTTTTTGTGTCGCCTTGTACAACCAAGCTGATAAACCTATTCTGGAAAAACCAAAACCCTATGATGAGGGGCAGGGATGGATGAAGACTGATGAAGGAGTGTTGAAACCGGTGTGGTCCTATCCTACCAACTTCACTGGCTGATCTCCTTGACACTGGAGAGCATGAACAGGAAGAGGAGGAGAAAGAGGAAGGAGATAATGAGTCTCTGAAAAGTAGGAGCGTAACAGTACAAAAACTTCTGTTATGTATGAAATAAAATGTATAAAATAAAGTGCAAATTACAGCTGTTATAATAAATGATTGCATTGCATATAAATTGCAAATGAATAATCTGAGCAGATCATTGCTGTTAGAGGAACTTCAAACGCTGACCTGTGAGGTTCAGCTGTAACAGATCAAACGATGGTCACTTTGTTAGAGCTGCATTAACAGCCTCTCTTTCGAACACAAAACAAGAGAACAACTTGCAGTTAGCGTGACCTTGTAGACTGCCACTTCCAAGTGTCTATACGGTTTTTCACATAGTACTTAACAGCATCCCAGGTCCTACCTTTAAGTGCCTCTGGAAATGCATGGATACATTCAAGACACTGTGCTTTACAAGGAACCTTGCCAGTCTTAATGCTGCGCATCAGCTTCTGTTCCACGGCTTGGACTTCTTCCTTGCTCCACATCTTCCTCTTCATTCTTGATGAATCTATGAAAAATAAAATAAGATGAAATCAAGGTTGGTGGGAGTGATTACTATAGATGTGTGTGTGTGTGTGTGTGTGTGTGTGTGAGCTATAGACAGTCCGGAGGCTGCACTGCCCTCGGAGTTGTGTTCTGCCTTTTTTCGTTCCGTCAACATCACATCCCTGGGCATTGATAAGAGGAATCGATAAGCTCGGAGAATTATGATGTTGATGGATTGAGCCAGTTTGAGCCAGTTCTCAACTGGAACTGGTTCTCGATTCCCATCCCTAAATTTGATGCAATTAGTAAGCGAACATAAGGAAACGGCAACATGAGTTGTTCACTCCTTATAAGCCTATTATTGCAAATGCTATAAGAAAAATAAATACGCATATTGTCAACAGTCTTTACTGTCTGTTAGGGCTGCACGATTATTGCCAAAATGATCATCACGATTATTTTGATCAATATTGATATCACGATTATTTACCACGATTATTCATGGAGGGGGGGGGGGGGGGTGATTACGGCCTGGCGGAGTTGTTGAGGGGGGGGGGGGGGGGGGCGAGATTACGGGCTCGCAGAGTTGTTGAGGGTGGGGGGGGGGGGGGGGGTATTATCTGCCTGCTTCGCCCGTGCCTAAATCCGCCACGGCATACGGTGTTGCGCTGTACATGCTCACTTTTATTGAGAATGAGGAGTCACGTGATTTTTGGGGAGGGGAGGGGTTTGAGCCCGTCCACCATGATGGCATCCACGGCTATCGGTTGCCAGGGGCAACGTTGTCAGAGCGGCATAGAGACAGATGAGCAAATACGCAACATAGAGAAATAAAGAGTGAAGGGCAATTTCCACCAGAACCGTCACAGAAGCGGCACGGCAATAAAAACGTTCGCCGAAGACATTAGAAACCATTATAGTCAATGTAGGCTATTCCACTGGATACGGCAGCGGCACGGAACCGTCACCAAACCGACACTACTCTTTTTGAAAGTTGCCGGTTCGCAGCCGTGTCTCAGAACACTTGTACAGCCATTCAGTTTATGATCTTTATTCATTAATTGCGCCACGGCCGGACTGACGCGGATATTCTCTGATATTATGTAAGCATAAGCACCGCGGAAACCACTGCTGTCAAAAGACGCTGATCCATTTTCACTGTTGACGCGAGTTGCTCTAGTTCTACCTCCACGGCCCTGCAGCGGGCAATTATCGGACAAGATTGTCCTATAGTGTGTGGTGTTCCGTCTTGTGTTCGAATCTCATGTATTTGTATTTACGATCGGAGAGCAACAAATCGGCTGAGATTCTCTTTATGTGTGTGGTGTACATCCGACTCAAAAATCGCATAAGATTAAAATATCTTGTAGTGTGGGGCAGCCTTCAGTGCGTTGTCCATTTAGGGAACCTGACAAACTGTAACCCACTGTTCTTATGGTTTCCTCGATGATCGTGTGAGGCATTGAAGCAGTTTTTAACGTGGCAGTTATTTCCAGGCACTGTTAAAACAGTACAGAGTTGCAACAACCTCCTCTGCTAGCAGCTACCGTGTCAACAACAACGCAAAGCTCAGCTGCACTCGGAGGGGCGTACCTTCAACATGGCGGGAAGGGGGGGGGGGCTCTGTGCCGTGACGACAACTCCTCATTCTAGGGCGTGGGCGGGGCTCGTTTCTTTTTTGTTTTTCTTTTTTTTGCGGATGCATTATTTTAAAAAAAACAATGTGGGTGGGGAGCACGCATTTGAAATATCGCGAGAACACTACGTGTCAACGTGGGAAGCCAATATCATCATTGTGATAAAAATTTGATATATTGTGCAGCCCTACTGTCTGTAAGCACTGTGAGAAAATGATGCCTTATTTTATTTTATATATATGCGCTCCATTGTTCCTCTCGGTCGTATGCGGACTCCTCCGCCGACAGAGCAGCCGGAGGAGTCGGCATACGACCGAGAGGAACAATGGAGTGTCGGATAAATGATATGGACCCGAAGTGAACTGACAGCTGTCTACTGAAAACATCTTTCTCGAATGCCGCCTGAGTTTGTTGTTGCTGGTGATGTAAAGAGGTCAACCGGTGGCTCTATTACCACTAGTTGAAATGGGCACAGCGCCACCTATCGTACCGGGGCATGACACGCTTCGGCCAATGAATCGGTTTACTCACCGCCATGTATACGCGGACAATTGCAGTTGTCCAATTGAGGAGCATAGTATACATAGCATGTAAACGTACTGAATGTCTGTATGAGACTAGAAAATAACCCTCTGAGACAGGTTATTGGTAAAATACCTTTTCTTGGCTGTGATGAGGTATCAGACTCATGGTCCTCCTCTGTAGGTGTCCTCTTGATGGGGTTTGTCTTCTTCACAGGTCTTGACCCTCCTTGAAAACAGATACAATGGTAGAAAAGTTCACTTAAAGCACTGCATCTTTGAAGACTTTAAGAAAACCACATTTTCAAATACATTTTCAATATTCAAATTTTTTCTCCAGGTATGATGAGGATGTTGATTTGTGTATCTTGCATCAAATTATATATAAACACATAACAAAATTACAGAAACTGTCCCTGGTGCAGACATTGAAGAAAGAAGGTTGAGGTAAAAGTTAAATAGACAAGTTAGAGCACAGCTTAAAAAACAATAAATAAATAAATGAGTAAAAGTACTCTGATATTAAAATAAGTTTATAATAAAAAATTATCAATTGTGTATTAAGTGGATTGTTACACCCACTGAGACAGGTTATTGGTAAAATACCTTTTCTTGGCTGTGATGAGGTATCAGATTCATGGTCCTCCTCTGTACGTGTCCTCTTGATGGGTTTCGTCTTCTTCACAGGTCTTGACCCTCCTTTGCTTGGCTGTGATGAGGTATCAGACTCATGGTCCTCTGTCCAGGTCCTTGATCTACCTGTACGCAAACAGATGGACAATATAATGTTTTGAAAAGAGTGCCGCGGGGAGAACATCCCACAGCATTTATCCATATAACGGGTGGTGATGGTATCAGTCACAAAAAAGCCCATAAAACTACCCAAAGACTTTGTAAAATTCCATCATACTGCTTGTCCGCTGCAATCCAAGTGTCTCGAAGCCATGACATACAGTTGACTTAAAATATAATTCAGTATATTTTGTAGCCTAAATATTAACTGTAGCCTGTTCGCCTGGAGAGGATTAAAAAACTACACCGGATTTCTCATCAGGATGAGGGTGAGTGGATAATGATTGAATATTGACTTGGGATGAACCATTCCTTTAAAATACCTCTGGTTAGCTGTGATGACGCATCAGACTCCTGGTCCTCCTCTGTAGGTGTCCTCTCAACAGGTCTGTTCTTTTTCACTGGTCTTAGACCTTCAAGGAAAAACAAAAAGATGCAATGTTAAAAAAGCTCACTTGAAGCACTGAATGTACTAAATCGTCCACTCCATGGAATAGGAGAACACAAGTCATGCCAACATTGACCTGTTTTGTTTTTAACTATATAGTAGGGTTGATACCCCACCCAAGGACCCCAAATCTGACACAAATTAGACTTCAGACCCCCATTAGATAAAAGCGTTAGATGTTTTACATACATAAAGTTTATTAAATTCATGACAAAATAGTCATGAATTTACGTTTGAATTTAACATTCTGTAATTGTGTTATGGTGTGAACAAGTGAAAACGAATTATTCCCCTTTTTGCCGGTAACCCCTGGGAGTGTCCAGACCCCACTTCGAGAACCACTGGTTCAGTGAATGTACCTGAGTTAGAGGATAGACTCGTCATCACATCTTCATCTTCACTTCCAGATAGAGAGCCGTCTTCAGGTACTTCCTCTGAATAAACACAGCAAAAAATGTTGTGACCCAGCATGACAAACATATGACACATTTAAACCATCACAAATTAAAATGATAAAAATAGTGTGTGCAAGGTGAGGTTTTACCATTTGGATCAATGCTGATCTCGTCCAATGTCATGCCTTTAAATTGTGATAGCTCTCCTCTCTCACAGGCCATAAGCAACTTTGCAACTTTGGCAACTTGTAATGTCCCTTCAGGGAGCCGATAATATTGTCGATGGACCCTGATGTTGTGACCCATAAAACCTGCGAGGCAGTCCTCCCCATTGTCTTTCAAGTTCAGAACTTGTGACATTGTTGCCATTTGTTTCCTTAATCTTGTCGATGTCAATGTTTGCGGGTCCTTCACCCCGCATTCACATGCAATAGCACAGATGGCATCAGATCCTCTGAGGTGACTTTCTGCCTCAGGTCTACCAAACAAATACAAATTCTCAACTGGCACATCACATCGTCGTCGATAAGTCACCAGCATCTGTATGGAGGACACCATGTCTGGGAGTAAGACAGGGACCTTTTTGCCCCGCTTACCTTTGATTTCGACATGCTCAAAGTATTTGCAGAGCTTCTTTTCCATGTCATTCAAGGCAAGGTCAAGATCTGGATTACTGGCAAAGGTGTTTCTCAACAGGAAGTCATTCAGGGACATCTTTGAAACTTCTCCCTCTCTCCGACGATTGAAGACGATCACTTCACAAAGCGTTAGTTTAGCAAGACTTAACCAGTTCCTCTTATTTGGTGCAGTTTCAAGATTGGATCGATACTTGGGCCTTTCTGTGTCAATATGGTTGTGCAGTCTCACAACATCTTCACAGTAGGGGATAAGAAGAGGTTTATTCCATTTCGACTCTCTGAGGTTCCTTAGTGCATGCGAAGACACCCACTCATCCCATTTCTTCTCTTTCAATGTCCTGAACGTCACCACATTTTCAAGGGCCTTCTTGTTCTCTGACATCCTTGCTTCAAACTCTGCAATATCTGCAATTTTAGTTAGACTATGGCCTAGTTTGAGCGACAAGGATGGAATCTTGAAACTGCTGGTATCTTCACTCCATCCACAGACCATCTTCACAGCTTTCACGACATGGCAGAAAGAAGTCCTGTATCGTTTTCAGCTTGCCAAGGGTCTTTGCTAGGAGAACTAATCTTCCCATTTCCCGCATTTTTTGTCTGATGTATTGGTGTTGGCTTTTGTCTGTGCCTTTTTTGTTATAGAATTGTTCTCCTAACTTCAGAATATATTTTTCTTGCCGAATTATGTCTGTTATGTTGTCTTGATTCATGCCATTTACTAGGCCCCAGACTTTGTCATTTATCCCTTTTGGGACAGGCTGTCCAGCAGCACAAAGTGACTGCACTCTAGTTCTGCCTGGCTTCATGCCTTTCTTTGCTAGTTTGCATTTTTTCATGTGCCGCCACAACCCTTTCCTTTTGAGTAATGCCTCACAGTATGTGCAGTGCAAATAGTCGTTTACATTCACTGGTTCAATGCTTTGCTGAAAGGGAACCATCACCCCTTTACCCTCCTCCAGGACCTCAAAATTGTGGCGACGATTGCCTTTATTAGGGACCGAGCAGCAGAACCTGCAAGGTCCCTATTGTTTTTGGTCCGATTATTAGGGACCGAGCCAAACATGGCAAGGACCCTATTGAAACCCTCGTGATTATTCTTCCGCCGTATTTTCCAGCACTTTGACTGCATTTTTCCCCCCCTGAACATATACGAAAACTCAATTTTTTTTGGTGCAATTGTGGGGACTGGTGAAAAATTTGATATTCTAGCCCTCAAATTCACATTCGCCCCTAGGTGGCGCTATAGCAACTGTTCAAAAGTGCAAACTTTGCACAAGCAGCACGCGTCACCAGTTTGACCTACACTCATGAAACTTTACACACACATGAAAATCCTCATGATGAACAAAAAAGTCTCTTGAACTGAACATTTCCGGGTTGCCAGATTTTCCGCCATTTTGAATTATGTTAAAAACAGCAAATTGCCTAAGGATCCCAGGTTTTTCGACTTTGACAAAAATCCTTTGGCAGATATCATCTATGGCCGATTATCTTCAATATGACTTAAGGATTAGTCTGTACAATAAAATTTCAAGCTCCCATGAGCCATTGAGTTCTAAAATGGGTGTGGTTGAAAATGCCTAAAAAGTAAATTGCTCATATCAACATCAAGTTGGACTCCTATGATGTTGACTCAGATACAAAAGTTGTTCAGAATCAAATTCTGAACAAGATAAAGTAAAAAAAAATTAAAATGGGGCGTGCCATCGGAATGGGCGTGGCCTGTCACTAAAAGCGCCACAGTTCATAGACACAATGTTTGATTTGAGCGGAACAAACTTAGTGGCCATTGAGGACCAAAGTTTCAACTGCTCAAGTAAAATGAAGTCGATTGCCAAAACAACATGGCCGCCAGAGGAGGGTAAATCACTCAGCGGAGACCGTAATAGTTATGGCGGAGACCGTAATAGTTAGGGACCGAGCCAAACATGGCAAGGTCCCTATTGAAACCCTCATGATTATTAGGGACCGAGCCAAACTTGGCAAGGACCCTATTGAAACCCCCATGATTATTCTTCTTCTTATTATTTTCCAGGATTTCGACTGCATTTTTCCCCCCCTGCACATATTCGAAAACTCATTTTTTCTTGGCACATTTTGTGGGACTGGTGAAAAATTTGATATTCTAGCCCTCAAATTCACATTCGCCCCTAGGTGGCGCTATACCAACTATGCCAAAATTTCAACCTTTGCACAAGCATAACTCGTCACTGGTCGGACCTAAACTCATGAAACTTTGCACACATATGCAAATCCTCATAATGAAGAAATTTGCAGATACTAACTTAGCACTTCCGGTAGCCACATTTCCCGCCATTTTGAATTTAGTTAAAAACAGTAAATTCCCCAAGGATCCCAGGTTTTTCGACTTTCACAAAAATCCTTTGGCACATATTATCTATGGCCCATTATCTTCAATCTGACATAAGGATTAGTCTGTAGGATAAATTTCAAAGTACCCATGAGCCATTGAGTTCTAAAATGGGTGTGTTTTTCACCCCAAAAATAGTAAATTGCACATATCTACATGAAGTTGGACTCCTATGATGTTGGACCCCTCTACTAAAGTTGTTCAGAATCAAATTCTGAACAAGATTAATTCAACATTTTCTCAAATGGGGCGTGGCTTCGAAGTGGGCGTGGCCTGTTACTAAAATAGCCACAGTTCATAGACGCAATGTTTGATTTGAGCGGGACCAACTCAGTGGTCGTTAGGTACCAAAGTTCTAACTGCTCAATTAAAATTGAGTCGATTGAAAAAACAACATGGCCGCCAGAGCCTCAAAATCACTGTGCGGAGATCATAATAGTTATGAATATGAAATTCACAGGACACGTGTAAACTGGTGCCGATAGCTCACATACCAAAATTCGTGTTTCTATTTTTTGTAGCGCCCCCTACAGGAACTTTAAAAAGCAGCCCCTGCGCCACGTTTCACCAATATGTATGAAACTCAGTATTCACGTACAATGTCCCCATACCTACAGAAAAGCCTCTTGGACCCATGCCCCAAACCCCACAGGAAGTCGGCTATTTGCATTTCTAATTTTCACTTTTGGCGGCCATTTTGAATTTTTTTCACTTTTTGGCCTTGTATTTGAATGAACTCCTCCTAGGGAATTTATCAAATCTGCTTCAAAATTGGTCAGTACAGTCATGAAGTGGTGTTGAACCAAATTCGTGCTATTTGTGACTGTACGTTGAAGGGCGTGTCCGTGGCGTGCTGTCAAAGTTGGCCATTTTTTAATTCCGTCGCCTTGTATTTGAACTAACTCCTCCTAGGGAATTTATCGGATCTGCTTCAAATTTGGTCATTACAGTCATGAAGTGGTGCTGAACCAAAATCGTGCTATTTGTGACTGTACGTTGAAGGGCGTGTCCGTGGCGTGCCGTCAAATTTGGCCATTTTTGAATTCCGTCGCCTTGTATTTGAACTAACTCCTCCTAGGGAATTTATCGAATCTGCTTCCAAATTGGTCAGTACAGTCATGAAGTGGTGCTGAACCAAAATCGTGCTATTTGTGACTGTACGTTGAAGGGCGTGTCCGTGGCGTGCCGTCAAATTTGGCCATTTTTGAATTCCGTCGCCTTGTATTTGAACTAACTCCTCCTAGGGAATTTATCGAATCTGCTTCCAAATTGGTCAGTACAGTCATGAAGTGGTGCTGAACCAAAATCGTGCTATTTGTGATTGTACGTTGAAGGGCGTGTCCGTGGCGTGATGTCAAAGTTGGCCATTTTTGAATTCCGTCGCCTTGTATTTGAACTAACTCCTCCTAGGGAATTTATCGGATCATTGATGTAGGGTTAATAATGTTAGTTAAAGTTGTTACAACATGTAATTCAGTTAAATGTGGTCTTACATGTTCTTGCGGCTGCGTCACGTGCGGTCCTAACATGTGCACATCTTGCCAGCACACATGTTACGACGGCACGTGACGCGGCCGCAAGCCGGCGCGAATTTTTTTTTAAACTGCACTTTTTTAAAACTGCGCGCAGTGATGAACGGGACCTCGTGCCGGCTTGCGGCTGCGTCACGTGCGGTCCTAACATGTGCACATCTTGCCAGCACACATGTTACGACGGCACGTGACGCGGCCGCAAGCCGGCGCGATTTTTTTTTAAAACTGCGCGCAGTGATGAACGGGACCTCGTAGTGGCGGCTGCAAGCCGGCGCGAGGTCCCGTTCATCACTGCGCGCAGTTTTAATTAGGGACCGAGCCAAACATGGCAAGGTCCCTATTGAAACCCTCGTGTTTCTTCTTCTTATTATTTTACCTCATCTTCGACTGCATTTTTCCCCCCCTGCACATATTCGAAAACTCATTTTTATTTGGCACATTTTGTGGGACTGGTGAAAAATTTGATATTCTAGCCCTCAAATTCACATTCGCCCCTAGGTGGCGCTATACCAACTATGCCAAAATTTCAACGTTTGCACAAGCATAACTCGTCACCGGTTGGACCTAAACTCATGAAACTTTGCACACATATGCAAATCCTCATAATGAAGAAATTTGCAGATACTAACTTAGCACTTCCGGTAGCCAGATTTCCCGCCATTTTGAATTTAGTTAAAAACAGTAAATTCCCCAAGGATCCCAGGTTTTTCGACTTTGACAAAAATCCTTTCGCACATATCATCTATGGCCCATTATCTTCAATCTGACATAAGGATTAGTCTGTAGGATAAATTTCAAAGTACCCATGAGCCATTGAGTTCAAAAAGGGGTGTGTTTTTCACCCCAAAAATAGTAAATTGCACATATCTACATTAATTGGACTCCTATGGTGTTGGACCTCTCTACTAAAGTTGTTCATAATCAAATTCTGAACAAGAATAAGTCAACAATTTTTCAAATGGGGCGTGGCATCGAAGTGGGCGTGGCCCGTTACTAAAATAGCCACAGTTCATAGACGCAATGTTTGATTTGAGCGGGACCAACTCAATGGCCGTTAGGTACCAAAGTTCTAACTGCTCACCAAAAATTAAGTCGATTTAAAAAACAACATGGCCGCCAGAGGAGGGTCGATCACTCTGCGGACACCGTAATAGTTATGAATATGAAATTCACAGGACACGTGTAGACTGCTGCTTGTAGCTCACATACCAAAATTCGTGTTTCTCATGTGTGTAGCGCCCCCTACAGGAACTTTAAAAAGCAGCCCCTGCGCCACGTTTCACCAATATGTATGAAAATCGGTAGCCACGTATAAGGTCCCATGACCTACAGAAAAGCCTCTTGGACCCATGCTCCAAACCCCACAGGAAGTCGGAAATTTTAATTTTTTTCATTTTCACTCTCGGCGGCCATTTTGAAATCTTTTCACTTTTTTGCCTTGTATTTGAATGAACTCCTCCTAGGGAATTTATCGGATCTGCTTCAAAATTGGTCAGTACAGTCATGAAGTGGTGCTGAACCAAAATCGTGCTATTTGGGACTGTACGTTGAAGGGCGTGTCCGTGGCATGCCGTCAAAGTTGGCCATTTTTTAATTCCGTCGCCTTGTATTTGAACTAACTCCTCCTAGGGAATTTATCGGATCTGCTTCAAGTTTGGTCAATACAGTCATGAAGTGGTGCTGAACCAAAATCGTGCTATTTGGGACTGTACGTTGAAGGGCGTGTCCGTGGCGTGATGTCAAAGTTGGCCATTTTGAATGGAATTTCACTTTTTCGCATTGTATTTGAACGAACTCCTCCTAGGGAATTTATCGGATCTGCTTCACAATTGGTCAGTACAGTCATGAAGTGGTGCTGAACCAAAATCGTGCTATTTGTGATTGTACGTTGAAGGGCGTGGCCGTGGCGTGCCGTCAAAGTTGGCCGTTTTGAATTCCGTGGTCTTATTTTCGCTTTTTTCGCCTTGTATTTGAACGAACTCCTCCTAGGGAATTTATCGGATCTGCTTCACAATTGGTCAGTAGAGTCATGAAGTGGTGCTGAACCAAAATCGTGCTATTTGTGACTGTACGTTGAAGGGCATGGCCGTGGCGTGCTGTCAAAGTTGGCCATTTTGAATGGAATTGTTTCACTTTTTCGCCTTGTATTTCAACTAACTCCTCCTAGGGAATTTATCGGATCATTGATGTAGGGTTAATGAACATGTAATTCAGTTAAATGTGGTCTTACATGTTAATGTCAAAACAATCAGTAGGACACCACAGGGCACCTCTGCTTCTACAGATTACATAAATTTGCGAAATTCTTTTAAAACTGCGCTTTTTTAAAACTGCGCGCAGTGATGAACGGGACCTCGTGCCGGCTTGCGGCTGCGTCACGTGCGGTCCTAACATGTGCACATCTTGCCAGCACACATGTTACGACGGCACGTGACGCGGCCGCAAGCCGGCGCAAATTTTTTTTAAAACTGCGCGCAGTGATGAACGGGACCTCGTAGTGGCGGCTGCAAGCCGGCGCGAGGTCCCGTTCATCACTGCGCGCAGTTTTAATTCTTCTTCTTATTATTATTTTTAGCGACTTCGACTGCATTTTTCCCCCCCTGAACATATTCGAAAACTCATTTTTTTTTGGTGCAATTGTGGGGACTGGTGAAAAATTTGATATTCTAGCCCTCAAATTCACATTCGCCCCTAGGTGGCGCTATAGCAACTGTTCAAAAGTGCAAACTTTGCACAAGCAGCACGCGTCACCGGTTTGACCTACACTCATGAAACTTTGCACACACATGAAAATCCTCATGATGAACAAAAAAGTCTCTTGAACTGAACACTTCCGGTAGCCATATTTTCCGCCATTTTGAATTTAGTTAAAAACAGTAAATTCCCCAAGGATCCCAGGTTTTTCGACTTTGACCAAAATCCTTTGGCACATATCATATATGGCCCATTATCTTCAATCTGACTTAAGGATTAGTCTGTACAATAAAGTTTAGAGCACCAATGAGTTCTAAAAGTGGTGTGGTTGAAACCTCGAAAATAGTTAATTGCTCATATCAACGTCAAGTTGGACGCCTATGATGTTGGCCCCAATACAAAAGTTGTTCAGAATCAAATTCTGAACAATATAAAGTCAACATATTTTCAAATGGGGCGTGGCATCGAAATGGGCGTGGCCTGACACTAAAATCGCCACAGTTCATAGACGCAATGTTTGATTTCAGCAGGACTGACTTAGTGGCCGTTAGGTACCAAAGTTCTAACTGCTCACCAAAAATTTAGTCGATTTAAAAAACAACATGGCCGCCAGAGCCTCAAAATCACTGTGCGGAGACCGTAATAGTTATGAATATGAAATTCACAGCACACGTGTAAACTGGTGCCGATAGCTCACATACCAAAATTCGTGTTTCTATTTTTTGTAGCGCCCCCTACAGGAACTTTAAAAAGCAGCCCCTGCGCCACGTTTCACCAATATGTATGAAACTCAGTATTCACGTACAATGTGCCCATACCTACAGAAAAGCCTCTTGGACCCATGCCCCAAAACCCACCGGAAGTCGGAAATTTTAATTAGGGACCGAGCCAAACATGGCAAGGTCCCTATTGAAACCCTCATGTTTATTCTTCTTCTTCTTATTATTTTCCCTCATCTTCGACTGCATTTTTCCCCCCCTGCACATATTCGAAAACTCATTTTTATTTGGCACATTTTGTGGGACTGGTGAAAAATTTGATATTCTAGCCCTCAAATTCACATTCGCCCCTAGGTGGCGCTATACCAACTATGCCAAAATTTCAACGTTCGCACAAGCATAACTCGTCACCGGTTGGACCTAAACTCATGAAACTTTGCACACATATGCAAATCCTCATAATGAACAAATTTGCAGATACTAACTTAGCACTTCCGGTAGCCAGATTTCCCGCCATTTTGAATTTAGTTAAAAACAGTAAATTCCCCAAGGATCCCAGGTTTTTCGACTTTGACAAAAATCCTTTGGCACATATCATCTATGGCCCATTATCTTCAATCTGACATAAGGATTAGTCTGTAGGATAAATTTCAAAGTACCCATGAGCCATTGAGTTCAAAAAGGGGTGTGTTTTTCACCCCAAAAATAGTAAATTGCACATATCTACATTAATTGGACTCCTATGGTGTTGGACCTCTCTACTAAAGTTGTTCACAATCAAATTCTGAACAAGATTTAGTCAACAATTTTTCAAATGGGGCGTGGCATCGAAGTGGGCGTGGCCCGATACTAAAATAGCCACAGTTCATAGACGCAATGTTTGATTTGAGCGGGACCAACTCAATGGCCATTAGGTACCAAAGTTCTAACTGCTCACCAAAAATTAAGTCGATTTAAAATACAACATGGCCGCCAGAGGCTCAAAATCACTCTGCGGACACCGTAATAGTTATGAATATGAAATTCACAGGACACGTGTAAACTGGTGCCGATAGCTCACATACCAAAATTCGTGTTTCTATTTTTTGTAGCGCCCCCTACAGGAACTTTAAAAAGCAGCCCCTGCGCCACGTTTCACCTATATGTATGAAACTCAGTATTCACGTACAATGTGCCCATACCTACAGAAAAGCCTCTTGGACCCATGCCCCAAACCCCACAGGAAGTCGGCTATTTGCATTTCTAATTTTCACTTTTGGCGGCCATTTTGAATCTTTTTCACTTTTTTGCCTTGTATTTGAATGAACTCCTCCTAGGGAATTTATCGGATCTGCTTCAAAATTGGTCAGTACAGTCATGAAGTGGTGCTGAACCAACGCCGTGCTATTTGTGACTGTACGTTGAAGGGCGTGTCCGTGGCGTGATGTCAAAGTTGGCCATTTTGAATGGAATTTCACTTTTTCGCATTGTATTTGAACGAACTCCTCCTAGGGAATTTATCGGATCGTTGATGTAGGGTTAATGAACATGTAATTCAGTTAAATGTGGTCTTACATGTTAATGTAATTATGATGTATAATAATGTAATAATGTATATATACATTATTACATATACATTATAATAATGTAATTAAAATTCTTTTAAAACTGCGCTTTTTTAAAACTGCGCGCAGTGATGAACGGGACCTCGTGCCGGCTTGCGGCTGCGTCACGTGCGGTCCTAACATGTGCACATCTTGCCAGCACACATGTTACGACGGCACGTGACGCGGCCGCAAGCCGGCGCGAATTTTTTTTAAAACTGCGCGCAGTGATGAACGGGACCTCGTAGTGGCGGCTGCAAGCCGGCGCGAGGTCCCGTTCATCACTGCGCGCAGTTTTAATTTTTTTTTTTTTTGCCTTGTATTTGAACTAACTCCTCCTAGGGAATTTATCGGATCTGCTTCAAAATTGGTCAGTACAGTCATGAAGTGGTGCTGAACCAAAATCGTGCTATTTGTGACTGTACGTTGAAGGGCGTGTCCGTGGCATGCCGTCAAAGTTGGCCATTTTTGAATTCCGTCGCGTTGTATTTGAACTAACTCCTCCTAGGGAATTTATCGGATCTGCTTCAAATTTGGTCAGTACAGTCATGAAGTGGTGCTGAACCAAAATCGTGCTATTTGGGACTGTACGTTGAAGGGCGTGTCCGTGGCGTGATGTCAAAGTTGGCCATTTTGAATGGAATTTCACTTTTTCGCATTGTATTTGAACGAACTCCTCCTAGGGAATTTATCGCATCTGCTTCACAATTGGTCAGTACAGTCATGAAGTGGTGCTGAACCAAAATCGTGCTATTTGTGACTGTACGTTGAAGGGCGTGTCCGTGGCGTGCCGTCAAAGTTGGCCATTTTTGAAATCCGTCGCCTTGTATTAAACTTACTCCTCCTAGGGAATTTGTATTTGAACTAACTCCTCCTAGGGAATTTATCGGATCTGCTTCAAAATTGGTCAGTACAGTCATGAAGTGGTGCTGAAACAAAATCGTGCTATTTGTGACTGTACATTGAAGGGCATGGCCGTGGCGTGCTGTCAAAGTTGGCCATTTTGAATGGAATACTTTCACTTTTTCGCCTTGTATTTCAACTAACTCCTCCTAGGGAATTTATCGGATCATTGATGTAGGGTTAATAATGTTAGTTAAAGTTGTTACAACATGTAATTCAGTTAAATGTGGTCTTACATGTTAATGTCAAAACAATCAGTAGGACACCACAGGGCACCTTTGCTTCTACAGATTACATAAATTTGCGAATTTTTTTTAAAACTGCGCTTTTTTAAAACTGCGCGCAGTGATGAACGGGACCTCGTGCCGGCTTGCGGCTGCGTCACGTGCGGTCCTAACATGTGCACATCTTGCCAGCACACATGTTACGACGGCACGTGACGCGGCCGCAAGCCGGTGCGATTTTTTTTTAAAACTGCGCGCAGTGATGAACGGGACCTCGTAGTGGCGGCTGCAAGCCGGCGCGAGGTCCCGTTCATCACTGCGCGCAGTTTTAATTATGAATATGAAATTCACAGGACACGTGTAGACTGGTGCCTGTAGCTCACATACCAAAAATCCTGGTTCTCATGTTTGTAGCGCCCCCTACAGGAACTTTAAAAAGCAGCCCCTGCGCCACGTTTCACCAATATGTATGAAACTCGGTATGCACGTACAATGTGGCAATACCTACAGAAAAGCCTCTTGGACCCATGCTCCAAAACCCACCGGAAGTCGGAAATTTTAATTTTTTCATTTTCACTCTTGGTGGCCATTTTGAATTTTTTTCACTTTTTTGCCTTGTATTTGAATGAACTCCTCCTAGGGAATTTATCGGATCTGCTTCAAAATTGGTCAGTACAGTCATGAAGTGGTGCTGAACCAAAATCGTGCTATTTGTGACTGTACGTTGAAGGGCGTGTCCGTGGCATGCCGTCAAAGTTGGCCATTTTTGAATTCCGTCGCCTTGTATTTGAACTAACTCCTCCTAGGGAATTTATCGGATCTGCTTCAAAATTGGTCAGTACAGTCATGAAGTGGTGCTGAACCAAAATCGTGCTATTTGTGACTGTACGTTGAAGGGCGTGTCCGTGGCGTGATGTCAAAGTTGGCCATTTTGAATGGAATTTCACTTTTTCGCATTGTATTTGAACGAACTCCTCCTAGGGAATTTATCGCATCTGCTTCACAATTGGTCAGTACAGTCATGAAGTGGTGCTGAATCAAAATCGTGCTATTTGTGACTGTACGTTGAATGGCGTGGCCGTGGCGTGCCGTCAAAGTTGGCCGTTTTGAATTCCGTGGTCTTATTTTCGCTTTTTTCCCCTTGTATTTGAACGAACTCCTCCTAGGGTATTTATCGGATCAGCTTCACAATTACTCAGTACAGTCAAAAAATGGTGCTCAACCAACGCCGTGTTATTTGCGACTGTACGTTGAGGGGCGTGTCCGTGGCGTGCCGTCAAATTTGTCCGTTTTGAATTCCGTGGTCTTATTTTCGCTTTTTTCCCCTTGTATTTGAACGAACTCCTCCTAGGGAATTTATCGGATCTGCTTAAAAATTGGTCAGTACAGTCATGAAGTGGTGCTGAAACAAAATCGTGCTATTTGTGACTGTACGTTGAAGGGCGTGTCCGTGGCATGCCGTCAAAGTTGGCCATTTTTGAATTCCGTCGCCTTGTATTTGAACTAACTCCTCCTAGGGAATTTACCTCATCTGCTTCTACAGATTACATAAATTCGCGATTTTTTTTTAAAACTGCGCTTTTTTAAAGCTGCGCGCAGTGATGAACGGGACCTCGTGCCGGCTTGCGGCTGCGTCACGTGCGGTCCTAACATGTGCACATCTTGCCAGCACACATGTTACGACGGCACGTGACGCGGCCGCAAGCCGGCGCGAATTTTTTTTAAAACTGCGCGCAGTGATGAACGGGACCTCTTACCGGCTTGCGGCTGCATCACGTGCGGTCCTAACATGTGCACATCTTGCCAGCACACATGTTAGGACGGCACGTGACGCGGCCGCAAGCCGGCGCGAGGTCCCGTTCATCACTGCACGCAGTTTTAATTAGGGACCGAGCCAAACTTGGCAAGGACCCTATTGAAACCCTCATGTTTATTAGGGACCGAGCCAAACATGGCAAGGTCCCTATTGAAACCCTCATGATTATTCTTCTTCTTCTTCTTCTTATTAGGGACCGAGCCAAACATGGCAAGGACCCTATTGAAACCCTCGTGATTATTCTTCTTCTTCTTATTTTCCCTCATCTTCGACTGCATTTTTCCCCCCCTGCACATATTCGAAAACTCATTTTTATTTGGCACATTTTGCGGGACTGGTGAAAAATTTGATATTCTAGCCCTCAAATTCACATTCGCCCCTAGGTGGCGCTATACCAACTATGCCAAAATTTCAACGTTTGCACAAGCATAACTCGTCACCGGTTGGACCTAAACTCATGAAACTTTGCACACATATGCAAATCCTCATAATGAACAAATTTGCAGATACTAACTTAGCACTTCCGGTAGCCAGATTTTCCGCCATTTTGAATTTAGTTAAAAACAGTAAATTCCCCAAGGATCCCAGGTTTTTCGACTTTGACAAAAATCCTTTGGCACATATCATCTATGGCCCATTATCTTCAATCTGACATAAGGATTAGTCTGTAGGATAAATTTCAAAGTACCCATGAGCCATTGAGTTCTAAAATGGGTGTGTTTTTCACCCCAAAAATAGTAAATTGCACATATCTACATGAAGTTGGACTCCTATGATGTTGGACCCCTCTACTAAAGTTGTTCAGAATCAAATTCTGAACAAGATTAATTCAACATTTTCTCAAATGGGGCGTGGCTTCGAAGTGGGCGTGGCCTGTTACTAAAATAGCCACAGTTCATAGACGCAATGCTTGATTTGAGCGGGACCAACTCAGTGGTCGTTAGGTACCAAAGTTCTAACTGCTCAATTAAAATTGAGTCGATTGAAAAAACAACATGGCCGCCAGAGCCTCAAAATCACTGTGCGGAGATCATAATAGTTATGAATATGAAATTCACAGGACACGTGTAGACTGGTGCCGGTAGCTCACATACCAAAATTCGTGTTTCTCATGTGTGTAGCGCCCCCTACAGGAACTTTAAAAAGCAGCCCCTGCGCCACGTTTCACCAATATGTATGAAACTCAGTATTCACGTACAATGTCCCCATACCTACAGAAAAGCCTCTTGGACCCATGCCCCAAACCCCACAGGAAGTCGGCTATTTGCATTTCTAATTTTCACTTTCGGCGGCCATTTTGAATGTTTTTCACTTTTTGGCCTTGTATTTGAATGAACTCCTCCTAGGGAATTTATCGGATCTGCTTCAAAATTGGTCAGTACAGTCATGAAGTGGTGCTGAACCAAAATCGTGCTATTTGTGACTGTACGTTTAAGGGCGTGTCCGTGGCGTGCTGTCAAAGTTGGCCATTTTTGAATTCCGTCGCCTTGTATTTGAACTAACTCCTCCTAGGGAATTTATCGGATCTGCTTCAAAATTGGTCAGTACAGTCATGAAGTGGTGCTGAACCAAAATCTTGCTATTTGTGATTGTACGTTGAAGGGCGTGTCCGTGGCATGCCGTCAAAGTTGGCCATTTTTCGCCTTGTAAATCAGTAGGACACCACAGGGAATCTAACCCCATCCCAGTAAACCAGGAGTACCATTACTAGTGTCTTTTTGGTTTATCGCACCCCATTCCAGTAATCCTGGAGTACCATTACGAGTGTCTTTTTGCTTTTTGACAATACATGAAAGGTAAAGCAAAAACTGCATTAGCAATAGCATTTAAGTATAAAAAACATGCATATTATAACATTTAATGTCATGACCAAGAGCAAACAGAATGCAAGAACTTTTATTCTTTTCATTTCATTATTTTATTCACATAAAGATAATTCATAAAACACATATTATGACATGCACATTATCAATACAGTTATTCATGTTGTCCCTGTTCATGTTCTAAACGCCTAGATGTAAATGAACATAGAATCCCTTCATGGTTAATGTCAAAACAATCAGCAGGACACCACAGGGAATCGAACCCCATCCCAGTAAACCAGGAGTACCATTACGAGTGTCTTTTTGCTTTTTGACAATACATGAAAGGTAAAGCAAAAACTGCATTAGCAATAGCATTTAAATGTTTTCAATTCAAAATATGCCATAGCTGCATTTCATTTGGGATATTTAATATAGATAACTTTAATGTCTGCAGTTATTAATAACTGTTGTATAATATAAATGATTATCAATACTTTTTTTAGTTACAAATGCTGTTGCCAATGCAGAAAGGAAACCCTTTGATGATATTTTACATGCAGTAGAAGATCCTATAAAAAAACATGCATATTATCATAGAAAGAAGCCAAACCAGCATGACCAAGAGCAAGAACTTTTATTCATTTCATTATTTTATTCACAGACATGCACATTATCAATACAGTTTTTTTCTAAACTCCTAGATGTAAATGAACATAGAATCCCTTCATGGCCTTACATGTTAATGTCAAAACAATCAGCAGGACACCACAGGGAATCGAACCCCATCCCAGTAAACCAGGAGTACCATTACGAGTGTCTTTTTGCTTTTTGACAATACATGAAAGGTAAAGCAAAAACTGCATTAGCAATAGCATTTAAGTGTTTACAATTCTAAATATGCCATAGTTGCATTTCATTTGGGATATTTAATATAGATAACTTTAATGTCTGCAGTGATGAACGGGACCTCGTGCCGGCTTGCGGCTGCGTCACGTGCGGTCCTAACATGTGCACATCTTGCCAGCACACATGTTACGACGGCACGTGACGCGGCCGCAAGCCGGCGCGATTTTTTTTTAAAACTGCGCGCAGTGATGAACGGGACCTCGTAGTGGCGGCTGCAAGCCGGCGCGAGGTCCCGTTCATCACTGCGCGCAGTTTTAATTATTATTATTTTTAAACACTTCGACTGCATTTTTCCCCCCCTGCACATATTCTAAAACTCATTTTTTCTTGGTGCAATTGTGGGGACTGGTGAAAAATTTGATAATCTAGCCCTCAAATTCACATTCGCCCCTAGGTGGCGCTATAGCAACTGTTCAAAAGTGCAAACTTTGCACAAGCATATCTCGCCACCGGTTTGACCTACATTCATGAAACTTTGCACAAACATGCATATCCTCATGATGAACAAAAAAGTCTCTTGAACTGAACACTTCCGGTAGCCATATTTTCCGCCATTTTGAATTTAGTTAAAAACAGTAAATTCCCCAAGGATCCCAGGTTTTTCGACTTTGACAAAAATCCTTTGGCACATATCATATATGGCCCATTATCTTCAATCTGACTTAAAGATTAGTCTGTACAATAAAGTTTAGAGCACCAATGAGTTCTAAAAGTGGTGTGGTTGAAACCTCGAAAATAGTTAATTGCTCATATCAACGTCAAGTTGGACGCCTATGATGTTGGCCCCAATACAAAAGTTGTTCAGAATCAAATTCTAAACAAGATACAGTCAACATATTTTCAAATGGGGCGTGGCATCGAAATGGGCGTGGCCTGACACTAAAATCGCCACAGTTCATAGACGCAATGTTTGATTTGAGCGGGACCCACTCAGTGGCCGTAAGGTACCAAAGTTCTAACTGCTCAATTAAAATTAAGTCGATTGAAAAAACAACATGGCCGCCACAGGCTCTGGTGTCAGGGTAAATCACTGTGCGGAGACCGTAATAGTTATGAATATGAAATTCACAGGACACGTGTAGACTGGTGCCGATAACTCACATACCAAAATTCGTGTTTCTATTTTTTGTAGCGCCCCCTACAGGAACTTTAAAAAGCAGCCCCTGCGCCACGTTTCACCAATATGTATGAAACTCAGTATTCACGTACAATGTGCCCATACCTACAGAAAAGCCTCTTGGACCCATGCCCCAAACCCCACAGGAAGTCGGCTATTTGCATTTTTAATTTTCACTCTCTGCGGCCATTTTGAATTTTTTTCACTTTTTTGCCTTGTATTTGAATGAACTCCTCCTAGGGAATTTATCGGATCTGCTTCACAATTGGTCAGTACAGTCATGAAGTGGTGCTGAACCAAAATCGTGCTATTTGTGACTGTACGTTGAAGGGCGTGTCCGTGGCGTGCCGTCAAAGTTGGCCATTTTTGAAATCCGTCGCCTTGTATTAAACTTACTCCTCCTAGGGAATTTGTATTTGAACTAACTCCTCCTAGGGAATTTATCGGATCTGCTTCAAAATTGGTCAGTACAGTCATGAAGTGGTGCTGAAACAAAATCGTGCTATTTGTGACTGTACATTGAAGGGCATGGCCGTGGCGTGCTGTCAAAGTTGGCCATTTTGAATGGAATACTTTCACTTTTTCGCCTTGTATTTCAACTAACTCCTCCTAGGGAATTTATCGGATCATTGATGTAGGGTTAATAATGTTAGTTAAAGTTGTTACAACATGTAATTCAGTTAAATGTGGTCTTACATGTTCTTGCGGCTGCGTCACGTGCGGTCCTAACATGTGCACATCTTGCCAGCACACATGTTACGACGGCACGTGACGCGGCCGCAAGCCGGCGCGAATTTTTTTTTAAACTGCACTTTTTTAAAACTGCGCGCAGTGATGAACGGGACCTCGTGCCGGCTTGCGGCTGCGTCACGTGCGGTCCTAACATGTGCACATCTTGCCAGCACACATGTTACGACGGCACGTGACGCGGCCGCAAGCCGGCGCGAATTTTTTTTTAAACTGCACTTTTTTAAAACTGCGCGCAGTGATGAACGGGACCTCGTGCCGGCTTGCGGCTGCGTCACGTGCGGTCCTAACATGTGCACATCTTGCCAGCACACATGTTACGACGGCACGTGACGCGGCCGCAAGCCGGCGCGATTTTTTTTTAAAACTGCGCGCAGTGATGAACGGGACCTCGTAGTGGCGGCTGCAAGCCGGCGCGAGGTCCCGTTCATCACTGCGCGCAGTTTTAATTCTTCTTCTTATTTTCCCTCATCTTCGACTGCATTTTTCCCCCCCTGCACATATTCTAAAACTCAAATTTTTTTGGTGCAATTGTGGGGACTGGTGAAAAATTTGATATTCTAGCCCTCAAATTCACATTCGCCCCTAGGTGGCGCTATAGCAACTGTTCAAAAGTGCAAACTTTGCACAAGCAGCACGCATCACCGGTTTGACCTACACTCATGAAATTTTGCACACATATGCATATCCTCATGATGAACAAAAAAGTCTCTTGAACTGAACACTTCCGGTAGCCATATTTTCCGCCATTTTGAATTTGGTTAAAAACAGTAAATTCCCCAAGGATCCCAGGGTTTTCGACTTTGACCAAAATCCTTTGGCACATATCATATATGGCCCATTATCTTCAATCTGACTTAAGGATTAGTCTGTACAATAAAGATTAGAGCACCAACGAGTTCTAAAAGGGGTGTGGTTGAAACCTCGAAAATAGTTAATTGCTCATATCAACGTCAAGTTGGACGCCTATGATGTTGGCCCCAATACAAAAGTTGTTCAGAATCAAATTCTGAACAAGATAAAGTCAACATATTTTCAAATGGGGCGTGGCATCGAAATGGGCGTGGCCTGACACTAAAATCGCCACAGTTCATAGACGCAATGTTTGATTTCAGCAGGACTGACTTAGTGGCCGTTAGGTACCAAAGTTCTAACTGCTCACCAAAAATTTAGTCGATTTAAAAAACAACATGGCCGCCAGAGCCTCAAAATCACTGTGCGGAGACCGTAATAGTTATGAATATGAGCAGCACGCATCACCGGTTTGACCTACACTCATGAAACTTTGCACACACATGAAAATCCTCATGATGAACAAAAAAGTCTCTTGAACTGAACACTTCCGGTAGCCATATTTTCCGCCATTTTGAATTTAGTTAAAAACAGTAAATTCCCCAAGGATCCCAGGTTTTTCGACTTTGACAAAATTCCTTTGGCACATATCATATATGGCCCATTATCTTCAATCTGACTTAAGGATTAGTCTGTACAATAAAGTTTAGAGCACCAATGAGTTCTAAAAGGGGTGTGGTTGAAACCTCGAAAATAGTTAATTGCTCATATCAACGTCAAGTTGGACGCCTATGATGTTGGCCCCAATACAAAAGTTGTTCAGAATCAAATTCTGAACAATATAAAGTCAACATATTTTCAAATGGGGCGTGGCATCGAAATGGGCGTGGCCTGACACTAAAATCGCCACAGTTCATAGACGCAATGTTTGATTTCAGCAGGACCGACTTAGTGGCCGTTAGGTACCAAAGTTCTAACTGCTCACCAAAAATTAAGTCGATTTAAAAAACAACATGGCCGCCAGAGCCTCAAAATCACTGTGCGGAGACCGTAATAGTTATGAATATGAAATTCACAGCACACGTGTAAACTGGTGCCGATAGCTCACATACCAAAATTCGTGTTTATATTTTTTGTAGCGCCCCCTACAGGAACTTTAAAAAGCAGCCCCTGCGCCACGTTTCACCAATATGTATGAAACTCAGTATTCACGTACAATGTGCCCATACCTACAGAAAAGCCTCTTGGACCCATGCCCCAAACCCCACAGGAAGTCGGCTATTTGCATTTCTAATTTTCACTTTTGGCGGCCATTTTGAATTTTTTTCACTTTTTTGCCTTGTGAACTCCTCCTAGGGAATTTATCGGATCTGCTTCAAAATTGGTCAGTACAGTGATGAAGTGGTGCTGAATAACCGCTGTGCTATTTGTGACTGTACGTTGAAGGGCGTGTCCGTGGCGTGCCGTCAAAGTTGGCCATTTTGAATGGAATTCTTTCACTTTTTCGCCTTGTATTTCAACTAACTCCTCCTAGGGAATTTATCGGATCATTGATGTAGGGTTAATAATGTTAGTTAAAGTTGTTACAACATGTAATTCAGTTAAATGTGGTCTTACATGTTAATGTCAAAACAATCAGTAGGACACCACAGGGCACCTCTGCTTCTACAGATTACATAAATTTGCGAATTTTTTTTAAAACTGCGCTTTTTTAAAACTGAGCGCAGTGATGAACGGGACCTCGTGCCGGCTTGCGGCTGCGTCACGTGCGGTCCTAACATGTGCACATCTTGCCAGCACACATGTTACGACGGCACGTGACGCGGCCGCAAGCCGGCGCGATTTTTTTTTAAAACTGCGCGCAGTGATGAACGGGACCTCGTAGTGGCGGCTGCAAGCCGGCGCGAGGTCCCGTTCATCACTGCGCGCAGTTTTAATTAGGGACCGAGCCAAACATGGCAAGGTCCCTATTGAAACCCTCTTGATTATTAGGGACCGAGCCAAACTTGGCAAGGACCCTATTGAAACCCTCGTGATTATTATTATTATTATTATTATTATTATTTTCCACGACTTCGACTGCATTTTTCCCCCCCTGCACATATTCTAAAACTCAAAATTTTTTGGTGCAATTGTGGGGACTGGTGAAAAATTTGATATTCTAGCCCTCAAATTCACATTCGCCCCTAGGTGGCGCTATAGCAACTGTTCAAAAGTGCAAACTTTGCACAAGCATATCTCGCCACCGGTTTGACCTACACTCATGAAACTTTGCACACACATGCATATCCTCATGATGAACAAAAAAGTCTCTTGAACTGAACACTTCCGGTAGCCATATTTTCCGCCATTTTGAATTTAGTTAAAAACAGTAAATTCCCCAAGGATCCCAGGTTTTTCGACTTTGACAAAATTCCTTTGGCACATATCATCTATGGCCCATTATCTTCAATCTGACTTAAGGATTAGTCTGTACAATAAAGTTTAGAGCACCAATGAGTTCTAAAAGTGGTGTGGTTGAAACCTCGAAAATAGTTAATTGCTCATATCAACGTCAAGTTGGACGCCTATGATGTTGGCCCCAATACAAAAGTTGTTCAGAATCAAATTCTGAACAAGATAAAGTCAACATATTTTCAAATGGGGCGTGGCATCGAAATGGGCGTGGCCTGACACTAAAATCGCCACAGTTCATAGACGCAATGTTTGATTTGAGCGGGACCAACTCAATGGCCATTAGGTACCAAAGTTCTAACTGCTCACCAAAAATTAAGTCGATTTAAAATACAACATGGCCGCCAGAGGCTCAAAATCACTGTGCGGAGACCGTAATAGTTATGAATATGAAATTCACAGGACACGTGTAAACTGGTGCCGATAGCTCACATACCAAAATTCGTGTTTCTATTTTTTGTAGCGCCCCCTACAGGAACTTTAAAAAGCAGCCCCTGCGCCACGTTTCACCAATATGTATGAAACTCAGTATTCACGTACAATGTGCCCATACCTACAGAAAAGCCTCTTGGACCCATGCCTCAAACCCCACAGGAAGTCGGCTATTTGCATTTCTATTTTTCACTTTTGGCGGCCATTTTGAATTTTTTTCACTTTTTTGCCTTGTATTTGAATGAACTCCTCCTAGGGAATTTATCGGATCTGCTTCAAAATTGGTCAGTACAGTCATGAAGTGGTGCTGAACCAAAATCCTGCTATTTGTGACTGTACGTTGAAGGGCGTGTCCGTGGCGTGCCGTCAAAGTTGGCCATTTTGAATGGAATTCTTTCACTTTTTCGCCTTGTATTTCAACTAACTCCTCCTAGGGAATTTATCGGATCATTGATGTAGGGTTAATAATGTTAGTTAAAGTTGTTACAACATGTAATTCAGTTAAATGTGGTCTTACATGTTAATGTCAAAACAATCAGTAGGACACCACAGGGCACCTCTGCTTCTACAGATTACATAAATTTGCGAATTTTTTTTAAAACTGCGCTTTTTTAAAACTGAGCGCAGTGATGAACGGGACCTCGTGCCGGCTTGCGGCTGCGTCACGTGCGGTCCTAACATGTGCACATCTTGCCAGCACACATGTTACGACGGCACGTGACGCGGCCGCAAGCCGGCGCGATTTTTTTTTAAAACTGCGCGCAGTGATGAACGGGACCTCGTAGTGGCGGCTGCAAGCCGGCGCGAGGTCCCGTTCATCACTGCGCGCAGTTTTAATTAGGGACCGAGCCAAACATGGCAAGGACCCTATTGAAACCCTCGTGATTATTATTATTAGGGACCGAGCCAAACTTGGCAAGGACCCTATTGAAACCCTCGTGTTTATTATTCTTATTCTTATTTTCCCTCATCTTCGACTGCATTTTTCCCCCCCTGCACATATTCGAAAACTCATTTTTTCTTGGTGCATTTTGTGGGACTGGTGAAAAATTTGATATTCTAGCCCTCAAATTCACATTCGCCCCTAGGTGGCGCTATACCAACTATGCCAAAATTTCAACGTTTGCACAAGCATAACTCGTCACCGGTTGGACCTAAACTCATGAAACTTTGCACACATATGCAAATCCTCATAATGAAGAAATTTGCAGATACTAACTTAGCACTTCCGGTAGCCAGATTTCCCGCCATTTTGAATTTAGTTAAAAACAGTAAATTCCCCAAGGATCCCAGGTTTTTCGACTTTGACATAAATCCTTTGGCAGATATATTCTATGGCCCATTATCTTCAATCTGACATAAGGATTAGTCTGTAGGATAAATTTCAAAGTACCCATGAGCCATTGAGTTCAAAAAGGGGTGTGTTTTTCACCCCAAAAATAGTAAATTGCACATATCTACATTAATTGGACTCCTATGGTGTTGGACCTCTCTACTAAAGTTGTTCACAATCAAATTCTGAACAAGATTGAGTCAACAATTTTTCAAATGGGGCGTGGCATCGAAGTGGGCGTGGCCCGATACTAAAATAGCCACAGTTCATAGACGCAATGTTTGATTTGAGCGGGACCAACTCAATGGCCATTAGGTACCAAAGTTCTAACTGCTCACCAAAAATTAAGTCGATTTAAAATACAACATGGCCGCCAGAGGCTCAAAATCACTCTGCGGACACCGTAATAGTTATGAATATGAAATTCACAGGACACGTGTAAACTGGTGCCGATAGCTCACATACCAAAATTCGTGTTTCTATTTTTTGTAGCGCCCCCTACAGGAACTTTAAAAAGCAGCCCCTGCGCCACGTTTCACCTATATGTATGAAACTCAGTATTCACGTACAATGTGCCCATACCTACAGAAAAGCCTCTTGGACCCATGCCCCAAACCCCACAGGAAGTCGGCTATTTGCATTTCTAATTTTCACTTTTGGCGGCCATTTTGAATTTTTTTCACTTTTTTGCCTTGTATTTGAATGAACTCCTCCTAGGGAATTTATCGGATCTGCTTCAAAATTGGTCAGTACAGTCATGAAGTGGTGCTGAACCAACGCCGTGCTATTTGTGACTGTACGTTGAAGGGCGTGTCCGTGGCGTGATGTCAAAGTTGGCCATTTTGAATGGAATTTCACTTTTTCGCATTGTATTTGAACGAACTCCTCCTAGGGAATTTATCGGATCGTTGATGTAGGGTTAATAATGTTAGTTAAAGTTGTTACAACATGTAATTCAGTTAAATGTGGTCTTACATGTTAATGTCAAAACAATCAGTAGGACACCACAGGGCACCTCTGCTTCTACAGATTACATAAATTTGCGAATTTTTTTTAAAACTGCGCTTTTTTAAAACTGAGCGCAGTGATGAACGGGACCTCGTGCCGGCTTGCGGCTGCGTCACGTGCGGTCCTAACATGTGCACATCTTGCCAGCACACATGTTACGACGGCACGTGACGCGGCCGCAAGCCGGCGCGATTTTTTTTTAAAACTGCGCGCAGTGATGAACGGGACCTCGTAGTGGCGGCTGCAAGCCGGCGCGAGGTCCCGTTCATCACTGCGCGCAGTTTTAATTATTATTATTATTTTCCACGACTTCGACTGCATTTTTCCCCCCCTGCACATATTCTAAAACTCAAAATTTTTTGGTGCAATTGTGGGGACTGGTGAAAAATTTGATATTCTAGCCCTCAAATTCACATTCGCCCCTAGGTGGCGCTATAGCAACTGTTCAAAAGTGCAAACTTTGCACAAGCATATCTCGCCACCGGTTTGACCTACACTCATGAAACTTTGCACACACATGCATATCCTCATGATGAACAAAAAAGTCTCTTGAACTGAACACTTCCGGTAGCCATATTTTCCGCCATTTTGAATTTAGTTAAAAACAGTAAATTCCCCAAGGATCCCAGGTTTTTCGACTTTGACAAAAATACTTTGGCACATATCATATATGGCCCATTATCTTCAATCTGACTTAAGGATTAGTCTCTACAATAAAGTTTAGAGCACCAATGAGTTCTAAAAGTGGTGTGGTTGAAACCTCGAAAATAGTTAATTGCTCATATCAACGTCAAGTTGGATGCCTATGATGTTGGCCCCAATACAAAAGTTGTTCAGAATCAAATTCTGAACAAGATAAAGTCAACATATTTTCAAATGGGGCGTGGCATCGAAATGGGCGTGGCCTGACACTAAAATCGCCACAGTTCATAGACGCAATGTTTGATTTCAGCAGGAGCGACTTAGTGGCCGTTAGGTACCAAAGTTCTAACTGCTCACCAAAAATTTAGTCGATTTAAAAAACAACATGGCCGCCAGAGCCTCAAAATCACTGTGCGGAGACCGTAATAGTTATGAATATGAAATTCACAGCACACGTGTAAACTGGTGCCGATAGCTCACATACCAAAATTCGTGTTTCTATTTTTTGTAGCGCCCCCTACAGGAACTTTAAAAAGCAGCCCCTGCGCCACGTTTCACCAATATGTATGAAACTCAGTATTCACGTACAATGTGCCCATACCTACAGAAAAGCCTCTTGGACCCATGCCCCAAACCCCACAGGAAGTCGGCTATTTGCATTTCTAATTTTCACTTTTGGCGGCCATTTTGAATTTTTTTCACTTTTTGGCCTTGTGAACTCCTCCTAGGCAATTTATCGGATCTGCTTCAAAATTGGTCAGTACAGTCATGAAGTGGTGCTGAACCAAAATCCTGCTATTTGTGACTGTATGTTGAAGGGCGTGTCCGTGGCGTGCCGTCAAACTTGGCCATTTTGAATAATTCTGTGGTCTTGAATTTTAACAAACAAACTCCTAGGGAATTTATTGGATCAGCTTCAAAGTTTTTCTGTAAAGTCAGAAAATGGTGCTGAACCAACGCCCTGCTATTTGTGACTGTACGTTGAAGGGCATGACCGTGGCGTGCTGTCACAGTTGGCCATTTTGAATGGAATTCTTTCACTTTTTCGCCTTGTATTTCAACTAACTCCTCCTAGGGAATTTATCGCATCTGCTTCACAATTGGTCAGTACAGTCATGAAGTGGTGCTGAACCAAAATCGTGCTATTTGTGACTGTACGTTGAAGGGCGTGTCCGTGGCGTGCCGTCAAAGTTGGCCATTTTTGAAATCCGTCGCCTTGTATTAAACTTACTCTTCCTAGGGAATTTGTATTTGAACTAACTCCTCCTAGGGAATTTATCGGATCTGCTTCAAAATTGGTCAGTACAGTCATGAAGTGGTGCTGAAACAAAATCGTGCTATTTGTGACTGTACATTGAAGGGCATGGCCGTGGCGTGCTGTCAAAGTTGGCCATTTTGAATGGAATACTTTCACTTTTTCGCCTTGTATTTCAACTAACTCCTCCTAGGGAATTTATCGGATCATTGATGTAGGGTTAATAATGTTAGTTAAAGTTGTTACAACATGTAATTCAGTTAAATGTGGTCTTACATGTTAATGTCAAAACAATCAGTAGGACACCACAGGGCACCTCTGCTTCTACAGATTACATAAATTTGCGAATTTTTTTTAAAACTGCGCTTTTTTAAAACTGCGCGCAGTGATGAACGGGACCTCGTGCCGGCTTGCGGCTGCGTCACGTGCGGTCCTAACATGTGCACATCTTGCCAGCACACATGTTACGACGGCACGTGACGCGGCCGCAAGCCGGCGCGATTTTTTTTTAAAACTGCGCGCAGTGATGAACGGGACCTCGTAGTGGCGGCTGCAAGCCGGCGCGAGGTCCCGTTCATCACTGCGCGCAGTTTTAATTATTATTCTTTTCCAGCACTTTGACTGCCTTTTTCCCCCCCTGCACATATTCTAAAACTCATTTTTTCTTGGTGCAATTGTGGGGACTGGTGAAAAATTTGATAATCTAGCCCTCAAATTCACATTCGCCCCTAGGTGGCGCTATAGCAACTGTTCAAAAGTGCAAACTTTGCACAAGCAGCACGCGTCACCGGTTTGACCTACACTCATGAAACTTTGCACACATATGCATATCCTCATGATGAACAAAAAAGTCTCTTGAACTGCACACTTCCGGTAGCCATATTTTCCGCCATTTTGAATTTAGTTAAAAACAGTAAATTCCCCAAGGATCCCAGGTTTTTCGACTTTGACCAAAATCCTTTGGCACATATCATATATGGCCCATTATCATCAATCTGACTTAAGGATTAGTCTGTACAATAAAGTTTAGAGCACCAATGAGTTCTAAAAGGGGTGTGGTTGAAACCTCGAAAATAGTTAATTGCTCATATCAACGTCAAGTTGGACGCTTATGATGTTGGCCCCAATACAAAAGTTGTTCAGAATCAAATTCTGAACAAGATAAAGTCAACATATTTTCAAATGGGGCGTGGCATCGAAATGGGCGTGGCCTGACACTAAAATCGCCACAGTTCATAGACGCAATGTTTGATTTCAGCAGGACCGACTTAGTGGCCGTTAGGTACCAAAGTTCTAACTGCTCACCAAAAATTTCGTCGATTTAAAAAACAACATGGCCGCCAGAGCCTCAAAATCACTGTGCGGAGACCGTAATAGTTATGAATATGAAATTCACAGCACACGTGTAAACTGGTGCCGATAGCTCACATACCAAAATTCGTGTTTCTATTTTTTGTAGCGCCCCCTACAGGAACTTTAAAAAGCAGCCCCTGCGCCACGTTTCACCAATATGTATGAAACTCAGTATTCACGTACAATGTGCCCATACCTACAGAAAAGCCTCTTGGACCCATGCCCCAAACCCCACAGGAAGTCGGCTATTTGCATTTCTAATTTTCACTTTTGGCGGCCATTTTGAATTTTTTCACTTTTTTGCCTTGTGAACTCCTCCTAGGGAATTTATCGGATCTGCTTCAAAATTGGTCAGTACAGTCATGAAGTGGGGCTGAACCAAAATCGTGCTATTTGTGATTGTACGTTGAAGGGCGTGTCCGTGGCATGCCGTCAAAGTTGGCCATTTTTGAATTCCGTCGCCTTGTATTTGAACTAACTCCTCCTAGGGAATTTATCGGATCTGCTTCAAATTTGGTCAGTACAGTCATGAAGTGGTGCTGAACCAAAATCGTGCTATTTGGGACTGTACGTTGAAGGGCGTGTCCGTGGCGTGATGTCAAAGTTGGCCATTTTGAATGGAATTTCACTTTTTCGCATTGTATTTGAACGAACTCCTCCTAGGGAATTTATCGCATCTGCTTCACAATTGGTCAGTACAGTCATGAAGTGGTGCTGAACCAAAATCGTGCTATTTGTGACTGTACGTTGAAGGGCGTGTCCGTGGCGTGCCGTCAAAGTTGGCCATTTTTGAAATCCGTCGCCTTGTATTAAACTTACTCCTCCTAGGGAATTTGTATTTGAACTAACTCCTCCTAGGGAATTTATCGGATCTGCTTCAAAATTGGTCAGTACAGTCATGAAGTGGTGCTGAAACAAAATCGTGCTATTTGTGACTGTACATTGAAGGGCATGGCCGTGGCGTGCTGTCAAAGTTGGCCATTTTGAATGGAATACTTTCACTTTTTCGCCTTGTATTTCAACTAACTCCTCCTAGGGAATTTATCGGATCATTGATGTAGGGTTAATAATGTTAGTTAAAGTTGTTACAACATGTAATTCAGTTAAATGTGGTCTTACATGTTAATGTCAAAACAATCAGTAGGACACCACAGGGCACCTCTGCTTCTACAGATTACATAAATTTGCGCATTTTTTTTAAAACTGCGCTTTTTTAAAACTGAGCGCAGTGATGAACGGGACCTCGTGCCGGCTTGCGGCTGCGTCACGTGCGGTCCTAACATGTGCACATCTTGCCAGCACACATGTTACGACGGCACGTGACGCGGCCGCAAGCCGGCGCGATTTTTTTTTAAAACTGCGCGCAGTGATGAACGGGACCTCGTAGTGGCGGCTGCAAGCCGGCGCGAGGTCCCGTTCATCACTGCGCGCAGTTTTAATTAGGGACCGAGCCAAACTTGGCAAGGACCCTATTGAAACCCTCGTGATTATTCTTATTATTATTATTTTTAAACACTTCGACTGCATTTTTCCCCCCCTGCACATATTCTAAAACTCATTTTTTCTTGGTGCAATTGTGGGGACTGGTGAAAAATTTGATAATCTAGCCCTGAAATTCACATTCGCCCCTAGATGGCGCTATAGCAACTGTTCAAAAGTGCAAACTTTGCACAAGCAGCACGCGTCACCGGTTTGACCTACATTCATGAAACTTTGCCCACACATGAAAATCCTCATGATGAACAAAAAAGTCTCTTGAACTGAACACTTCCGGTAGCCATATTTTCCGCCATTTTGAATTTAGTTAAAAACAGTAAATTCCCCAAGGATCCCAGGTTTTTCGACTGTGACCAAAATCCTTTGGCACATATCATATATGGCCCATTATCTTCAATCTGACTTAAGGATTAGTCTGTACAATAAAGTTTAGAGCATCAACGAGTTCTAAAAGGGGTGTGGTTGAAACCTCGAAAATAGTTAATTGCTCATATCAACGTCAAGTTGGACGCCTATGATGTTGGCCCCAATACAAAAGTTGTTCAGAATCAAATTCTGAACAAGATAAAGTCAACATATTTTCAAATGGGGCGTGGCATCGAAATGGGCGTGGCCTGACACTAAAATCGCCACAGTTCATAGACGCAATGTTTGATTTCAGCGGGACCGACTTAGTGGCCGTTAGGTACCAAAGTTCTAACTGCTCACCAAAAATTAAGTCGATTTAAAAAACAACATGGCCGCCAGAGCCTCAAAATCACTGTGCGGAGACCGTAATAGTTATGAATATGAAATTCACGGCACACGTGTAAACTGGTGCCGATAGCTCACATACCAAAATTCGTGTTTCTATTTTTTGTAGCGCCCCCTACAGGAACTTTAAAAAGCAGCCCCTGCGCCACGTTTCACCAATATGTATGAAACTCAGTATTCACGTACAATGTGCCCATACCTACAGAAAAGCCTCTTGGACCCATGCCCCAAACCCCACAGGAAGTCGGCTATTTGCATTTCTAATTTTCACTTTTGGCGGCCATTTTGAATTTTTTTCACTTTTTTGCCTTGTATTTGAATGAACTCCTCCTAGGGATTTTATCGGATCTGCTTCAAAATTGGTCGGTACAGTCATGAAGTGGTGCTGAACCAAAATCATGCTATTTGTGATTGTACGTTGAAGGGCGTGTCGGTGGCATGCCGTCAAAGTTGGCCATTTTTGAATTCCGTCGCCTTGTATTAAACTTACTCCTCCTAGGGAATTTATCAGATCTGCTTCAAAATTGGTCAGTACAGTCATGAAGTGGTGCTGAACCAAAATCATGCTATTTGTGATTGTACGTTGAAGGGCGTGTCCGTGGCATGCCATTAAAGTTGGCCATTTTTGAATTCCGTCGCCTTGTATTTGAACTAACTCCTCCTAGGCAATTTATCGCATCATTGATGTAGGGTTAATGAACATGTAATTCAGTTAAATGTGGTCTTACATGTTAATGTCAAAACAATCAGTAGGACACCACAGGGCACCTCTGCTTCTACAGATTACATAAATTTGCGAATCTTTTTTAAAACTGAGCGCAGTGATGAACGGGACCTCGTGCCGGCTTGCGGCTGCGTCACGTGCGGTCCTAACATGTGCACATCTTGCCAGCACACATGTTACGACGGCACGTGACGCGGCCGCAAGCCGGCGCGATTTTTTTTTAAAACTGCGCGCAGTGATGAACGGGACCTCGTAGTGGCGGCTGCAAGCCGGCGCGAGGTCCCGTTCATCACTGCGCGCAGTTTTAATTAGGGACCGAGCCAAACATGGCAAGGTCCCTATTGAAACCCTCGTGTTTATTATTATTATTATTATTATTATTATTTTTAGCCACTTCGACTGCATTTTTCCCCCCCTGCACATATTCTAAAACTCAAAAATTTTTGGTGCAATTGTGGGGACTGGTGAAAAATTTGATATTCTAGCCCTCAAATTCACATTCGCCCCTAGGTGGCGCTATAGCAACTGTTCAAAAGTGCAAACTTTGCACAAGCATATCTCGCCACCGGTTTGACCTACACTCATGAAACTTTGCACACACATGCATATCCTCATGATGAACAAAAAAGTCTCTTGAACTGAACACTTCCGGTAGCCATATTTTCCGCCATTTTGAATTTAGTTAAAAACAGTAAATTCCCCAAGAATCCCAGGTTTTTCGACTTTGACCAAAATCCTTTGGCACATATCATATATGGCCCATTATCTTCAATCTCACTTAAGGATTAGTCTGTACAATAAAGTTTAGAGCACCAATGAGTTCTAAAAGGGGTGTGGTTGAAACCTCGAAAATAGTTAATTGCTCTTATCAACGTCAAGTTGGACGCCTATGATGTTGGCCCCAATACAAAAGTTGTTCAGAATCAAATTCTGAACAAGATAAAGTCAACATATTTTCAAATGGGGCGTGGCTTCGAAGTGGGCGTGGCCCGTTACTAAAATAGCCACAGTTCATAGAGGCAATGTTTGATTTGAGCGGGACCAACTCAGTGGTCGTTAGGTACCAATGTTCTAACTGCTCAATTAAAATTGAGTCGATTGAAAAAACAACATGGCCGCCAGAGCCTCAAAATCACTGTGCGGAGATCATAATAGTTATGAATATGAAATTCACAGGACACGTGTAGACTGGTGCCGGTAGCTCACATACCAAATATCGTGTTTCTCATCTGTGTAGCGCCCCCTACAGGAACTTTAAAAAGCATCCCCGGCGCCACGTTTCACCAATATGTATGAAACTCAGTATTCACGTACAATGTGCCCATACCTACAGAAAAGCCTCTTGGACCCATGCCCCAAACCCCACAGGAAGTCGGCTATTTGCATTTTTTATTTTCACTCTCGGCGGCCATTTTGAATTTTTTTCACTTTTTTGCCTTGTATTTGAACTAACTCCTCCTAGGGAATTTATCGAATCTGCTTCCAAATTGGTCAGTACAGTCATGAAATGGTGCTGAATAAACGCCGTGCTATTTGGGACTGTGCGTTTAAGGGCGTGTCCGTGGCGTGCCATCAAAGTTGGCCATTTTTGAATGGAATTTCACTTTTTCGCTTTGTATTTAAACAAACTCCTCCTAGGGAATTTATCGCATCTGCTTCCAAATTGGTTAGTACAGTCAAAAAATGGTGCTGAACCAACGCCGTGCTATTTGTGACTGTACGTTGAAGGGCGTGGCCGTGGCGTGCCGTCAAAGTTGGCCATTTTTGAATTCCGTCGCCTTGTATTTGAACTAACTCCTCCTAGGGAATTTATCGGATCGTTGATGTAGGGTTAATGAACATGTAATTCAGTTAAATGTGGTCTTACATGTTAATGTCAAAAAAATCAGTAGGACACCACAGGGCACCTCTGCTTCTACAGATTACATAAATTCGCGAATTTTTTTTAAAACTGCGCTTTTTTAAAACTGCGCGCAGTGATGAACAGGACCTCGTGCCGGCTTGCGGCTGCGTCACGTGCGGTCCTAACACGTGCACATCTTGCCAGCACACATGTTACGACGGCACGTGACGCGGCCGCAAGCCGGCGCGATTTTTTTTTAAAACTGCGCGCAGTGATGAACGGGACCTCGTAGTGGCGGCTGCAAGCCGGCGCGAGGTCCCGTTCATCACTGCGCGCAGTTTTAATTAGGGACCGAGCCAAACTTGGCAAGGACCCTATTGAAACCCTCGTGATTATTATTATTATTATTTTTAAACACTTCGACTGCATTTTTCCCCCCCTGAACATATTCGAAAACTCATTTTTTCTTGGTGCAATTGTGGGGACTGGTGAAAAATTTGATAATCTAGCCCTCAAATTCACATTCGCCCCTAGGTGGCGCTATAGCAACTGTTCAAAAGTGCAAACTTTGCACAAGCAGCACGCGTCACCGGTTTGATCTACATTCATAAAACTTTGCCCACACATGAAAATCCTCATGATGAACAAAAAAGTCTCTTGAACTGAACACTTCCGGTAGCCATATTTTCCGCCATTTTGAATTTAGTTAAAAACAGTAAATTCCCCAAGGATCCCAGGTTTTTCGACTGTGACCAAAATCCTTTGGCACATATCATATATGGCCCATTATCTTCAATCTGACTTAAGGATTAGTCTGTACAATAAAGTTTAGAGCATCAACGAGTTCTAAAAGTGGTGTGGTTGAAACCTCGAAAATAGTTAATTGCTCATATCAACGTCAAGTTGGACGCCTATGATGTTGGCCCCAATACAAAAGTTGTTCAGAATCAAATTCTGAACAAGATAAAGTCAACATATTTTCAAATGGGGCGTGGCATCGAAATGGGCGTGGCCTGACACTAAAATCGCCACAGTTCATAGACGCAATGTTTCATTTCAGCAGGAGCGACTTAGTGGCCGTTAGGTACCAAAGTTCTAACTGCTCACCAAAAATTTAGTCGATTTAAAAAACAACATGGCCGCCAGAGCCTCAAAATCACTGTGCGGAGACCGTAATAGTTATGAATATGAAATTCACAGCACACGTGTAAACTGGTGCCGATAGCTCACATACCAAAATTCGTGTTTCTATTTTTTGTAGCGCCCCCTACAGGAACTTTAAAAAGCAGCCCCTGCGCCACGTTTCACCAATATGTATGAAACTCAGTATTCACGTACAATGTGCCCATACCTACAGAAAAGCCTCTTGGACCCATGCCCCAAACCCCACAGGAAGTCGGCTATTTGCATTTCTAATTTTCACTTTTGGCGGCCATTTTGAATTTCTTTCACTTTTTGGCCTTGTGAACTCCTCCTAGGCAATTTATCGGATCTGCTTCAAAATTGGTCAGTACAGTCATGAAGTGGTGCTGAACCAAAATCCTGCTATTTGTGACTGTACGTTGAAGGGCGTGTCCGTGGCGTGCCGTCAAACTTGGCCATTTTGAATAATTATGTGGTCTTGAATTTTAACAAACAAACCCCTAGGGAATTTATCGGATCAGCTTCAAAGTTTTTCTGTAAAGTCAGAAAATGGTGCTGAACCAACGCCCTGCTATTTGTGACTGTACGTTGAAGGGCATGGCCGTGGCGGGCTGTCAAAGTTGGCCATTTTGAATGGAATTCTTTCACTTTTTCGCCTTGTATTTCAACTAACTCCTCCTAGGGAATTTATTGGATCATTGATGTAGGGTTAATAATGTTAGTTAAAGTTGTTACAACATGTAATTCAGTTAAATGTGGTCTTACATGTTAATGTCAAAACAATCAGTAGGACACCACAGGGCACCTCTGCTTCTACAGATTACATAAATTTGCGAATTTTTTTTAAAACTGCGCTTTTTTAAAACTGCGCGCAGTGATGAACGGGACCTCGTGCCGGCTTGCGGCTGCGTCACGTGCGGTCCTAACATGTGCACATCTTGCCAGCACACATGTTACGACGGCACGTGACGCGGCCGCAAGCCGGCGCGATTTTTTTTTAAAACTGCGCGCAGTGATGAACGGGACCTCGTAGTGGCGGCTGCAAGCCGGCGCGAGGTCCCGTTCATCACTGCGCGCAGTTTTAATTATTCTTCTTCTTCTTATTTTCCCTCATCTTCGACAGCATTTTTCCCCCCCTGCACATATTCGAAAACTCATTTTTTTTTGGCACATTTTGTGGGACTGGTGAAAAATTTGATATTCTAGCCCTCAAATTCACATTCGCCCCTAGGTGGCGCTATACCAACTATGCCAAAATTTCAACGTTTGCACAAGCATAACTCGTCACCGGTTGGACCTAAACTCATGAAACTTTGCACACATATGCAAATCCTCATAATGAAGAAATTTGCAGATACTAACTTAGCACTTCCGGTAGCCAGATTTCCCGCCATTTTGAATTTAGTTAAAAACAGTAAATTCCCCAAGGATCCCAGGTTTTTCGACTTTGACAAAATTCCTTTGGCACATATCATCTATGGCCCATTATCTTCAATCTGACATAAGGATTAGTCTGTAGGCTAAATTTCAAAGTACCCATGAGCCATTGAGTTCAAAAAGGGGTGTGTTTTTCACCCCAAAAATAGTAAATTGCACATATCTACAGTAATTGTACTCCTATGGTGTTGGACCTCTCTACTAAAGTTGTTCAGAATCAAATTCTGAGCAATATTAATTCATCAATTTTTCAAATGGGGCGTGGCTTTGAAATGGGCGTGGCCTGTTACTAAAATAGCCACAGTTCATAGACGCAATGTTTGATTTGAGCGGGACCAACTCAGTGGCCGTTAAGTACCAAAGTTCTAACTGCTCAATTTAAATTAAGTCGATTTAAAAAACAACATGGCCGCCAGAGGAGGGTCGATCACTCTGCGGACACCGTAATAGTTATGAATATGAAATTCACAGGTCACGTGTAGACTGGTGCCGATAGCTCACATACCAAAAATCGTGTTTCTCATGTGTGTAGCGCCCCCTACAGGAACTTTAAAAAGCAGCCCTTGCGCCACGTTTCACCAATATGTATGAAACTCAGTATTCACGTACAATGTACCCATACCTACAGAAAAGCCTCTTGGACCCATGCCCCAAACCCCACAGGAAGTCGGCTATTTGCATTTCTAATTTTCACTTTTGGCGGCCATTTTGAATTTTTTTCACTTTTTTGCCTTGTATTTGAATGAACTCCTCCTAGGGAATTTATCGGATCTGCTTCAAAATTGGTCAGTACAGTCATGAAGTGGTGCTGAACCAAAATCGTGCTATTTGTGATTGTACGTTGAAGGGCGTGTCCGTGGCGTGCCGTCAAAGTTGGCCATTTTTGAATTCCGTCGCCTTGTATTTGAACTAACTCCTCCTGGGGAATTTATCGGATCTGCTTCAAATTTGGTCAGTACAGTCATGAAGTGGTGCTGAACCAAAATCGTGCTATTTGGGACTGTACGTTGAAGGGCGTGTCCGTGGCGTGATGTCAAATTTGGCCATTTTGAATGGAATTTCACTTTTTCGCATTGTATTTGAACGAACTCCTCCTAGGGAATTTATCGGATCTGCTTCACAATTGGTCAGTACAGTCATGAAGTGGTGCTGAACCAAAATCGTGCTATTTGTGATTCTACGTTGAAGGGCGTGGCCGTGGCGTGCCATCAAAGTTGGCCGTTTTGAATTCTGTGGTCTTATTTTCGCTTTTTTCCCCTTGTATTTGAACAAACTCCTCCTAGGGTATTTATCGGATCTGCTTCACAATTAGTCAGTACAGTCAAAACATGGTGCTCAACCAACGCCGTGTTATTTGTGACTGTACATTGAAGGGCATGGCCGTGGCGTGCTGTCAAAGTTGGCCATTTTGAATGGAATTCTTTCACTTTTTCGCCTTGTATTTCAACTAACTCCAACTAGGGCAGGGTTTCTCAACGGGGGCGGCAGCGCCCCCTGGGGGGCGTTCGTAGAACCTAGGGGGGCGCTGGGAACGAACACGGGGGCGTCACAACTTCGCTTGTGTAGCGGTCATTATTTTGAACTTTTTAAACTTTCATGGTTTTCAAATATTTTCGGTGCAAAAATAGGATAACTGAAATAAAAAGCCTATCTTAATATGGGTTTCTAACCCCTCTATCGTCTCATCTACTTTTTACTTTATGCTCAGTGCTGTCATGATCGCCATAGTAACGCCGATAAACAAACCCACCTCATCGCAGCAGCGTGGTGCTTTAGAAACGAGTTCGCCCTCCCCTGACTTCCACTGGTTGGTTTGCGGGACATGCAAAGCAAGCGGCGGATGGGGCATTACACTAAGCAACATGAACCTCATCCATATTACATAGTAAGGCAACACAAGACGTGAATAAAGCTAACTCCGCTTAGCATGCTAATTGTAAACAATAGAACGTGCGCATTACGTGTAGACCACCGCAACGTCGCTCATTACGTCTGTGAACCGATAAACACTTTCATAAGGTACGCACACCAACCGGCACATACGCATTTAACACTGATGTTACAGGCGCTTAACTTGTATAGTAACAAACTACTTTAATTACTATTTGGCCGCAAACTTAAACGTGCTACTCTCAGAACGAAGCGGATGAAGGCTGCACGTGCACAGCGTTGCTAGGCAACGTCACGTAAACAAAGGGAGTCTTTCGTGCACATATTGAACCCTAGTTCGCGGGTTAACAGTTCAATAACCAATACAAATGTACACAAGCACTGTTACGTATTAAACTTCAATAGCTCAATAATAAAACCTTTTAATAAAACTCTGAATACACATTTTCTTGTCCAGAAGAAACCAAAACGGCACAGAAGTTTTTTATTCAAGCAATGTAGCACGAGTTGGAGTGGAGTTGGTGATGGATATAGCCTACCCACGGGTGTCGCAAAAAAATGTTTAAACAAAATTAACAACAATAATAATGGGGGGGGGGGGGGGGGCGCCAGAGGATCAGGGTAAGGTAAGGGGGGCGTTTGCTCAAAAAAGGTTGAGAAACACTGAACTAGGGAATTCATCGGATCATTGATGTAGGGTTAATGAACATGTAATTCAGTTAAATGTGGTCTTACATGTTAATGTCAAAACAATCAGTAGGACACCACAGGGCACCTCTGCTTCTACAGATTACATAAATTTGCGAATTTTTTTTAAAACTGCGCTTTTTTAAAACTGCGCGCAGTGATGAACGGGACCTCGTGCCGGCTTGCGGCTGCGTCACGTGCGGTCCTAACATGTGCACATCTTGCCAGCACACATGTTACGACGGCACGTGACGCGGCCGCAAGCCGGGGCGATTTTTTTTTAAAACTGCGCGCAGTGATGAACGGGACCTCGTAGTGGCGGCTGCAAGCCGGCGCGAGGTCCCGTTCATCACTGCGCGCAGTTTTAATTAGGGACCGAGCCAAACATGGCAAGGACCCTATTGAAACCCTCGTGATTATTCTTCCGCCGTATTTTCCAGCACTTTGACTGCATTTTTCCCCCCCTGAACATATACGAAAACTCAATTTTTTTTGGTGCAATTGTGGGGACTGGTGAAAAATTTGATATTCTAGCCCTCAAATTCACATTCGCCCCTAGGTGGCGCTATAGCAACTGTTCAAAAGTGCAAACTTTGCACAAGCAGCACGCGTCACCAGTTTGACCTACACTCATGAAACTTTACACACACATGAAAATCCTCATGATGAACAAAAAAGTCTCTTGAACTGAACATTTCCGGGTTGCCAGATTTTCCGCCATTTTGAATTATGTTAAAAACAGCAAATTGCCTAAGGATCCCAGGTTTTTCGACTTTGACAAAAATCCTTTGGCAGATATCATCTATGGCCGATTATCTTCAATATGACTTAAGGATTAGTCTGTACAATAAAATTTCAAGCTCCCATGAGCCATTGAGTTCTAAAATGGGTGTGGTTGAAAATGCCTAAAAAGTAAATTGCTCATATCAACATCAAGTTGGACTCCTATGATGTTGACCCAGATACAAAAGTTGTTCAGAATCAAATTCTGAACAAGATAAAGTAAAAAAAAATTAAAATGGGGCGTGCCATCGGAATGGGCGTGGCCTGTCACTAAAAGCGCCACAGTTCATAGACACAATGTTTGATTTGAGCGGAACAAACTTAGTGGCCATTGAGGACCAAAGTTTCAACTGCTCAAGTAAAATGAAGTCGATTGCCAAAACAACATGGCCGCCAGAGGAGGGTAAATCACTCAGCGGAGACCGTAATAGTTATGGCGGAGACCGTAATAGTTATGAATATGAAATTCACAGGACACGTGTAGACTGGTGCCTGTAGCTCACATACCAAAAATCCTGGTTCTCATGTTTGTAGCGCCCCCTACAGGAACTTTAAAAAGCAGCCCCTGCGCCACGTTTCACCAATATGTATGAAACTCGGTATGCACGTACAATGTGGCAATACCTACAGAAAAGCCTCTTGGACCCATGCTCCAAAACCCACCGGAAGTCGGAAATTTTAATTTTTTCATTTTCACTCTTGGTGGCCATTTTGAATTTTTTTCACTTTTTTGCCTTGTATTTGAATGAACTCCTCCTAGGGAATTTATCGGATCTGCTTCAAAATTGGTCAGTACAGTCATGAAGTGGTGCTGAACCAAAATCGTGCTATTTGTGACTGTACGTTGAAGGGCGTGTCCGTGGCATGCCGTCAAAGTTGGCCATTTTTGAATTCCGTCGCCTTGTATTTGAACTAACTCCTCCTAGGGAATTTATCGGATCTGCTTCAAAATTGGTCAGTACAGTCATGAAGTGGTGCTGAACCAAAATCGTGCTATTTGTGACTGTACGTTGAAGGGCGTGTCCGTGGCGTGATGTCAAAGTTGGCCATTTTGAATGGAATTTCACTTTTTCGCATTGTATTTGAACGAACTCCTCCTAGGGAATTTATCGCATCTGCTTCACAATTGGTCAGTACAGTCATGAAGTGGTGCTGAATCAAAATCGTGCTATTTGTGACTGTACGTTGAATGGCGTGGCCGTGGCGTGCCGTCAAAGTTGGCCGTTTTGAATTCCGTGGTCTTATTTTCGCTTTTTTCCCCTTGTATTTGAACGAACTCCTCCTAGGGTATTTATCGGATCAGCTTCACAATTACTCAGTACAGTCAAAAAATGGTGCTCAACCAACGCCGTGTTATTTGCGACTGTACGTTGAGGGGCGTGTCCGTGGCGTGCCGTCAAATTTGTCCGTTTTGAATTCCGTGGTCTTATTTTCGCTTTTTTCCCCTTGTATTTGAACGAACTCCTCCTAGGGAATTTATCGGATCTGCTTAAAAATTGGTCAGTACAGTCATGAAGTGGTGCTGAAACAAAATCGTGCTATTTGTGACTGTACGTTGAAGGGCGTGTCCGTGGCATGCCGTCAAAGTTGGCCATTTTTGAATTCCGTCGCCTTGTATTTGAACTAACTCCTCCTAGGGAATTTTTCTTCTTCTTATTTTTCAGCACTTTGACTGCATTTTTCCCCCCCTGAACATATACGAAAACTCATTTTTATTTGGCACATTCGTGGGGACTGGTGAAAAATTTGATATTCTAGCCGTCAAATTCACATTGGCCCCAAGGTGGCGCTATACCAACTGTTCAAAAGTGAAAACTTTGCACAAGCAGCACGCGTCACCGGTTTGACCTACACTCATGAAACTTTGCACACACATGCAAATCCTCATGATGAACAAAAAAGTCTCTTGAACTGAAAATTTCCGGGTTGCCAGATTTTCCGCCATTTTGAATTATGTTAAAAACAGCAAATTCCCCAAGGATCCCAGGTTTTTCGACTTTGACAAAAATCCTTTGCCACATATCATCTATGGCCCATTATCTTCAATCTGACATAAGGATTAGTCTGTACAATAAAGTTTAAAGCTCCCATGAGCCTTTGAGTTCTAAAATGGGTGTGGTTAAAAATTACTCAAAAGTTAATTGCTCATATCAACACCAACTTTCACTCCTATGATGTTGACCCAGATGCAAAAGTTGTTCCGAATCAAATTCTGAACAAGATAGAGTAAAAAAATTTTTTTATGGGGCGTGGCTTCAAAATGGGCGTGGCCTGTTACTAAAATAGCCACAGTTCATAGACGCAATGTTTGATTTGAGCGGGACCAACTCAGTGGCCTTTGGGGACCAAAGTTCTAACTGCTCAAGTAAAATGACGTCAATTGGAAAAACAACATGGCCGCCAGAGGAGGGTAAATCACACTGCGGAGACCGTCATAGTTATGAATATGAAATTCACAGGACACGTGTAGACTGTTGCCTGTAGCTCACATACCAAAAATCGTGGTTGTCATGTTTGTAGCGCCCCCTACAGGATCTTTAAAAAACAGCCCCTGCGCCACGTTTCACCAATATGTATGAAACTCGGTATGCACGTACAACATGCCAATACCTACAGAAAAGCCTCTTGGACCCATGCCCAAAAACCTACCGGAAGTCGGAAATTTTATTTTTTCCATTTTCACTCTCGGCGGCAAATTTCACTTTTTCGCCTTGTATTTGAACGAACTCCTCCTAGGGAATTTATCGGATCTGCTTCACAATTGGTCAGTACAGTCATGAAATGGAGCTGAACCAACGCCGTGTTATTTGTGACTGTACGTGTAAGGTCGTGTCCGTGGCGTGCCGTCAAAGTTGGCCGTTTTGAATTCCGTCGTCTTATTTTCGTTTTTTTCGCCTTGTATTTGAACGAACTCCTCCTAGGGAATTTATCAGATCTGCTTCACAATTGGTCAGTACAGTCAAAAAATGGGGCTCAACCAACGCCGTGTTATTTGTGACTGTACGTTGAAGGGCGTGTCCGTGGCGTGCCTTCAAATTTGGCCGTTTTTCATGGAATTTTTTCACTTTTTCGCCTTGTATTTCAACAAACTCCTCCTAGAGAATGTATCTCATCTGCTTCTACAGATTACATGAATTCGCTTAAAATTTAAATTAAAACTGCGCGCAGTGATGAACGGGACCTCGTGGCAGCGCACATGTTACGAGGTCCCGTTCATCACTGCGCGCAGTTTTAAAAAAGCGCACATGTTACGAGGTCCCGTTCATCACTGCGCGCAGTTTTAAAAAAGCGCACATGTTACGAGGTCCCGTTCATCACTGCGCGCAGTTTTAAAAAAGCGCACATGTTACGAGGTCCCGTTCATCACTGCGCGCAGTTTTAAAAAAGCGCACATGTTACGAGGTCCCGTTCATCACTGCGCGCAGTTTTAAAAAAGCGCACATGTTACGAGGTCCCGTTCATCACTGCGCGCAGTTTTAAAAAAGCGCACATGTTACGAGGTCCCGTTCATCACTGCGCGCAGTTTTAAAAAAGCGCACATGTTACGAGGTCCCGTTCATCACTGCGCGCAGTTTTAATTTTACCTCATCTTCGACTGCATTTTTCCCCCCCTGCACATATTCGAAAACTCATTTTTATTTGGCACTTTTTGTGGGACTGCTGTAAAATTTGATATTCTAGCCCTCAAATTCACATTCGCCCCTAGGTGGCGCTATACCAACTATGCCAAAATTTCAACGTTTGCACAAGCATTACTCGTCACCGGTTGGACCTAAACTCATGAAACTTTGCACACATATGCAAATCCTCATAATGAACAAATTTGCAGATACTAACTTAGCACTTCCGGTAGCCAGATTTCCCGCCATTTTGAATTTAGTTAAAAACAGTAAATTCCCCAAGGATCCCAGGTTTTTCGACTTTGACGAAATTCCTTTGGCACATATCATCTATGGCCCATTATCTTCAATCTGACATAAGGATTAGTCTGTAGGATAAATTTCAAAGTACCCATGAGCCATTGAGTTCAAAAAGGGGTGTGTTTTTCACCCCAAAAATAGTAAATTGCACATATCTACATTAATTGGACTCCTATGGTGTTGGACCTCTCTACTAAAGTTGTTCATAATCAAATTCTGAACAAGAATAAGTCAACAATTTTTCAAATGGGGCGTGGCATCGAAGTGGGCGTGGCCCGTTACTAAAATAGCCACAGTTCATAGACGCAATGTTTGATTTGAGCAGGACCAACTCATTGGCCGTTAGGTACCAAAGTTCTAACTGCTCACCAAAAATTAAGTCGATTTAAAAAAAAAACATGGCCGCCAGAGGAGGGTCGATCACTCTGCGGACACCGTAATAGTTATGAATATGAAATTCACAGGACACGTGTAAACTGGTGCCTCTAGCTCACATACCAAAATTCGTGTTTCTCATGTGTGTAGCGCCCCCTACAGGAACTTTAAAAAGCAGCCCCTGCGCCACGTTTCACCAATATGTATGAAAATCGGTAGGCACGTATAAGGTCCCATGACCTACAGAAAAGCCTCTTGGACCCATGCTCCAAACCCCACCGGAAGTCGGAAATTTTAATTTTTTCATTTTCACTCTCGGCGGCCATTTTCAATTTTTTTCACTTTTTTGCCTTGTATTTGAATGAACTCCTCCTACGGAATTTATCGGATCTGCTTCAAAATTGGTCAGTACAGTCATGAAGTGGTGCTAAACCAAAATCGTGCTATTTGGGACTGTACGTTGAAGGGCGTGTCCGTGGCGTGATGTCAAAGCTGGCCGTTTTGAATTCCGTGGTCTTATTTTCGCTTTTTTCCCCTTGTATTTGAACGAACTCCTCCTAGGGTATTTATCGGATCTGCTTCACAATTAGTCAGTACAGTCAAAACATGGTGCTCAACCAACGCCGTGTTATTTGTGACTGTACGTTGAAGGGCATGGCCGTGGCGTGCTGTCAAAGTTGGCCATTTTGAATGGAATTCTTTCACTTTTTCGCCTTGTATTTCAACTAACTCCTCCTAGGGAATTTATCAGATCATTGATCATTGATCAATTGATCATTGAAAAACTGCGCTTTTTAAAAACTGCGCGCATTGATGAACGGGACCTCGTGCCGGCTTGCGGCTGCGTCACGTGCGGTCCTAACATGTGCACATCTTGCCAGCACACATGTTACGACGGCACGTGACGCGGCCGCAAGCCGGCGCGATTTTTTTTTAAAACTGCGCTTTTTTAAAACTGCGCGCAGTGATGAACGGGACCTCGTACCATCTTGCGGCTGCGTCATGTGCGGTCCTAACATGTGCACATCTTGCCAGCACACATGTTAGGACGGCACGTGATGCGGCCGCAAGCCGGCGCGAGGTCCCGTTCATCACTGCGCGCAGTTTTAATTACAATTACATTTGTGTCAACCAATTACTAAATTGTAAAAGATGTTCAGATATTCACATTATGGCTAGAGGGGAATACATATCAGTCATACAAAATAATAATGTTACTGCAATTGAAGTTAAGAGTGTTGTTATTAACCATGTGATTTTACCTAGAAGAATACGGATAAACAATAAGTGTCATGCGACTTGAAAGTTAATATTATTTTCACACTGGAAAGGATAATTGAATAAATATGGATATGATAAGGATAAGAATAAAAATACATTAAATAAACTACACCAATTAAAATATAGGGTAAATCTCTTTGGTTAAAGACAACTGGTGGATTAGCGCTACATCTGCTGGGAAGGGATCTAATGTACAAGCTAGGTTCTCAATTTACATTCAGAAGTAATGGGTTTACCTTTCAAATGCCACTACTACTGCTGTTATGCTTTCATAACATGTTAACATTTGATAATATTTTCCTTCTCACTCCAACAGAAAGTTACTCTCTGATTGGCCCCATCATCCGCCCACTTACACACACAGGGTAACCGCCCTGATGTGTCTCCATTATGCACAAGCTTGGTTGCACGGCTAGCTGGGGCTGAGGACTCTGTCTCCATCCCTCCACTTCGCAATCTATTCCACCTAATGGGTGGAAATTGATTGTATCCCAGGCACGGCATCCTGCAATAAGCCAGTATGGAAGGCTGGTTAGCCAACGACGGGTAAGATCCCACCTTGAAACCAGGGACAACCTAAGGCAGGCACAGTCACGATTACTTGGCAGAGTCAATGTGAGCATTGACTCACTTGATCGTGAAGTGACGAGCTGCAACCATCATAGGACGAGCCGGGTGGGGTGTAAGGTGGAGGAGGAACAGGAGTCAGATATGTTGGCTCAGACAACTTAGAATGAGACGTCGCGTTTTCGTTTATAAAATGGTATATACAGTACTAACTCAAGTTACGTTTTCGGTTTAGTGCATAACTTTTGTTAATTTCGGGAACAGTTTGGTTTCGGGCGGCTGATGGTAAACCCCACTAATATCGACCTTTGGTTTTGGATATACTGGCTTTGATTTCCCTTCCCACCAGATTGGTTTTATTTAAAGGTTGTTAAGGTTAGGGACATCAAGGTTGGTTGCACCAATGGCGTTTTTAGGTTTGCTTATGATTTAATAAGCAAGAAGGGAAGTAGTGAGAAATTAGAGCAAAGTGTGGATACTGTAATCAAACTTTTGACTTAATTGACTTGTGTAGATGCACTACCACTAGCACTAATGAGTTATCACATGCATGCTAATAGAATGATGCATCTAACCCCGCATGAAATGCTTACGGGTCGACCCATGCCTTCACCTATTATTCGAGGCCCCACAAGAGCAATAAGAGCAATAAGAAATACAATTAAGAAAATATGTTTGACCACTAACTGCTGTACATAAGTTTATATTTCAACAATAGAAACAGCCAGATGCAGAGACGCCCGGAGCCGACCAGCCGAGCCAGGATTTGATTTTGATTTGTTTTGTTGTATCGACACTTACACACACATGAAAAGACATAAGAATACAATTGAGGATTGAGACACAAAAGTCCCAGTCTTATTTCCATTTTGGTCCCCAACAGGAGCAACAGCCACATGATGATGCTGAAGCTGGCGAGCCTCCTCCTGATCCTCTACGGGTTTTGGCAGATCCCACTGTCCCAAGGACATAGGATAGATTGTGTGGAAGTTTCTAAAAGTATATCTGAAAGGTTTGAAAGTTATTAGGAAAAGTTGTTTGAAGGAGCAGAGACAAGTAGAGAAGTTGAAGGTTAAAAAAATGTACCAGATAAAATGTACGACAATTAGATGCCACCTCCCGAATGACCTATCAGAATAGGCTTGGACATGTTATTGGCAGAGCAAGGAGGGGTGTGCGAGATGATAGGGACGACATGTTGTACTTTTATCCCCAACAACACAGCTCCAGAGGGGTCGGTGTCCAGAGCGCTGGCAGGATTACAGGCCCTCAGATTAGAATTGGCAGAGAACTCAAGCATTAATGACTCCGTCTCTGATTGGAGGGGCAACATGTTTGGAAAATGGAAGGGCATGATCCAGTCAGTCCTCATCGCGGGAATAGTGTCAGTAACCACTCGACCTGGTCTGGCTGGAGGATGTAGAATAGTCCCTGGGGCCCCATGATGTATTTCACCTATAGCCACTATAATCAATATACCTGGTCTAATCGAATAACGAATCATTATATAATCAATGTGGGTCATGATTGTCATTGCATGATATTGTTTGGTTGGTGTTGGTGTAGCATGCTGTTTTTGTACCACTGCACTGATAATGGGACTGATGGACTAATGACAACGGGAACAGGTGCGATGATTACATCAATGTCCAAAACCCCATACACACGGCGCACCAATACATGAAGATCACCTGTGCCATTCAAATCCATGCATGACTGAAGGGAATTTTGCATTTTAAAATGTGTTTTTGTGTTTTTCATTTTTTTAAATCTTAACTTTTAATGCATGCTGAGAGTGTATTCTTATGTTACTCATACCTGGAAGTATTATTTATGTTTTCTATGATTAATGATTAACCCTATATGTGTGCTGTTTTGAATCTATAATTGGTGGTTGGATAACATGATTGTTTTATGACTACTATTTTAGATTTTTTGATTTTATGGCATAATGATTGTCTGCCTACCCGATTTATTGATGATTGTATGACATAGGGATTGTATGTCTGCTATTTTGTACTTGAGTGCGGAATTGTAGCCCACTGTGTGTTCCATGTGACCCACCGAGGTGAATGCCATCCCATGATTAGTGGACGCGACAATGAGTTTCTCCAAATTGGGCCCGGAGTTTTCCTTGTCGGTTGGTGGTGTTGATTGTTGCATGGAGGTGTATCCATGAGATTTTTTCTTTTTCGCTTTATACATGTTTTCTACTTTTATATAGCTCTTAGTATGGTCATCAGTGATGACCAAGGAGGGAATTGTAGCGTATTTTAGCATTGTAGCATATTCTAGCATGCATCAGGCCAGACATGTCCTTGGCGACTAGGGAAGAACTCGTTCATGTGTAGAGCCATTCATACACATATCAATTCTTGTGACATCAGCAGGCCAGGTGTCTGAGAAAGCCCAGAGACCAAGGCCACGAAAACAAGCGTAATTCCTTCACATAGCCACAAGAAGCCAGGATCAAGCCGGAAACCAAGTTGTAATACCTACACATAGCCACAAGGGACCAGCACCGAGCACACATACGGGTATCCAAAAGGCGGGAGCTCAGCACCATGCTTAACTAATCAGAGCGCATTACGGAGGCCACGCCCACCCATTCATAAAGTCACAACTCAGTCCAAGGGGTCAGAACGCTCCAGGCATTTTATCGAATGCCCTACTAAGTGTATCTCCACGCGTGCTTGTACAATTCCCCTCCTTTTGCTTCATATACATCATACCGGACCTTTAATCAAATAAAGTGAGTTAAAAGCGATCCTGACTCTGATCCTGATTTTCCAAAGAACACGGCAGAATCCGGAAAAAGTTCAGTCTCAAGCGCTAGGATTGGACAGGCAGCCTGTCAGGCAAACTCACACGCTGACTCCTAACCCTAACCATAACCCTAACTGTAACCCTCACCCTAACCCTAACCATAACCGTTTTCAGCATATAGGAAGAACCGGAACCTACAGGATATCCTGGTGCGGGCCCGCTTCTCCACGGCAACTAGAGGCGCCCCCTCTCCGCACCAAGGCCAGTTTCAGCAGCTGGTGGTCATCCGGAACCGGCACGCCTCCACCTCCAGCCCTATTCCTCAAAAAATCACAATCCACGACAAAAACATCATATACGCCATCACATGCTCCGAATGCCACATCATATATGTCGGCGAAACAAAGCACACAATACTTACTCGACTCAAACAACATTTATATAACATACACATAGGTACATCCGACACTAGACTGGTCGAACATTTCCAAACACACCCCATTACCTCATCATTCATCACTGGGCTGGAGATGAAGGCGTGCTGGTCGGACAGACAGAGGAAGGCGGCGGAGCATAGATGGATAGCCAAACTAAAAACACTTACCCCCTTGGGCCTGAACATCAGGGAGTAGGGACCGCGCCGGGCCGCTGCTGTGGGCGCTGGGAGAACCCGGGACTCCTCCTTGGGGCTCCCTGCATGGCACTGGGTCCACAGTGTGTTTTAAAATGTTGCATGTTTTTATTACTGTGTGTTCTTTTTTACCATGATTTTATTTAGGCCTCCAGTTCCAAATTTTGTTGGAGGCCTCTCGTTCTTTCTCTCCTCCCTTGCTTTTATGAAAGAATGACATGAATGTTTGAATGGTTTTAATATGTCTTATTTTTATTCTTTCAATTTTACAACCTATTTATTTATTTATGTATTTATTTATTTATTATTCTAACTTGGCACTTATTTGAGCACTTTTATCTTTTATCCACGTGTTTTTAGTGTTTCTGCATTTTATATCTATTTATATATTATTCGTTTTACATATATATGTGTGTGCATGGTTTTAATTAAAAGGACTTCCTGCAATCTTAACATGAATTTTAGATTGCAGTGTGCTTCCTTTTTTATCCAAAACTTTTTATCCTATATTCTTTATTTATTTATATGCATGCGTTTTAATTATTATTCTTGATGATTTATTGTTTATGAGAGGATGTGTATGGATGGGTCTGAATGCGGGTGCGTGTGTGTGTGTGTGCGTGTGTGTGTGGGTGCAGATCTCTCCCCCTTCTTTTTATTTATTTTACCTGCCCTTTTTAATAGATGTGTTTTTAATCGACCCGGTTGCTGTGCTGGCTGCCCCACTAAGGGAGGCTTCTCGGGACCCCAGCCCCTTGGGCCTTCACCAGTCCTGGCGGTACCTTGCTCCCTTTTGGTTCCCCTTGGGGGTCACAAAAACAACAAAAATACTCACCTTACTTTTGCTCCGCGCCTCCTCAGACCCCCTCCTGCTCTTCCTGCTCCCCCTTCTCTTCCCCTGTTTTTATTCCGTCTCTCCTTTTTTTTTAAAACAGAAAAATGAAAAACATTTTAAATATATTTTTATACACGTGTATATAAAAAAGAAAATAAAAGCATTGGGAGATGGTGTGCCAGTGCACCCAGGGTCATGGACCTACAAAAAGGTGAAGGTTTCTTCCAGGCAAGTAACCATGAACTAAACTGACAAACAAAGCACCTTATGATGGAGGAAAACCTCAAGCACTAATTGAGCAACCTTGCCCTTACTTCAGCAACGCGAGGACTCTCCTTGACTTCGCCAACATCGATGTTGTACACCATGGTCTGGATGAACATGTACATATTATGGAGCATGGAGTTGTATGATATGTTGTGCCGAACACAAAATGTGCCTTAAACAGCTTATCGAAAGCCCCTAGAGAAGAGGTTGACCTGCAAGGTATGGCACTCCTATCCAGAATAATGAAGAACTGGTGGACTGCATCCTTCCTTACTCCAACAGCCAGGAAATATGGTTGAGCGCTGGTAGTAATGGTGTCGAGATGTTCTTGGATGCTTATTCCAGTCTGAGAAGATACACACAAACGACGATAAAATTAACTTGGTTGTAAATTTGTAATAATTAAATATTTATTTATATATTGTTGGGAAGAAATATGCACACATAGACGATGAAATGAACATGGTTGTAACTTCAGGCAGTGTTTTCTTGCTCTGTAGACTATATGTGTAATTCCACTCTTTGACCACAAGGTGGTTATTTTGTAAACGTACCTGTTGCTTTGTTTCTTTGATTGACCCTTTGCCAGCTAAGGACAAGTCATGTTTTTATTTTGAGTTTTTAAGTTTTAAGATTTCTTCAAGCAAGATTGAAGTTAACCCCATTGTTGTACAAGCAGGCAAAGTGATCAGTATTGTGTTTTTTCATTTTATTTGCCGGGAGACATTTATGTGCTTCATGTGTGTTAAGCTAAATGTATGTTAGTTAAGCTAATTGTACGTCTGTATTTTTGTTCTACAGTGTTTGGGTGTGATGTCATGGTGAAACATGATGGCAAGCTGAAGAATGCAAGAATGCAGCTGTTTGAAGATGACAAGTGTGACATTAAACATCAGTGAAAAGAACCAGAGTCTTGCGTGTAGTCTGGCGTTACAATGGTTGCAATATTATAATAATGAATTATCTTTATATTAATTCTGAAAAATATAAACCTTCTTGAAGATGACAAGATGTTTCTCTGCTTGGGATGCAGACACCTTTCCTGGTCTCTTCTGTTGTAGCGTATTTCAGCATTGTAGCATATTCTAGCATGCATCAGGCCAAATTGTAGCGTATTCTAGTCATTCATACACGTATCAGCTCTAGATAATCTTTACTCTGTATTGTTCACGACACATGCAGAAACAACGCAGCAACAAAGTGTCAATAACAATGGATCCCGAGTTCCTATACTACGGTCTAGGTCAGGGGTGTCAAACTCAAACTGTACAGTGGGCCAAAATTGAAGTCTTGGACAAGTCGCGGGCCGGAGTTGTTAACGGGGGGGGGGTGGGGAGGGATTGCGGGATTGCTGTCGGAGTTGACGTGCTGTCGGAGTTGCTTCCACCTTTAATGAATGCATGCCATGCGCGCTCCCGCGGCCAGGAATACACTTCTTATAGGGGCTAACTACATTCACCGGCTTCCTCTATCTTCTGCGCCACCTTTCTTAATAAATCGCCGTTTCTCGTTTTCCGATGGCGACAACAACACGTATACCGTCTCCTTCTACTTCCGGCCAAAATTGAAGTCTTGGACAAGTCGCGGGCCGGAGTTGTTAACGGGGGTGGGGGGGGAGGGATTGCAGGATTGCTGTCGGAGTTGACGTGCGTTAACGTTGAAATGTGATATGCCAGCGGGCCAATTGCATTACATTAATTGGGGACATTACATTATAACAGGGTCCGCGGTCGGAATTGTTGATGGGGGGGGGGAACGTACGGGATTACGGGCTGCCGGAGTTGACGCGCCAGGGTTACTGCACCGAGACACGCGTCAACACGTTAACGCTGGAATGCGATATGCCGGCGGGCCAGTTCTGATAGACACTTTCACTTTCACTAAATCTCTTAAATGAAACAACTTAATTGCTCAAATTGTGACGGTTTCTTAGTGCAACTTTCTTTTAGGTTCAATTAATGCTGGGGTGCCAGTCAAAGTGCGTCAAAGTCCTGACAATAAAGTCTGTGTCACTAACCCACACAAAGGATACACACTTTCAATAAATCACTTTCAAATATGTACCCTTCATTAAAAACACCTTTAAACACTGAACCCAGCACAAGCACAAGGACAAACAAGACACAACCAAGGTTTCTTTTGTTTTCTTTTGTACCAAAATATATTTCAATGTTCACAAACAATAAGCAGTTCTTTTAACGAGTCTCTTTCTCAGTTTCTTTTCAACAAAAAGATCCGATCTTCAGAAAAACAGAAAATGTCAGAAAAACCCCAAAGCAGTCATCAAAAAGAGGGGAAAAACCAAAGCAAAAATAATCCAACAAAAATCAATCGGCAATTACTCACACGCACCAGAGGGGGGAGTCGGTAAAGCGCACCAGTCAGAGTCAGTCTGAGTCAGTCAGTCAACAGTCCATTCAGGCCAGCTCCAGCGGGACCACACGGGAGATCGCTGATCGGTACAGGCTCGGAGGCGAACGCACGGGATTAACTACCGCTCGACTTTCGCTTTTCCTGCTAGACCGCTTTAGCGGCTCGGATCACGATCACTTTTCTCCGGTCTCTCACTGCTTCGCTACTGCTGCTGCTGCTGCTACTGCTGCCGGCTCCGCCATGACAGTTATGACGTCAGTCTTAACCAGGTGATCACGTGAGCGGGGGCATGACCTGGCGGTCACGTGAGTGGGCACGTCAGCACGTCATGGTACAACTTCGGCCCGTCACAAAATGTAGCATCATAACTGCAGCGCAATGTGTGCATCCAAAGCCATGTAGATATGAATGAAAAAGTCACTTAAAGCTGATCGCAAATATCGATTCCATTAAGTCAAAAGCGTACCTGCAATCAGAAACTCTGAAGAGAAAAAAAACATTTCCCAATTAATATCTCAGGTTTATTATTACAATCAAAATACGTAATCGACTGCAATTTGACACACACACACACACACACACACACACAGGACAGCAGTAGCTATGTTATGTTAAGATCCATAATATTTTTCAGCTTAATTGCAAAGTTTAGTTGTTATAAACTTTATATTTTAATGCAACCGGAAATATATTGTAGTATACCTGTGTGTCCAAAAAAACACTAAAATGTATGTATATATTATAATCATTTATAGAATAATATATAGGGATGCACAATAACTTTTTTTTTTATAATAACTTTCAGCTCCTAAAGGCCGATACCGATAGCACACACACATATACATATATACATATATATGATCATGACCTAAGATCATGACATTAATACTATGAACAAACCCAAAAACCTTGGGGGGGGGGGTGGCTTGCAAGGGGCGGGATGTGATGTAGGGTCGAGGTTCGCAAGAGGCGGGATAAGGACAGCCCCTTGGGGTATTCCACAAAGCCGCTTTTATCACTTACCCAGGTAAGTTAACCCAGGGTTAGCGGCAACCCTAGGTTTTCCGTTCCAAAATGAACACGATATGTAATGTGACACATTTCAGCCATAATCTCCTCCCATAGCCACAGGGAGCAGCACCGAGCACATACAATAGTTAAAAGGTAATATCCGCCCATAGCCACAGGGAGCAGCACCGAACACATACAATAGTTAAAAGGTAATATCCTCCCATAGCCACAGGGAGCAGCACCGAGCACATACAATAGTTAAAAGGTAATATCCTCCCATAGCCACAGGGAGCAGCACCGAGCACATACAATAGTTAAAAGGTAATATCCTCCCATAGCCACAGGGAGCAGCACCGAGCACATACAATAGTTAAAAGGTAATAGTCTCCCATAGCCACAAGGGGGCAACAACGGACACACATATGAAGTGAGCAGGTTTAAACGTTGTAGAAGAAGCCTACCTTTACCTCTCTATATAAACATGACTTGAACTTTTGAAAGGCAGAATCTCTTGGGCGGCGTATCGTAGATATAAAGCTTAGAGACACTCCGCACGTGTTATATACTATTCCTCTCCTTTTGTTTCATAGACAATAGACAATAGACCAAAACCTTTACCAAATAAAGCGAGTTAAAAGCGATCCTGTCTCGGCGGCCTTTCCTGGATTAAAAACAACATAACAGTAAGTTGCTATAGAAACATATGCTCTCAATAAAACCTGGTCGGAGCAGGTTTTGCGCAGGTTAAGTTTGGAAGATAATCCGATTTTGCTCAGGGTATTTAAACCCGCGTTCACTGCAGCTTTTACGTGTTCACAATGGCATGCCCTTTTGACGAGAGTCCTGTTGATATCGGAGCGCAAATAATTTGTGCAATTCACAGAGAGAGATTAATTAGACCACGGCTCGACATATTGTCCTTTCCGGATGACTTTTTGCTGGAGAGATATCGTTTTTCACGTGATTCTTTGATATATTTAAATAGCCTTCTCCAACCCTACATTGCAAATGTTACCAATCGTGGATCTGCCCTCAGTTGCCGTGTTCTTTGGAAAATCAGGATCAGAGTCAGGATCGCTCACTTTATTTGATTAAAGGTCCGGTATGATGTAAATGAAGCAAAAGGAGGGGAATTGTACAAGCACGCGCGGAGATACACTTAGTAGGGCATTCGATAAAATGCGTTACCTGGAGCGTTCTGACCCCTTGGACTATGTGTTGTGACTTTATGAATGGGTGGGCATGGCCTCCGTAATGCGCTCTGATTAGCTAAGCATGGTGCTGAGCTCCCGCCTTTTGGATACCCGTATGTGTGCCCGGTGCTGGTCCCTTGTGGCTATGTGTAGGTATTACAACTTGGTTTCCGGCTTGATCCTGGCCCCTTGTGGCTATGTGTAGGCATTACGCTTGTTTTTGTGGCCTTGGTCTCTGGGCTTCTCAGACACTGTCCTGGTCAGGCTCCAGGACCTCCGTCACTGTCCTGGTCAGGCTCCAGGGAGGACCTCCGTCACTGTCCTGGTCAGGCTCCAGGATCTCCGTCACTGTCCTGGTCAGGCTCCAGGACCTCCGTCACTGTCCTGGTCAGGCTCCAGGGAGGACCTCCGTCACTGTCCTGGTCAGGCTCCAGGACCTCCGTCACTGTCCTGGTCAGGCTCCAGGACCTCCGTCACTCTCCTGGTCAGGCTCCAGGACCTCCGTCACTGTCCTGACGTCTAACAGATGACAGGATGTCAGCATGTCGACGTCCATAACTACGGGCATAATGCATAAAACACCACAGAACACATCAGACCATCACATGTGTTATGATATTTTAGTCCAGGAAAGGCCGCCGAGACAGGATCGCCTATGTGTAAATGTTGTAACTTTGTTAAATGTGCTCAGTACTGCCCTCTGAGGTTGTGTGAGAGTATTACTGCCTAATTTGTCAAATGTGCTCAGTGCTGCCCTCTGGCGATTGTGAGGGGAAATTACCTCTAAACTATGCTCGGTGCTGCTTTATGTGGCTATGTGAGAGTATTACAGCTAAAATGTATCACAAGGGAATATTACAACTAAAATATGTCACACATTCACATGCACATCATCACAGTTTGATGACGCTTATAAAAGCACTCAGGATGTTAGCAGTACAAGGTGTTGTGAGAGAGCTGTAGTGTACTGTACTGTATGTACTGTACAGAGTTCACCTGGACTCCACCAGCCCCTCCCACCCCTCCTACTTATTGTATGTAGTACATCCTGGCACTTTATTGTATGTAGTACGTCCTGGCACTTAATGTACACACTTATTGTATGTAGTACGTCCTGGCACTTAATGTACACACTTATTGTATGTAGTACATCCTGGGTTAACCTAGTGATGGTTAGTGTATACGGGGAATGGGTTAACCTAGTGATGGTTAGTGTATACGGGGAATGGGTTAACCTAGTGATGGTTAGTGTATACGGGGAATGGGTTAACCTAGTGATGGTTAGTGTATACAGGGAATGGGTTAACCTAGTGATGGTTAGTGCTTGGCACTTGGTTATATGAACATCCTTACTGTACCCACAGCGATATATTGTTATTTCTCCTTCTTCTGACAAATGTTCTTATCGTAAGTCATTTTGGATAAAAGCGTCTGCTAAACGCCCTGAATGTAAATGTACTGTAAATGTATTGAGCAGGGATTTAGGTATGATACTAACCTCATGGCGTTGAGAGGACACAGTCAGAGGGTTCTGAAGGAATGAAGGATATCTTTCAGTAAGGGTAATTCCACAGTTGAGTCATCAGTATATTTATATATATATATATATATGGTGAGAGCACAATATAAATTGAGATATTCCCCTAATGCAATGACTTAAATGTTGCATGATACATTTATTTTATATATTTATTTTTAAATCAAACTAACCCAAAAATGTATATGTTTAATTATGGGTGAGATTTCGTGATCTGGGGGAAAGAATAATCCCAAACAGATAGCCACATGGCAAAACAGAATAAAGGCTTAGGGAGAAATTAATATGTAACAACTTAAAGACCGGGTAAACCAAAAATAATTATGGGTTTTGAGTTTATAATACCACAGGAAAATATATTATTAACCACCCTGCCAAATTTGAAGGACTAAAAAAATCGCGAAGTATATAAAATTATGCTTCAAAGTTGATGAAAAATGAGCAGTAATCCCTGGCTCAGGACGGTGGGGGCGTGTGCGCTGCAGGCCAGGAAACCACGCCCATCACCGGAGAGCCAACTGCAAACTGACAATTCAAACCAGACTCGTGAGCGGTAAAACCATAGACGGGTGAAACCACAGAATGCTAGTGCGCGGTTAATGTATTTATACCTAGAGGGCAGCAGGGGGCGGGTTTATGTGAGTAAGACCGCTTTACGTAACGCGGTCCTCGATGTAGACCCGCCCATTTTAAACCTGCACACAGAACATTCTCTGAGGCCTAGCTCCTCAAGGAAATGATGAATGGGAAAAATATTTTTTACATGTTTTGAGGGACACATTTAAGGCCTAATTAATATGAAAAGAAGAAAAATACTGAATTTGGTTTACCCGGTCTTTAATCAAACGGTTAGAGTTTTTAGTATTTAGCACTAGCATTGTGTTGCCAAATGATAAGCAGGCCTGTGAATGTAATGCCACTGCTCTGCATCATAAGAACACACAGAACTTTAAGTGTGAATCTGTGTGACCTGACTGCAGCCTAGTTCCCCTACAGACGCAGGGCAAGGACTCCCGTTAAGAATGTCTCTGCTGCACCCTGCTGCCAGATAGTGATACTGCATTAAGATATCCAATCTTTCATTTATTATTTGTGCCATGTATTATATGTGTGTGTGTGGGTGGGTGTGTGTGTGTGAGCGTATGTGCATGTGTGTGTATGAACACCAGTGTGTGTGTGTGTGTGTGTGTGTGTGTGTGTGTGTGTGTGAGTGTGTGTGTGTGTGTGTGTGTGTGTGTGTGTGTGTGTGTGTGTGTGTGTTTCTGTGTGTGTGTGTGTGTGTGGGGGGGGGGGGGGGGTGTGTGTGTGTGTGTGTGTGTTTGTATGTGGGTGTGTGTGTGGGCGTGTGTGTGTATGTATGTGTGTGTGTGTGTGTGTGTGTGTGTGTGTGTGTATGAATGTGTATGTGGGTGTGTGTGTGTGGGCGTGTGTGTGTATGTATGTGTGTGTGTGTGTGTGTGTGTGTGTGTGTGTGTGTGTATGTATGTATGTATGTATGTATGTATGTATGTATGTATGTATGTATGTATGTATGTATGTATGTATGTATGTATGTATGTATGTATGTATGTATGTATGTATGTATGTATGTATGTGTGTGTGTGTGTGTGTGTGTGTGTGTGTGTGTGTGTGTATGAATGTGTATGTGGGTGTGTGTGTGGGGGGATGTATGGGTGTGTGTTTGAACACCACATTAATGATAAGACGAGCCAACGGTCAGAATAATTACGGTGGTAAATCCCATGTGGGACAACTCTTGCATAACAGAGGCTAATCATTAAGAGGTGACTCGGCCAACAGGCCTGTTCACAACACATGCTCCAATATGCATGACTTTTGATTCATGAATCATCAATATTTCTCTATTTCACAACTGAAACATATACATAAACTCATTCTTTCATCTTATACTGGTTACCTGGTTTTAGAAGGATTCATGAAGTATAATTGGGCAACATAAAGGTGAATACCTCTGTCCTGATAGTTGATTTTCTAATGCCATTATTCAATAGTCCTCTGTGGCAGCTCATAGAGAGATAATGGAAACATAGAGATAGGTAGAGAGTGACAGAAGAAGGATTAGAAAACTACTGTATTTTTGTATCTTACTTGTTGGGATGACAAATAAACCAATAAATAAATGTTAGAAAGTATACAATTGACCATACAAGACATAACATCACACTGTTGGTCAAAGAGCCTGAGCTGTTCTTCATGTCGTAGCTATCATAGGGAGAGGGTTAGGGTTAGGGTTAGGGTTAGGCAACTTCAGCTTGTTCCAGGAAAATCAACATTTAAAACAATTCAATTTAAATCGCCAGTCCAGTAAAATCACTATTTTAAGTTAAATCACTCTGTCGCCTGCACAACAGAAGACGAAACAAAAAGGTTGGCCATTTCAATAACATCAATATCATTTAGTCATTTTCTGAGCTTTTACGCGGTACATGTCAGTGAAACCTCTTTTGCTCATATGATGTTGGGCAAATTAACAATAAAACATTATTTGATACATAAAGAGAGAGAGAGAGAGAGACAGTCATCGCTGGTCTAACAAAGAATGGGCTATGCATGGACGAGAGCAGACAAAGAGACTATCAATGTTAATAAAGATTGGATTGAGTGTGAAGGACATGGGGCCAAAGCCGCTATAGCGTTGAGCTGGCATTCCAGCAGCACTTGAGTGGGCAGGTAGACAGACAAATGTGTTAAGTGAAATTGACTTAAGATAAGAGAATGAGTCAGACAGCCCTGCTCTGTCTGTGTGGGTACTTCAGCCTAGGCGTGGGGCTGGGGGATTCATGTGCAGCTGTAGTACCCAGCAAGTACCCTTCTGTAGGGTGTGTAGGGTTGCTGGAGAAAAGTATGGGAATCAAAGCTATGTAGAAGGTTGTATTCCTGCTTGCTTGATTGTGTGGTCTTTTCAGTAGCAAATGTTGATATAACTAGTTTTGCAGGTCAAAATAACCAGAGGAAACGGCTGAAATGAATCAATCTCCAGTCAAACCTGGAACAAGGTAACAAGAAAACGTCTATAGTGTTATGAGCTATCATTATAAAGTGGATTATTGGAAGTTCCCTGCGTAGAGGATTGTACCCCAGGTTGAACATCGGAATATAATGAGAAATAAATAATTCTTTAATTTGTGCTTTGGTGTTTTGGAAAGCTAAGATTACAGAGGACAGAGATATCAACTTGTAGTGTTGGGATGTGAGGGTCAGAATATGATTTAAGCCTGTTTAAAGGCATATTATTTGAACAAACTTACTTACAAACGTACTTTTGGAGCTGGCTTCTAAACCTTGCACACACAGGGGACTCAAACATCAACATGCAAAGTCCATCCAACGAGGCTGGACCCTGGACGGCCGTGGTCACTTCCTCTTTCCTCAGCCTACTTCCTCCTCCAGGAGAGCAAACACATCAAACAAAGCAACGCGGTGCTGATGACCGTTTAGTCAATATAAAAGACAAATATGTTGTTTTTATCAGACCTATTGTACATTCATTAAGTTGCTTATTAAAAGCTTTGGACCTGTAGCGTTGTGTAGCCATGTTGACTTACGTCAGCGTTCCTAACGAGCGCTATGATAGGATAGTGTGATGAGCGATCACATGCTGTTTGTACACAAACGTTCAATAATGTCAATGACGCTGCTAGAGACAGAGAGAGAGAGAGACAGAGATGGTTAAGAAGGTGGGTTGTGATGAGTTATAGTTAGTGTTCACCAATGTAAAAAAATAAACAATGTTGTTTTGCATCCCAAGAAATTACAGCACACTATCACAATCCATCTGTTAGGGCGCACTCACACTAGGCAAAGTGTCCCTGTACCGTACTCCAGTACGATTGTACTCGTGTTTGTTGTGTAGTGAGTCTGTGTATTTTTGGCCATGGTGTGTGTTTGTGTGTCTGTGTGTCTGTGTGTGTCTGTATGTGCAAGATGCATAGAAACATCATAATAATCCACTACTTAACAAGGTTTTGTATGGTAAATCAATGATATTACAAATAAAACCATAACATGTGTTACAGTAGAGAAGAGTGGTGATAGGATGACATTGTGACAACTTCATTTTCCATTAAATTCCAATTTGTTGTTGTCTGCTACAGTAATATCTGGGCTATACACACACAAACCTATAGTACACACAGCCACACACACAAA
>NC_140285.1:17112420-17119920 GCF_964030765.1 Micromesistius poutassou
AATGCAACATTTATATTATAGTGTTCTGGAGCCATGGGCGTTAGTAACATTCTCCTCCAAACCAAATGTTTGGCTTACTTCTAGTAGTATTACCCATATTATTATGTTATTATATACCATATTATAAATATTATATATAGGCCTATATATGTTATTATGTCATAGGACTAAATAGAGGACTAATAGGACTAAATAATCCTAAATTAAGAACAACGCTGGCGTTTACAGACGGTATATTTTTTCGCGTAATCTTAGTCGATAAACATTTAGGTTGGATACATCTGAATCATTAATTATTTGATGAACTGTAGCCTACAGTTTGAGTACGTTTTTCAACGAGGTAAGTGAGTACAACGAGGTAAGTGAAGAAAAAAGCAATCCAATCTGAAACGAAAGGACACTAAACTGATTTCAAAGATTGTCATAAAGTGGTCGAGAGAAGCATCTCCGGAATCCGAACCGAAGACCGCCTGATGAGCAGAGGGATTAATGATGGACAGCATAGGCTTCTACCCGGAATAAGGAGGCCTATACGGGCCTAAAGGAACAATACAGCATAAGCATAGCCCGGAATGAACATATTGAAATGACAAACACAGACAACATATATATTGAAATGTATTGCCCCTATTTATGGATTTATTTATAAGAAGGTATATTGGATTGCATACTGAATTATACAATTGCTGCCATCAATTTGCTTACAATTACTGAAAGTTATAACACAAATAATATAATGAATGAATTATTATGATTCCGTCTGAGTGTGTGATTACAGAGTAATTGACGGTGATGTTTGTAGCGCTGCAGCAGGCGTCTTGCGTTGATGCGTTCATGAGTGTCAGTGCTTATTGTTCTTATCGTAGGCCTATTCATAGAGAACTAACCAACCGAATTATCTCTCCAATAAATCTTAAAAGACAACACTTTTTAGATAGGGTAGATGTAATCTTAGAGAGATTGTTTTTCCTAGGCCTATAGGGAATTCAGCAAGGCCTGTACAAAATGTCAACGTGATCAAAGTCCATGCTAACACTCAAATCACACACGTCATTTTCTCACTCAAAAATGAGAACAAGATTTTAAAGATTAAAATGTAAGATTGAGATTAAGATTTTTAAGTAGATAAAATGGAACCCACCGAACTTTTCGTTTTCAAGTTGAAACAACTCAAGTTTGATAAACTCAAATACAAAATATAGTGCGACATAAAAAGCAGTTCTAATCCCTGAACTGGACAGCGCCTCGAGCGTCTGTACCAGGTGAGTCGCTCCTCGGACCGGGCCCCCTAGCCCCCCCCCCCTCCCCCTCTCCCCCTCTCCCCGCCCGGCCTACCTTTGGACGGCAGCGCGTCACGTGGTGCAGCCCTAAGGTCCCAGCAGGGAGCGAATGGGAGCGCAGTCATATCACAATTATCAGCGGCACGGTTCCTATCGTCTGATACCGAGGAGGACGGAGAGGAAGACTGAAGAGAGACGGACTAGTGTCGCCGCGGATCAAACGGAAAACTTTTTTCTTTAAACTCCGGCTGGCCGCGTTCCTCCAGCTCCACTTTGATTTGGACATATTCAGGAAAACCCCGACGCACTCCGTGGAGGAACAAGAGGTCTGCAAAGACCCAGGCTGGTCTAGCATCAACCCCTGAATCAAAATCTGGTGAGACCACAGCTCTGTTCTATCATCAAACCCTCCTATCTGAGACCACAGCTCTATCATCAAACCCTCCTATCTGAGACCACAGCTCTATCATCAAACCCTCCTATCTGAGACCAGAGCTCTATCATCAAACCCTCCTATCTGAGACCACAGCTCTATCATCAAACCCTCCTATCTGGTGAGCCCACAGCTCTATCATCAAACCCTCCTATCTGGTGAGACCACAGCTCTATCATCAAACCCTCCTATGTGGTGAGACCAGCCTGATGAAGCTGTCTCCTATCTGGTGAGACCAGCCTGATGAAGCTGTCTCCTATGTGGTGAGACCAGCCTGATGAAGCTGTCTCCGCGGTGTGGCCCAGGGCGGTTATCTGTGATTCGGCTCTTTCGGTTGATGTGAACATTAGGATTTAATTGCATACAGCGGACAGTTTAAGATATCGGCATTAGTGGTGTCATAATCATTTCTAATCTATTAAATGCAACTATGAACGATGCAGGTGAAATATGACAGATAATTTCCAACTATTTTCCAGGAAGGCTATTCCTGTTGTTCGATAGAAAAACAGCAACGCAGCCACTATTATACACATTATTATTATTATTATTATTATTAATATTATTATTATTATTATTATTATTATTATTATTATTATTATTATTAATATTATTATTATTATTATTATTATCATTTTATCATTATTATTATTATTATTATCATTATTATTATTATTATCATTATTAATATAGAGTTGTGTTGGGCTGTAGCTGGTTTCCTCGGCAACATGTCCAACGTGCATTTCTTCATGACTCTGACGCTTGTTTCTTGAAGGGACGTTGAACGGCCTCGTCGTGCAGCGGACCTGAGAGGAGACACCGCCAGGAGCGGGACGCAGGGAGCCGACCCCCAGGAGACCTTCTGACCGTCACCATGTACCAGTTATCCTCCACCCAGTCTCCGTACGCTCACGACAGCGGCAGCTACCTGCACCCCCCCGCCAGCTCCCCGGTCTACGTGCCCACCACCCGGGGGGTCCCGGCGCTGCTGCCCACCCTGCCCTACCTGCAGAGCTGCGAGGCCCCCCACCAGCCGCACGGCCTGGGAGGCCACCACGGCTGGCCTCAGACCGGGACGGACGGCTCGTCCTTCACCCCCAGCAGCCCTCACCCTCCACCCGGCTTCTCCTACTCGCACAGCCCGCCTGTTAGCAGCAGCACTGGCCGCGACCCGTCCTACCACCAGAACTCCTTGGTCTTCAGCTCCCGGGCCTCGGCCGGGGGCCCCTACTCCGGGCCCTACGCCTACATGGGCCCGGAGATGGCCGGGTCCTGGAGCCCGGGGCCCTTCGAGAACGGGGTGCTCAGTCTGGGCGGCCGGCAGGGGGGTCTCCCGGGGAGGAGGTCGAGTCTCGGTACGCCCTGCGTCCATCTCCTTAAGACACAACCGTAATAAGAAGCATTTATCATATTTATTTAAATCAAACAGATCGTTTCAAAAGCCTAAACAATAGATCGATATTTTTCTGACATAATAGTATAATATATTAGCCTATATTATTATTATTATTAGGCCTATTATTATTATTATTATTATATTATATTAGCCTATATTAGCCTATATTATATTATATTATATATAATTATGATAATTATAATCGGTTGTTTGGATAAAAACAATATGCTACACTAACAGCCCCCATTTACTTTAAATAAATTACTCTATTTAAGACCGATTTATATTTAACTTCTTCCGTCACATAGCCTACTTAACTATGTTTTTACTTCTCTTATTTCTAGAATAATTTAAGAACTAAATGCAATGTCGTTAGAAGAGTAAAGGCCTAACCATTGGGCTTAAGCTGTATCCTAATTAAAGGACGATCCTACAAAGGATTTAGACAATACACACTCTTTACGAGAGAGGATAAAAACAATCAATTATAATGTTAATTTCATCTTCACAAACAGTCTAGCGTTTTGATGATTGAGTGAATACACACACTGGACACACACACGGAGGATAGACGTAGAACGATATCCCCCTCATCAGACACGGGTCCCATCTCTCTGAAATAAATATATAAATACTAAATATAAACACTATAAATAAGCTAAAGATGATTGAACATTGTTTAGTTGTGACCGTGACTGTGGAGTGTGATTAACTGTAGGTCTTTGATTTGTGTCGTGCTGTAATCTGCAGTGTGTGACACCTCATCAGACTGATTCATTATGCAAAATGCAATTCTTCTTTTCTCCTTCATGTTTTCCTAATAAATTGGATTAGGATTTAGCCTTATTTAGTTTAATATACTTTAATCTCATGTCTGTTTACATTATTATATATTAAATAATTGAGTTGAACATTAATTGGCTGAAAAATATTATGATGGCAAAATATTACAAATGAATTTATAAAAAAACTATAATATAATAATCAAATTAATAATTTAAAATAATACAAAATAAGTGAACTATCTTGCAGTTAAAATACACCTTTATTTATTAACGTAGGCATTATGTTTTAATACACCTTTATTTATGAACGTAGGCATTATGTTTTATGTGTATGAAGCATCAAGGTTGTGGGATTAGGACTTGAAGCTTTAGTGCTCGGAGTCCGTCGCGTGTCAGTCTGTGATTGATAGGGCCCCCTGGATCCGAGGGGCCCCCTGGATCCTAGGGGCCGATAAGAGACCATTGACATTCCTCCCGGGCTGTGCCCTCTTCTTCACCAGTCCTACCCATTCCTCTCCCCCTGTCCCGGAGCCCATCCGTCCGTCCCGCTGCTCATCAGAGCTGAACTCATCCGCTGATTGAGGCCGACCACGGCTCGTTGATCAACCATTAGCTCTCCGCTCATGTTGACACAGTTCTAAATCACATGCTGACCCTTGCTCCATAACGAGCCTGTAGGTAATGCTATTGGCACTGGATATCGCCATGCCCTTAATGATTCCAATGAACAGATATCCTTAATATAAGCGCTTAATTAAAAAAGAAACAATCACGCAACCCCTTTCATCGAAGACTTCATTCATTTTAAGAAAAGCATTTGTTAAGGTTGTGATTGTATTTGTATCTGATAGAACTGATGGAGGAGATCCCGGGCGAGGGCCGCGAGTGTGTGAACTGCGGGTCTATCTCCACGCCGCTGTGGCGGAGGGACGGCACCGGCCACTACCTGTGCAACGCCTGCGGCCTCTACCACAAGATGAACGGCATCAACCGGCCACTCATCAAGCCCCAGAAGCGCATGGTAATTCATCTATTATTTTATTCGATATGCTCCTTCTCATGTTTCAAGCTAACACCTCGTATGAATGGTTTCTTCTCCACATAGTGGACAACACCATATACGGTTTTATGAGTTTGTAGATTAGGTAAACACTACAAACATGGCCACTCGCCATTTCCGCCCAAGCCAATACAGACGAAGGTTTACCTGGTAAATTAAAACCGGTGGGCGTGGCTTATTTACCATTCCGCCCACTTCCAATATACACAGTTTTCTTACCTGTGTTGAGAGATGCTTCATGAACCACTGCTAGAGTGTCCCAGAATAAACCACGTGTTGAACATTTACCTCTCTCTGAGTCGTACCTAGCCCCTAGCCCCTCCAGGGCCCCTCTATGCCCCCTCCATGGCCCCTCCAGGGCCCCGTGCTGACTGGTTGTGTCCCGGGGACTTGCAGCCTGTCAGCTGTAGGGCTGAATTGGCTCCTGCTGCTTCCAGTCTCTGTTTTCTTTCTGTTCTTGTTTGTCCTGGAGCGACCTTGGCCTTGGATCTGTTTTTAGGCCCTTCAAGGGGCCTGGCCACTGGCTCAAGTGCTTCTTGTTGGTGTACACTAGTAGATAAAATAATAATAATACATTACAAATGTAATAAGCAAATAAATTTGCTGTGTTTTATACTCAATTATTAAAAACAAAATGCCCTACTGAAATCTAGGACAATTCAGTATGGGGGCAGTAAACAAAATTAAGAAAACCACTTCAACTTTTTAGTGTATTTTTCTCTTCTCTCGGCCGGACAGCAAACCACATCTCGCCGCGCGGGGCTGTGCTGCACGAACTGCCACACCAGCACCACCACGCTGTGGAGACGCAACGCAGAGGGAGAGCCCGTCTGCAATGCCTGCGGCCTCTACATGAAGCTCCACGGGGTAGGAGACACCTTCATTTACAGGAGTTCAACTCCTCTACATGAAGCTCCACGGGGTAGGAGACACCTTCATTTACAGGAGTTCAACTCCTCAATGAACTGAGTGGTTGGTCTAATGACACAATCATACCTTTATTTTTGTATCATCCTACTTTGTGGACTGATTATCAGATTGCAGTATGTGTCAATTTCCAAGCTAATGAGTGGAAATATGGGCCTACATTGTGTCTTCATGGCCCAGCCCACTACATCAGCCTGGACACTGTTGGGCTGCATTCAGGTGTTATCTGCATTTTCTAGCAACAAATGTCTCTTTTTATGTGGATCTTACGTCAAACTGAAGCAAGTAGATAGAGTCTACCTTGATGTGGGCTTGTCTTCTGTCTGAAGAAGCCTCTCTAGCCAGCTTGTTAACCCACTGGGGACCTTTGCAGTACTGCAGCAGCTTGTTGTTTGACGTACAGCATTGAGCCTCTCCAAGGGCATGGTGGTTATCAAGGTCTGGGGGCGTGGAGCGCTGTGGGAGGGAGGGTTCAGCAGGGAACTACCACTGGCTGAACTAATGTGACGTCCTTCCTATAGGTGGCCCGGCCTCTAGCCATGAAGAAAGAGAGCATTCAGACCAGGAAACGCAAACCCAAGATACCAAAGAACAAGACCTCCATGGGTAGGAAGGATGGAGAAATGAATGGATAGAGAGAGAGAGAGAGAGAGAGAAAGAGAGAGATAGATAGATAGATAGATAGATAGATAGATAGATAAGTAGAAGGATACCAATATTGATAGATTGATTGGTAATTAAACTTGATTAACTTTATGTATCAAATACTTGTTGTGTATAAGAGCAACACAAAGTGATTAAAAAGAGAAATAACACCAGAATAACTTAAAATAAATAAATAAAATAGAGGGATATTAGTATGGGTGATGTAACTGTATCTAACTGTCCTCTCATCCAATCAGGGGGCTCGGCAGCGTCTGAGCCCAGCCCGCCCCCCTCCCTGTCAGAACACGCCTCCACCATTAAGAGTGAAGCCAGCGTGGCCCCCTCGCCCTACGCCGGCCACACCGGCACGGCCGCCACTCAGGTCATCACACAGCATCACACAGCACTTCTTCAACATAGCAATTCCTTCATCTTCCAAAGTGTCCTCATGCTGATTTACACGTAAACTGAATGTGATATGTTATCCTATTCTCAATCATATTTCAGTTGGTTTGAATCCTAGAGCATCTGCTTTAGTCGTGTATCTGGAGCGTGGTGGGTTCAGTGTCTTGATATTTCATGTTGTATTTATGTAGGCCGTTAACCTCACTGCATATCCTCGTTGTTTCCAGCAGTCCTCTCTGTTGGACAGTGGCGTCTCAGGACACATGAAGTACGAGGATTACGCCTACACTCCCATCAGCCAACAGAACTCCTGGTGCCCTCTGTCCCAAGCCTGACAGCCCATCCAGGAGAACGCACACAAACTGTTCCTGGATCCGCTCTCTGGTTACAGCCAAGCAGCTCTCCTCACTCCTGGTTGAAACATCAGAAGTGAAGCAGACTCATCTGCACATCAGGATATCACCTGCCTTCAACAAACCTCCTGCAGTGTCCTTTCTAAAGGCTTTTTAATCCCATCTTGGCTGCTGAAGCAGAGGGTTCCTCCACTGCAGCCTGGCTGTCCTATAAGT
>NC_140285.1:17127420-17138926 GCF_964030765.1 Micromesistius poutassou
TCAAAATTGGAGATAAACACACAGACTTCTTCCCACAGGATAGAGGGGTGAAGCAAGGCTGCAACCTCAGCCTCACCCTCTTCAATATTTATATTAATGAACTGGCATAGTTATTAGAACAATCACCAACACCCGGTCTCACTCTTCAAGACACAGAAATCAAGTGTCTGCTTTATGCAGATGACCTGGTCATACTGTCTCCTACTAAAGAAGGTCTTCAGCAGAACCTGGACCTTCTCCATCAGTACTGTCAGAACTGGGCCCTGACAGTTAACATGAAGAAGACCAAAGTGATCACCTTCCAAAAAAGATCAAGGTTGCAGAGAAATGACCCAACATTTAAAATAGGTGGGACCCACATAGAACAAACAAATACCTATTCTTACCTGGGTTTACAAATAAGTTCCACAGGAACCCTCTGCTCTGCCGTGAAGGAACTCAAAGAGAAGGCAAAAAGGGCTTTCTACGCCATCAAGCGTTCAGTTCAAATCCAAATCCCAATTAGGACATGGCTCAAATATTTGAATCAGTTATAGAACCGATTGCATTGTATAGCAGTGAAGTATGGGGCTCCTTAGTACAACATGATTGGGCAAAATGGGACAAAAATCCAATTGAAAAACCCCAAACTCTGCATGCAGGGCTGAATTAGGCCAATATCCTTTACTTCTAAATATTTAAAAAAGATCTATTGGGTTCTGGAACCATTTTAAAACGAGCGACCCTGCCTGTTACCAGTATAAAGCCCTTGCATACCAGGAGTTGAACATAGAAAGGCGTCCCCTCAGCCAACTGGTCCTGAGGCTGGCTTTCACCTTCTGACATCACAAACCCTGGTCAGTTACACTATCACTCAGAAGATTAGACCTAACCAAATTATAACTAAAGAAAAAGAACATTAAAAAAAAGACTTAGTGGAATGATATTACACGATCACAACACAAACTGGAAACATATTTGACCCTAAACAGACTGTATGCTGTGGCAGAATACTTAACCACAGTAACTGATAAGAACCTGAGAAAGACATTGACAATGTACAGACTGAGTGACCACAGTCTGGCAGCAGGGCAGACACCGTCACACCGGGCTGCCCAGAGAGGACAGGCTGTGCTGTCACTGTGATGAGGGAGATGTAGAAACAGAACTACACTTTCTTACACAATGTCACAAATACAGACACATTAGAGAGGAATTTTTCCCACGATTTGAGAAACATTGCCCCGAATTCGGGGGTTTGACAGAAAGGGAGAAATGACCCCACATTCTGGGGGAAAAGAAAGAATGTGCAGTGCTGGCTGCTAAATATGTCACTTCCTGCCACAACAAAAGAAACAACCAGTAGGACAAGGATAGTCAGATAGACATTTATACCACCACCGCCACCATCTCCTTTTATTTTTATTCTATTTATTTATTATCATCTTATTTAATTACTTATCTATATTATTACTATTTGTATTATCCCTACTATTAACATATCTTCATTTTATTCTATTATCAGTAGATTTGCTTTTGTTATCTGTTTTGTTTTGTTATCTGTTGTTCTCGCATTATTTTTTATTCTTTATTTTATTTTATATACTGTTATTTATTGTTACTTATTGTTGTGATTGTGGTTTGGCAACACATGTAAAATGTCATGCCAATAAAGCCTATTGAATTGAATTGCATTGAAATTGAATTGAATTGAATTGAATTGAAATGGAATTGAGAGAGAGAGAGACACCCTTAATAGACAGAGAGAGAGAGAGACCCTTAATAGACAGAGAGAGAGACCCTTAATAGACAGAGAGAGAGACCCTTAATAGACAGACAGAGAGAGAGAGACACCCTTAATAGTAGACAGAGAGAGAGAGAGAGAGAGAAAGAGAGAGAGAGAGAGAGAGAGAGAGAGAGAGAGAGAGAGAGAGAGAGAGAGAGAGAGACCATTAACAAACAGAGAGAGAGAGAGACAGAGAGAGACCAGTCAGCCAACTGGCCTGGGGTTATCTGAAGATGCACAGATGATGGATGTTGTTGGTGTTGGGCTTCCTGCTCCCAGTCTTTACACACATGCTCTCTTCCAACCACAAGGGTCCCTGCTCCCATTCCTGCAGCAGCTGAAGTGTGTCTGCAGCACGACTTCAACGGGGAATCCACATAATAACTGAAGGAAATGTGAGTGTGTGTGTGTGTGAGTATATTAGCTTGAACCATTTCTCACACTAGAGAACCATGGCTCTTAAATAGTCCGACCCCTGGCAGATGACTCTAACAGCAGGTAGATTCAACCAGCCAGGTGATCAGTTCAGAGCTGTACAGACAAACCCAAACTATATCTGCAAGGTCTAAGGTCACATCAGAACTGCTATTATGTGATTACTGAAAGATTCTGAAATATTCCGGAAATTGATTGCAGTCCCTCCTGGCATTAACGTGTGTATCCACTTGTGACCGGGTGAGCCATCTCCCTCCTGGTCACTGCATGATGCTGTGCCAGCCGTGCACAGGTTAATTGGGGGGGCGGCGCTGCGTGCGTGATTTAAAACAGGTGTGTGGGGCACTACTCTCCCTCTTGACTCCACACTGCAGTGCGTCTGTGTCGGTCGGCGTGCATGCCCATGTCTCCGCGTCACAATATTAAGGTAGGCATCCCGTGTCAACTGCAACTGCCATGTTGTGTTAGTTTTATCGGGCCCTGGGGTTTCATCCTCCCGCTCCGTTGTACAGTACTTGGAGTGACGGTGAACCGGAGGGGGCGAGCAGTACTGCTTGGGTGCAGTAGAGCTCGGAGGTAGGCTGCTCGTAATTGTCTGCTGCTGCAGTTTCCTCTCTCTGCACTAGTTGTGACGCTCTCTCTTTCTCGCTGTACAGCGGGACGCTGTAACCAGCGTCTCCCACTCTCCCACTAGTGCTGCACTTATCCATTTGGCGTCCTGGTGTGTTCCGGTCATTGGCCACCACGACGAGGTCCGCTGCTGTCCTGGTTCGCAAAGCTGTCCTGGTTCGAGAATAATCAGACTGAGAAGCTCGTATTGGCTCGGGTCGCTATACGTGGCCGCAGCTTCGGTCCGGTGTGGACACGATTCCAAACGAGTGGCTTGCCTGTCTTGGTTGTGTTTTATGTAATTGCTGCTCCTCACGCAGCAATATCAATTTTTAATAATATATTCTTTTGTTTGACTTTTGATTTGTTTCTGTTCAGCCATTCATTGGGTTAAATTAGGATTTCGTTCTTTTGTTAAGTTGTTTATACATAAATTAGTATTATTTGGTTTTGATATTTCTTGTTGTTAATAATTGTAATTGATTTCCCTTTCTTTTAACTGAGGTCCCAGATGTCCCCACACTGTGCCTGATTGTAATTTGTGTTTTCTTGTTTTGTACCATAGGTGCTGGGTCCCAGCGAGCGGCAGCCCCTTCCCTGGTGGTGGTGTTTGACACAGTTTTGTTGCAGTGCACTGGTGGTTTAGTTTGCATTTATTCCCTTTTGAGTTCCCTGCCGCCGTGGTAAGCCCAGCCCTGATTGGTGTCTTTTGGGTTTATTTTGCCAGTGTGGTGGTCCCATCTGGGTGCCCTTGTTCTCCCCCTGCATTACTCTTAGTTTTGTTATTTTAATAATTGTTAAATAAAATTTTATTCTTTTTGAAACCACGACCTCTGGACCTTGTGTGATTCCGGACCTGTGTTGGCCTTTAGAGGGCTATTTCCTGGGGTAGAGTCCCAGGTGGTGTTGTTGGCAACCTACATCACGCATACACCAAACACCCTAACACCCGCTCCCGCCACATTCTGATCGCTGGTAATCTCATGTTGCTTCCCGACTCAACGTGGAGACAGACGGAATACACCGCTTCATTGAGGCTTTGTGTATTGAAAGTTAACTCTTTCACAATTTGACTCAAAAAAGGACAATGTTGGACATGTTTTAATTAAAATGTGTAACATTAAATCTAGCTCTTAGTTTAGAATTACCTGGATATATCTGTAATCAATGCTGAGTGATAGTGATTTGAATGAAGTTATAGCTGATTCAGAAATTTCTGGCCAGCCATATCTCTGGGCTGAATGTGGGCTCCTCCCCCTCAGCATAACACAAAATCCAACCCATTAGAACAAAAATAATCCTTGTCTTGATGTCTGTCAAAGAAGGAAGAAGCTATCCCCCACTCTGTGTTCCTTCATGATTTCTTCCTTTGAAGGGAGTTTTCCTGCCCTCTGGGGGGCTAGGGGGTCATACATATACGGCCTGTCCTTCTCAGACTGTAACTGTGATAACAGTGATGTCCGTGGTATCAGAGTAAACATCTGTTTTGTTTACATAGATGATGTTGTGGTGTACTCAAACACAGAAGAAGACAACATCTACAACACCTTGGGTCAGGTTCAGCAGGTTGCCCAAAGCAGGGCTCACAGTGAATAGAAAGAGGTGTGATCTCTTCCATCAAACCTTCTTGGGACACCTTGTGTCAGCGGACTGCAGACTGACAGTAGAGAGCGGTACTATCGCTTCATCCAGAGGCGCAGCTTGTGAACAGGCAAGGCAGGCAACTGCTTGGGGCCCCGGGCCGCCAGGGGGCCCCCAAGAAAATTAAAAAAAAATGATTTTTTTCTTGGGGACCCCTGGTGAGCCCCTAAGAAGTATCATCCCTATGGCATTTACCACTTGTTTGACGAAAATGATCTGCCAGACTTTGACAAACGGTTCAAGTTTGTTTTAGTCGAGCCAATCGCTACATTTATGTGCTAAAAAATGTTTGCACCATTGTTTCACCTGAACATGTCTGCAGTGGCAGATGAGATGTTGACAGTATAAGCTAATATTGAGCTTAAGTTCATGGCTTATGGACAATTTGGGAACTTACTCACAAAGGAAAAGTATCCAACCATGAGGAAATGTGCTACCTTGACTGCATTAATTGGCTCGACTTAGTTATGCCAGTCAGCCTTTTTCCACATGATTATTAGTAAGTCCAAATACCATTCCACCATCACTGATGGTCATTTGGAAGCCTGCTTGAGAATAGCTTCCAGCAGCTACTGTCTGGACTATGAAACCCTGGATGACTCCATTCAGTGCAAGTCATCAGAGTATGTACTCAGTATATATAAATAAATATATGTTTAGCATTATTTAATGTAGGTAGATCATTTTGACCTGGTCATTTTGAAAGTAGCTCGAAGGCCGAAAAAGTGTGGGCACCCCTGAGCTAGGGCAAGCATTTGCCCTAGCAAAGGCCAGAAAATAGCATTTGTAGTTTGTTTGCTGTTATATTAATGTTCAGAATTTCATATGTAGCACCTTCAAGGGTTTTGATGAGCACTGGAATTGTAAAGTGGGTTTAATTACCTAAGAAAACTATTCAAAATTACTCAATTGCTGTAACTAATTTGAGATAATTAATCACTCCAAGTCACTTCACACCTCAGTTATGTGTGCATTTTAGAATCTGTTTATATATATATTTTTAGTTGTATTGTTCTATATTTGTATTAATATAGTGCTAACAAATTAATGTGAACACTGACTCTTTTTCAGTGGAGTGCAATATTCAATGTATTTTGATTTGAGTACATAGCATTTGCACTAGCCATGGCATGTAAAACAGCATTTGCAAAATAAATGCTTTATGCATGGATGAACACTCGCCTTAATACTGGTTTGGTCAGATTATTTATAACATAATGGTGAGGAAAGTTGAAAGTCTCAAATCGCCACGGGCTTCATCCCACACCTTGTGTCAGCAGACTGATACAGGCTCAGATACAAACAGATGCCTGTGATATTAGACCTGGAGCTGTACTGACACAAGAGAATGACAGGGGGAAACGTGTCATTACTGATGTATCCAGGCGAATGATGCAGAGAATAAATAATCGTAGTTCGAAAAAGAGTGGACACACTCTTACTGACCCCTCTGCTTCTGCCTGGGTGATTAATAATGCTAAACCCAATTCCAGACTAGTGATCTTGAGATCTATTCTATGTCACATACAGAAGATGTCACGTACAGAAGAGGCCAATCGCACATGAAATAGTGGCAGCCCGGCAATACTATTCGTCCATAATGAAGGCAGTGAAGGAGAGAACGGTGAGGTCTGGTTGCATCACATACGCACTAGAGGATGGGTATCTCTTCCCTGTGGTCCCTGTTGAAAATGGCAGTCAGAAGTATTAATTGTAAGTCCCAATAGGATTGAGGAATAAAGACCCTCCTGAAGATGTTGAAAGTAGTGCATTGGCCTGAAGTTTACGTCTAGTCTAATTAGGCAGTTTACGTCTAGTCTAATTAGCCAGTTTACATCTAGTCTAATTAGCCAGTTTTGCCAGCATTCAGGAATTGTTGAAAAACTAGCGCAGAGGAATGTAACATGGGTGTCAACATGACATCTACCATCTATCCTGGATCCCGGGCCTCTCTGGAGAAGGGGTGGATGTAACCCAGAGAGTTTTATGAGGGGATACGATACAAAGTATTCCTTATCCCTTAAGATAAGTATCCATTATCATATGATACAAGGTAGGAGCCTATAAGGAATTGATTGGCATTACTTCTTACCATTTTGATTTTGATTGGTTGTAATTAGGCCTTTCTCTTGAGTTTAGTCACTTTCTTTGTTTGCCTGTTTTCATTATGACTATTGGACTAAGGTCTTCAGTATGTGGATATTTATAGATTGAGTATGATTAGGAAATTGATTAATTACATGCTTCACCCTGTCCCTTTTCCTCTTTATCACTTATATTTAGCACACAGTGTTATCGTTAAAAAGGTCATTCAGCAGACAGCAGAATGACACATTACTGTATTTGATTGATGCTATATTGCTGACAAGTGAATGCTTGTGTAACACTGCTGAAATTGGAAGACAGCATCTATCAATCAAATCACCTGAGCCAATTGGATGCAGTCGGCAGCCAACAGGCATCGACCCCCTTTCCCTAGGTAAACTAAATCACCTACCAAGGAGTCAGTCAAAAGGCAGCAGGACACAGTCATTAAAAACCAGCCAAGGAGAACTTTTGTTTTCAACTGTTTTCAACCCTGGACACAAAGCCAAACTTACCAATACTGATACTTCAAGCCCAGAGGAGCTGATGTGCTTCTGCTGAGGAGGAATGCTTCACTACTGAACACTGGTGAGACCTCCACAATGGAACATTTGATTAAGCTGCTGCTCCCAAGTTGAGCAGACTTGTGATTCTCTTACCTGGTTGCCTAAACAGGTCAGGCCCTATTGCCGGAGCAGAGAAGATGGCGAGCTAACGGAGCAACTTGAAAAGACTCTCAAAACAATTCCCTTAAAAGGCAGGCCTCAAGCCTGGCTGTCTGCTGTGGTAGGACTTCCCCTACCTACGCAAACAATTGACTTCTTCAAACATTCTGCACACACAAATCAGATAACTGCAGTACATGATGTGTTGGGTGCATTGATTTATGTTTGATTGATTGATTTACGAATATAATTGGCAATGTTTATTCTTTTGTATGGAGGGTATAAAACGCCCTTAAGAATTGGTTAATTGAAGGCCTGTTTTTCATTTATTTAATTGTGGAATTTTCCTTGATTAAGTTCAAGTGTTATTTGTTAACGTGAACTATGGAATACAACACCGGTTACCAACATTCTGTGTCGTGTGTTCATTAATTCTCCACCAGCTCCAAGAGTCTAACCTGCATTAGCCCGGTACACATTAATTTGTTACATCTTGGTTTTTGAACTTAATATTTATAAATATATAATTTATTTAAAGTACATTTTGTATCCTGAATATTACACTTGTATTACATGAAACATGGTACATCATTTGAAAGAATATCAATGAAACAGTAGTAAAGTTTTCTTACTCTATGCATACTTGATTTATAATGTTTTACTTAGAAGGGGAAATTACAGGGCACAGATACAGAGCACAACAAACATCAAAATAAATGACGTCTACAGGTTTTGCTTGATAAAGGGAAATTGAAATCCTTCCTTCCTTGACGCATGTTGGATAACAATGGAGGATGTTACAAGCCATAACTGTTCGGTACTGTTGCCCACAAATAAATGTAATAGGAGATGGTTGGAAAATTCCGGACTGAATGAGTCTGTCTCTCGACCCTCCCTTTAGTGACAACAGTTTAACTTCAAATACGTTCCTCAGAGCTAATGTTAGTTAGATTTGCCCTTTGTTAAGTTTAGTTTCACAGATTTTTGTTTATTGGGGTGCTTCAAGTGAAACCAAAAGAATGCAACGCTTTGATAAAACGATCATGTGATGTTCAGCAGCCTGGGATCCAGACGATCTGGTGCTCATGTTTTATTTGCTCTGGCTCACGCGTTGCTTGTGCCCCCTTCTCGTTCAAACTGATTCCCAGAAGACCTGGCAAGGTTCGGACCAATCACAAGGGGTTATCTCCTATGGGTTTGGTTGAATGCGATGGCGGCAGGGCCCTATGAGAGCCATGGCTGATGTGTCACATGTTCTGATGCTCTGATCGGTAGTGGCCGATCAAATTGCATCCGAAGGCATATTTCTCTGCGCCCGTTGATAACACCTCTTGGAAATCATAATGAACAGAAAGGTTCCACACTAATACACATTTGCGATTTGGTCTGGCGATGCAGGCTAAATATTTGGTACATTTAGCCTGCATCCAGCCTTTAACATTTAAGTAAAATGAAGGTTTTAATTGCTAGCTAACTTGAGTAGACTGTTGATATGTTTAGAAGAAGGTGTGTTTGGCCAATACAGAGGGGCATTCCAAAACAATGTGGATATGCATCTTTTTTTTCATTTTTGTCATGAAAGCATTCTTGTCTGTATTTGGATTTGTGCATTATAATATTAAAGCCACATGAAAGACTCAAAATGCGATGTGACAGTTCTAAAACAGTGTGATAGTTCTAAAACACAGTGTGATAGTTCTAAAACACAGTGTGATAGTTCTAAAACACAGTGTGATAGTTCTAAAACACAGTGATAGTTCTAAAACACAGTGTGATAGTTCTAAAACACAGTGCGTGACAGAGTTATGTGGGGTGAGTGATCAACAACTGTGGGCGTGTGTGTGTGAGGTGCAGAGTGATGCGTGCCAGGTACAGCCCTCCGCAGAAGGCGTTTCCATGGTTCCCAGGACACCACCTCGGTGGCGTGTCAGAGTGGAGTCAAAGATGAGGAGCAAAGAGGCTCCAACACACACACGCACACATGCACCCACACACACACCCACATGCACCCACACACACACACACACACACACACACACATGCACCCACACCCACACCCACACACACACACACACACACACAGTGGCCTCATTGCTCTAGAGGTCAGTGACTCATCAGTGAGGCCGGCCAGCGTCTCCCCTTACACGCATCCTTCAAGTACTGAGACCTCAGTCATACAGACACATTGAGACCACTGGTTCCTTTACCTCCACTCTGTCAGGGAAATCATTACAAAAAATACCTTCTCCATTCTGAATCTTCTCGATTTGGCATGTGTCTTTTCTTATGTTCATGATTCAATACACTTGTGATTCTCATCACACGTTCTATATGCAGCGCAAGTAGAGCCGTTGCTAAGCTTTTGGGGGCCCTACGTGCAGATTGTTGGCGGGGGGGGGGGGGGGGGGGGGACTGCACTGACTCCGCCTCCGATGCGAAATAACAGACCTAACAAATGGACCTGTTCGTAATTCATTTATATATTTTTAAAATTGTAATGTAATAATTATCAACCTTAATTTTGGGGGCCCCCCCCAGGTACTTAGGGCCCTACGCGCTCTGCATACTCTGCGTATGGGGAGCGGCGGCGCTGAGCGCAAGCTATAAATAAAACAAAGCTTGATAAGTTGTTGTCATCAGTTTTTTGGATATACCATCTCCCCGTCCACACCATGACATTCAGGCATTTTGAATTTCATGCACTTTGTGCTTCTTCCAAAAAAATATATACTAATAATTATTAGAATAGAGAACACACAATGTACAACTATATGATGTTTTAATCTTAACATTCAGTCCCAGCTTTGACTGATCTTTAAACGTTCAAACGTGAAACAAGAAACCTAAAATAATATATTTATTTTCATTAAAATATACACCTTCACGCACTGTTTCCAAATCCAAAAATCCTCACTCTCATGCTTTTGTTTTTACTTAGTTAAAAGTGATGATATTCCATAAACTCTCTTTCTATTATGTCTGGCAAGAGGATGCATTTTTTAGAATGACATGAACCCAGGACATAAAGACATAAAGGTCTGCTTGTGCCTCTGAAGTATTAAATGTCTCTGTCTATAGGTTTGGCTTTGGGCTTGTGAAAGATAATTTTTATGCCAGCACATCCCAGACAGACCAGTGTTAGATCTTTGTGATGATGTCACCCCCCTCAGTCCCCCCTCCTGAGTCTGCTGCATTGCACTCCAAAGCATTGCACTAAATAATGATCATCATGGCCCCTCGTAAAGTTCTGCATGTGGAATTCTCCCTCATTCTTCTCCATTATCTTCCTCCCCCCATATATCTCTCCCTCCCCCTCTCTTTCTCTCTCTCTCTGTCTCTCTCTCTCTCTCTCTTTCTCTCTCTCTCTCTCTCTGTCTCTGTCTCTCTCTCTCTCTCTCTCTCTCTCTCTCTCTCTCTCTCTCTCTCATCTCTCTCTCTCTCTCTCGCTTTCTTCTCTGTCTTTCTCTTACTGTTGTCTTAGTACTGTCTGCAGTTTTGTTCTTGTGGAGTTCAATGCCTGAATTATCTTTCTATCTCTTCACCTCCCCCCCCCCCCCCCCCCCCTCTCTCTCTCTCTCTCCCTCGCCGTCCGGGTGATGTCGGCTCCTGGTTGTGCAGCCTGTCCTCTGAGAGGCAGCCCATTAGTTTCCTTGATTCCAGCGGGAGAAGAGCAGAGGGGGTGGGGGTCCAGACACATGGAGAGATTGGCAAAGAGAAACCCAAAGAACAATAAAGCCAAAACATGAGCAGTGAGGGATAGAGATGGAAATAAGTGGATTTATGGTTTCAGCCCAATCCTTGGTTAACGAAGAGTCCTCTTGATGAGACCAGGCTGAGAGGGAGATCGCACCAGGAGCTTATTTTTCATCCTTTTATTATTTCTGTGTTTGTTTTATTGATTGGAAAGTGACTCTGAAATCTCTGAAGTACGGTACAGTGTACTACAACCCCCTTCACACACACCGAGGGCCAAGGAGAACGATGACTCGCTGACTGGACTGTGAATGAGGCCTGGCCGGGGCCTGTATCTAGTGGGGCGGATGCCTCAAGTTGAACAGAGTGAGAGTGACTGTCAGCATTACTTGTCTTCTGGGTATTTGAGGAAGTACAGAATGTAATTAACGAGTGACTTTGTATGAGCTGTGTTTGTCAGTTAACACGAGTCCCTGGATCGAGAAGAACATGACCAGAAGAATAACAGCGAAGATAAGTAGAATAAATATGGAGATTTTTGACAAGGATTTGACAAAGCAATATCCAAACATGTAGCCTAACAGAAACGGATATACCTCAACTAAACCTCCCT
>NC_140285.1:17139126-17144126 GCF_964030765.1 Micromesistius poutassou
AGTAAAAAAGAAATATCTAACATATGAATATGTATAAGTAGTTTTCTGTTTATCTTTTATTGCACACAATGCATGCTATGCATGCATCATGGTATATCATGTCCTCTTGATGGACAGCTGTCACCATAGCGTCAAAGGGTTCAGCCTATAGGACGGATACAGCTCATCCCCAGGGGTGCCAACCACCAACCAAATGAAACCATCTCCTAAACATGAGGGAGTCCCCTGATATGATTTGGCCTGTGGGAGCTGACCGTCCATGGTGTGTGACAGGGCTGTCCTCCGACCGGAGCCTGGGCTGCGTGGGCTCCAAGCAGGAGCACCCCAACAAAGGAGTGGGGAAGGAGGAGGCCCTCCAGCCGAGCCCTGCCCCCCCACTACGTCAAAGACCCCACCATTGGGCAACTCGGCTGCCAAGGCGGTAAGCTCAGCTTCAAAATGATTGCGAAAGTTCAGACATTTTCAAATTGTTGTGGGGGATTTACAAAGCACTTCAATTCAGTTCAATTGAATAGCCCTTAACCACAGTTACAGAGGTTAAGGGCTATTCAATCTCTGAGGGCTGTATGATAGGCCGTACACTTAATGACACCCCCCTAACCCTAGTCCCCAGTGGGCGGATGAATAAATAATTAGCAAGGAAGAAATGGTTGAGAAGGAAGGCAGAGTGGGGATCCCTCGTTCAGGGAGGGCTGGAGTGCAGCGGTAATAACACGATGGTGCTGCTGATCTGCATGGCTTTAGAGGGAGAAGTAGCCTCTTCAAATAGTGGTCGTACTTTTGACAGGCTTGTCATTTTCTTATTCCTATGGTCTCTCCTCTTTTGTTAAGCATCTGTAATTCAGCTGTCAACTAGCATCTGCTAAATAACTAAATGGAAATGAAGTGAGAGAATTACCGAAAACAAAGGACAGAGAAGTAAGCCTGCATGGGGCAATGTTTCACACGCTTTAAAAAAAATACAAGCCTTGTCAGATTAACAGTAAAAGGCTTTAGAAGAGGAAGTACAGTTCTTAGCCTGCAGAGAACATTTCAACAACACTTCCGAGATTGTCTTTTTAATGTGTCTAGATGTGACTTACTTTACTCACCCACACACACACACACACACACACACACACACACACACACACACACACACACACACACACACACACACACACACACACACACACACACACATAAAAATAACCTTGTGCGTATGTCTGTAGTCATTGGATTATAGTAGGCCTATAAGTTAATATTTAATTGAATTCAGTGTGTGTGTGTGTGTGTGTGTGTGTGTGTGTGCGTGTGTGTGTGTGTGTTAACATGGCCTGAGGATGTGCTTACCTTGTTGAGGTTCCACCACAGTGTAACGTGGTGGTCTAGGTATATGTATATATATATATATATGGTATATAGTTGTACTTTAATATACTCTTTTCTCTCCCTGCTCTCTCTTTATTTCAACAGAGTAAAACACAATCACATTCATCAACATTTGATGGTAAGTTGTGAGTAATATTACTTGCAGTATTTTTATATTCATATATTATTTCACATCTATTTATCTTACCTCTTTTATTTTAGTATTTTCTTTTACTTAATGTACTGCATTGTGCATTATGAAACTCTAATTTTCTATTGATATCAACCACTAGCTTTAAAGGCCGCCTCATACCTCCGGATCCGGACGAAATTTGTCCGTATCCGTATTTACCGTAGGGTGTGAATGGGCCTTAAGTGGTTATGGTTAGGTTGTTCGTGTTAAACCCAAGCAAGCCATTACACAATGTAATGCAAACATCTTCACGTTCAAACACATTCATTCTCTTCCTCCCTCTTTATAATACACTCTCTTTATATTTATATTGTTCTCATCTCTCTCTCTCTCTCTCTCTCTCTCCTCTCTCCCTCTCCCTCTCTCTCTCTCTCTCCCTCTCTCCCTCTCCCTCTCCCTCTCCCTCTCTCTCTCCCTCCCTCCCTCCCTCCCTCTCTCTCTCTCCCTCGCTCTCTCTCTTCTCCCTCCCTCTCTCATCTCTCTCTCTCTCTCTCTCTCTCCCTCTCTCTCTCCCTCTCCTCTCTCTCTCTCTCTCTCTCTCTCTCTCTCTCCCCCCCCCCCTCTCTCTCTCTTCTCTCCTCTCTCCTCTCTCTCTCTCTCACACACACACACACACTGGGCTTTACTCACTCACTCATAAACACTTTCTCTTATTTTCCCTCATGTTGTAGGATCAGAAGCAGAGAGCATTGCTACTGCCCTGTTTGACTATGAGGGAATCCACGCGGATGACTTAGGTTTCAAGAGTGGGACAGGCTGAAGATCTTACAGGAGTAAGATAGAACATATATATATATATATATATGTTATATATAATATGTTATAATACATCAAAACACAAAAAAATGTGAGGTGGATAGAGATGAATTCAACCCAATTCCTGCCACCCCTGCATAATGAAAATCCATGAAGGACATATTTAGACTATATACTATGGATGTATCTGTATATATATCGGCTCACTGTATGTATGTCTCCCCCCCTCTGTCTCTGTCTCTGTCTCTGTCTCTCTCTCTCTGTCTCTCTCTCTCTCTCTCTCTCTCTCTCTCTCTCTCTCTCTCCCTATCTCTCTCTCTCTCATCTCTCTCTCTCTCTCTCTCTCTCTCTCTCCAGGTCAGGGAGTGGTGGAGAGCGGTCTCCACTAGCACAGGACAGGAGGGTTACATCCCCAGTAACTATGTAGCCAAGAATACGCTGGAAACAGAGGAGTAGGTGGTTTATTACAGTATTCATTATCAGTAGATTACTGGGACTTCATGTACATGTCATTGAGGAGCTGATCCTTTATGAGACGTGGGCCTGGGCTGAGAGCAGCCGTCTCTGAACATGTGCAGACTGTTTACAGACTTTATCAGCAGTCAGCCTGTTTCCTGTGCTCAGATGGTTCTTTAAGGGCGTGAGCAGGAAGGACGCAGAGAGACAGCTGCTGGTCCCGGGGAACAAGACAGGGGCCTTCATGATCCGAGACAGTGAGACCACCAAGGGTAAGAACCAGTAACCCAACCACTAGAGGAGTCAGAACCAGTAACCCTACCACTAGAGGAGTCAGAACCAGTGACCCAACCACTAGAGGAGTCAGAACCAGTAACCCTACCACTAGAGGAGTCAGAACCAGTAACCCTACCACTAGAGGAGTCAGAACCAGTAACCCAACCACTAGAGGAGTCAGCTTCACAATCACACACTGTAAGACTTTGATGTAATTTACAGCAAAATTCTAACAGTAATCTACTGTATTTAGGTTTTACAGTAATAATACTGTAAATAAACAGTACCTTACTGGCAAAACTGCTGTCAGTACTCCACTGTAATTTTACAGTGAAAAGTTTTACAGTGCAGCCTTCAATACTAAGGAGATTGTTACAGTCTTAATTGCTCTGCTCAAAGAAAGGAAATTATAATACAAAATATAAAATACATATAATATGAATTGAAAGTGTCTCAAAGGCTTAAATATTGCACAATTCAATTAAAATCTAACTATGGATACAACCTCTCTCCATTAGGAAGCTACTCACTGTCTGTCCGGGATGGCGACAGCAAGTCAGGCGACACGGTCAAGCATTATAAGTTACGAACGCTGGATAACGGAGGGTTCTACATCTCGCCTCGCATCACCTTCAGCACCCTGCAGGAACTCGTCAGCCATTATAAGAGTGAGCAGCGTCTACTAATGACCAAACTATCAGTGATCATTATAAGAGTGAGCAGCGTCTACTAATGACCAAACTATCAGTGATCGTTCATTAGAGGTTTGGGCAGGTTGTTTTAAGGGGGCCTCAGGTTGGGGCTCATGTCTTTTAGAAGTAAGCCACAGGATTGGGTAAAGCAAGACCCCTCCTGATCTCCTTGTGCCTTCACAAATATCTCAAATAATTCATATCTATATTAGTAGTACTGTTTCCAATAAAAACAATTTTTCATTCAGCAAATAATGACTTAAGTGCTTGTGTATACGATCACTCTTTAGGCCAGAGACATTTTGGGAGCTCTGATCTAGTAATAATACCATAAAAAGGTTGATAATATATTATGTTCTTTTATTTTGGAGGGCACAATGGAAGCTCATTCCCTTCTGTACTGGAACACAGAGCATCTGGCTCTCGCCATTACATAGCTCCCTCTGGTGACCCGATAGGATAGCTCACTTCACTTCATCACGTCAGCCCTACAATAAGCAAGGCCAGCAACTGTGATGTATGTGCTGTATTTGATTACACGTATTTGCTTCTGTGCTTTGATTCCTGTAGGTTATGTTCATGTTAAGTTTAACTTACAAAATGATGGTGGGTGGGCAATAATGTTCTTCTGTAGTTTATTGTCCATGTTACCGTGCAAGTGTTTTTTATTTGTTTTAATGGGGTGAATATGTAATCTCTGATCCTAGACATAGTAATCTATTCCATTTTGTCATAGTTACTAAAATAATAGCGTAATGCAGTGAAACAAAATATAAAAAGTTTTTGCTAGTCTTGGCCAATCAGTTTTGACCATTGCACTGATGCCAGGGGTATGAACACCAGGATGTGTGACAGGGATTCACATGTTCCTTCTTTAGCTTCTTTTCTTTTCCAACTGTTTGTCCTTGTTGAGTCTTTTGGATATAAAAGGTTAAGGGCTATAGAAATAATCTTGTATTGACTTGACTCATCGGATACTGAAACAAGACATTTGTGAATTGCGTTTTCTGGCAGAAAATGTAAATTACATAAGAAAATGTATTATGAAATCCGTATTTTTTTTTTTTTACATATTTCAGAGCAGGGGGATGGCCTGTGCCAGGTCCTGACCAACCCCTGCCTAAACCCCAAACCCCAGAAGCCTTGGGAGAAGGATGCCTGGGAGATCCCCCGAGACCGGCTGAAGCTGGAGCGGAGGCTGGGCGCTGGGCAGTTCGGAGAGGTCTGGATGGGTGAGCGGCCTCCACATCCACATCCTCACCATTGCTCTGTGTTCG
>NC_140285.1:17146626-17183641 GCF_964030765.1 Micromesistius poutassou
TTTATACAATATGACATAATTGTTTTTTTTAATAATAAAGATTTTTTCTGAGGTTAGACTTCTAAATTATTTTACAAGTGATCAGCAGCATCAATGTTTAATTACCTATGTATGTAGTGTGTAGCATATATATATATATATATATATATATATATATATGCTAATAGAGCATAACACTGACCACCCCCTAATAGCTCTGGTTCTGGAAGTAAATTTCCCATTCATTTTCACCGTCCACTTTTCGTAAAATCGTTATATAAAGAGTTTTAAGCCTGGAACCAAGCTAATCGTTTGTCAAGGTAGTCGTGACCCGAACATGTTTGATTTGGGGCAAAAAATAATTTGGAAAATGGAAGCAAAAGCTAGACTGGTACAAGGTACAAGACTGTGTACATTCTTTTTGTGAACAAGTGAGGAACTCCTCATCCCATAAACCATTGCGGACCTTTTCACAATGGTTCCAACCCAATAGTTTAGCGTGTTTCTTGAATCTTGTAACAGTTGTCATTATTATATTGTTTATATTGTTAAAACAAGTTCTGTCATATTGTGTGTGTGTGTGTGTTTGTTAGTGTATGTGTGTGTATGTTAGTGTTTCATATAGTGTGTAGTGTTGTCATCGACATGGTACATTGCTTTGTTGTCTGCAGTCACCACGTAATAACGTTACTCGCTTCATTCAACATTATGTATTCCTTTGCTTTTATACTACCCAAATTACCAAAAAGCACGGCTAGTGCCATATCATATATTTGTACTTTTATTTGTTATCATATATTCTATATATATATATATATATATATATATATATATATATATATATATATATATATATATATATATATTCTATATCTATATCTATATCCTCATGTAGAGCTCATTTCCTCTACAGCTCTAACCACAGCTCTAACTTCGTACGGCCTCCTATTCCTTCCTATTAGACATTCTATCGTAGCAGTCATTCACTTTCAGATTCACTTTCGTGTGGTTGCAGTGTAAGTTTCCTGGTAAGGGCGAGCTCCACCAATCAGAGACGTCGTGTCAGCCTTCAGGATTTATGGGTAGTGTAGTGGTTTCAATGACAATGTGAATAAAACGTGGTTTTCTAAAAAACTAGATGTTGCCCCGATTAACTTGTGAGTTCTACAGGAGAAAAAAACATCGATTCACAATATAACGGCGCGTGGTACGTATCATTTGGATGGTTACGACATTAAGGCTATTAATCAAAATCTCTATGATGAAAATGAATGGGATTTTTACTTCCGGAACCACACTGTTGCGCTCTATAGCGATTGGTCAATAATGACCCGTTCACACGCAATGTATTTCCTCTGACGTCATCAGTGACACGTATATTCAAGATGGCGGCCGTGGCTTGGGTAAGAGAAAAAGCCATTTATCTTTCTACTAACCCGTATTCACTCGGCCCGTTCCTCTCCTCCAGCAGGTGTGCCGCCGGGCCGCGGTCAGCCCGGGGTACCGGCCTGGTGTGTGACACCAAGGCCGGCGCTCCGGGCCTCGGCGGGGACCGAGCTGGCTTCTGTTGACGGAGGGGCTAGCTCCACCGAGCTAACCTTTACCTGCATTACAAAAAACTATCGGTTCGATGCTCATTTTGACATCCTAACACACATCGTCATTGCATCAGTAACGCTAACCTCGGTCCGGAGTCCTTCGCTTTGGTTCGGGTCGCTTGCATCACTTCAGAACGACCGACGAGCTACGGACTGAACACACCGAGGGGACAGGGCGATCTGGAGGGTCCTTCAGCTGAGATATACACACACTGCTGATCGAGATACTGAGATATACACACACACTGCTGATCGAGATACTGAGATATACACACACTGCTGATCGAGATACTGAGATATACACACACACACTGCTGATCGAGATACTGAGATATACACACTGCTGATCGAGATACTGAGATATACACACACACACACACTGCTGATCGAGATACTGAGATATACACACTGCTGATCGAGATACTGAGATATACACACTGCTGATCGAGATACTGAGATATACACATATACACACACTGCTCATCGAGACACTGCTGATCGAGATACTGAGATATACACACACACACTGCTCATCGAGATACTGAGATATACACACACTGCTCATCGAGATACTGAGATATACACACACTGCTCATCGAGATACTGAGATATACACATATACACACACACGCGCACACACACTGCTCATCGAGATACTTATTTACACACATGTATATTCTATACTGCTGGACATGTGTCCCGCAGCCTCACCTCGACGCAGACAGCCCTGCTCTGAATTCTGCATTCCTTCACTTCTACTACGAGCACAAGGCAGCAGTACTTTCACAGTCACTTTTATTACAACTTATTGTACAAAAGAGAACAATTCTTAGGCTTGGTTCCTCAAAAGCCACATAGCAGCATCACAATAATGAATAATAATAAAATAAAGTAAGTAATAAGAGAAACGAAGACAGTGGTAATAAGTAAGTAATCATAAATAACAAGGTATAGTAAAGTGTTGAAGTGGTACTGGTTCCTATTTGCTTTATATGGATTGTAGTGAAAAAGGGTCGGCAGCAAAGTTCCCAAACTTGCAGGTCGATGGTGTTCAATGTTTCTTTTATTCATTTTCTGTGTAACTGTCAATGTTATGCTTCTAAATGTTTACAAGACGGGAAACATGTCAGGGTTGTATATTAAAACAATTGCTTTGCCTGCCGATTTTTCCACTGACCTGTAAAAAGACAGGTATGATTTTCTTATCTTATCTCTTATCTCTCTTCTGATGCTGATGCAGTCAGCATTGGACAGTGATACTTGTACACAAGAGGTTGAGGTTAATCGATATGGGTTATTTGTTTTGTGGTGCAGGAGACGGGGTGGGCCCTGGTCCTCGTGTCGGCCTTCCACGTCGTCTGCCCGTTCTATGTTCCTGGAGTCGCTCCACAGGACTTCCGTGATAATGAGCCAGTGGATATAAAGGTAAATCGGAACGCTGCATTTCATTCTCACAGGACGTTTCTTTCCCAACTCACGATACAATTCTCCAAATGAGAATTGCACCAACTGATATTTATTGATTTCTCTTGTTTTCAGGCAGTAAAGCTGACGAGCTCCCGCACCCAGCTTCCTTATGAGTACTACTCACTGCCTTACTGTAAGCCAGAGGCCGTTCTCTACAAGGCAGAGAACCTTGGTAAGCAGCCTGCCATCATTGCATAAAGCATCAGTCATGACATAAGTGTACTATTTTGTGAAATCCATTGGACCTCTTGTGTGAAACAGAATACAGATGAGATGTTCAGGGTGGTGTCGGGCCGGTGCCCCCATACTCTGTTCCAGCCACCGTACATTTAACAACAGGGAGGCAGACATTAAGTTGTCTGTTTTTCACATTTTAATTTCTGAAAGGTACCAATTGGTTAAAACTAGGGCTGTCAAATGATTACATTTTTTTTTAATAACGATTAGTTGCATAGGATTGGTGAGTTAACTCATGATTAATCACATTTTTTAAATTCTAGTTTAAATCCACTCCAATTGAAGTTAAATGAGATTATCTAATGGAATGACACATAAACTAGACCCAAGTGATCTTGAGGGAGTTTTTACTCACTCAGTGTGGGTTGAATATGAAACCAACAGTTACTACAAGTGTAGTTCAATTCAAATAAGTAGCACCACAGATTTGGGAATTGCGCTAATTTTAACCACCCTAGTTAAAACACATTTGTTCATTTTAACCACCCTAGTTAAAACACATTTGTTCATTTTAACCACCCTAGTTAAAACACATTTGTTCATTTTAACCACCCTAGTTAAAACACATTTGTTCATTTTAACCACCCTAGTTAAAACACATTTGTTCATTTTAACCACCCTAGTTAAAACACATTTGTTCATTTTAACCACCCTAGTTAAAACACATTTGTTCATTTTAACCAGCCTAGTTAAAACACATTTGTTCATTTTAACCACCCTAGTTAAAACACATTTGTTCATTTTAACCACCCTAGTTAAAACACATTTGTTCATTTTAACCACCCTAGTTAAAACACATTTGTTCATTTTAACCACCCTAGTTAAAACACATTTGTTCATTTTAACCACCCTAGTTAAAACACATTTGTTCATTTTAACCACCCTAGTTAAAACACATTTGTTCATTTTAACCAACCTAGTTAAAACACATTTGTTCATTTTAACCACCCTAGTTAAAACACATTTGTTCATTTTAACCACCCTAGTTAAAACACATTTGTTCATTTTAACCACCCTAGTTAAAACACATTTGTTCATTTTAACCACCCTAGTTAAAACACATTTGTTCATTTTAACCAACCTAGTTAAAACACATTTGTCTTGAAATACGCTTCAAAAAGCAGAAGTGAAATATCACGAGTTGTTGTGGAGGAAGAGTGACTCGTATGGCAGGGCTTTAACATAACATGGTGGAACAGAGGCTGCTCCTGTAGTAGAAAGGACAACACACATCCGTGTACTGGATGGTCGGTCTTGTTCTGTGTTTAACGGATGGTGCTAATGTGTGATAGAGGTCATAGTGCGGCTTTCACTGGAAACCCAGGTTCCAGTGAGACACACTGCGTAGACACGTACATTGTATGGCTGTTGGAATGGATTTTGGGAATAGACTATAAATGAAGTAGTAAAGAAAAGTACGGTGTAATTACTATTCAAATGTGTTGTTTTTTTATAAATGTGTTGGCTTACGTGAGCAAATCTTGCCCTTCTCGCCCTGGGCCACCCGCATGTAAAAAGAAGATGCTTTTGTTACATCACACAAGTTATACAAGTTTTCACACATGTTGCAAACTATTTACAGCCGCAATGCAAATACTAAAGGCACATTCCTATAAACACACCAGTGAAAAGATGGACTAGATGGAATGCTCACTATACTATAGTGCCTAGTGAAGACACACTGCTGTTCCACCCTGTCACCAGCATATCCTTTCTATTTAGAGGATTCTATCATACTGGAGTTTGACTTTTTCATCAAAGTGTAAAATAATGTAGCAAATGGCTGTTGGGCGATGTGGTGGATTATGATCAATTGTTGTGTTTCCTGATGGTTTGTCCTGGACTTTATTGAGTTTTTATTGTATTTGATGTCTTTCCATTTGTGTAAGGCATTGGTTTGATACAATTTAATAAATCAAATCAAAATCCAATTGTTTAAAAAAAAATCTTTTTTAAATAAAATAAAATAATAAAAACTGCTGTACCGAAAAACATAATGAACCTGTGACTTAAAAACCGAGGTACGTACCGAATCGTGACTTTAGTGTATGGTTCCACCCCTAGTGAGCACATTCTTATTGATTATCATCATGGTTTGTCTTTGTGCCCTGTGTCTAGGCGAGGTGCTGCGGGGGGACCGCATCGTCAACACGCTGTACAGCGTGGCCATGAATCAGAACAAGAAATGTGAGGTGGTGTGTGACAAGAAGAAGCTCAGTGTGGAGGAGAGCAAGCTGGTGGCTGAGAGGATCCAGGAGGAGTACTATGTCCACCTGTGAGTCAACCGCCAGTGTGGTGGCAACACTTATGGTTCTTATTATTAGGTCTATCTGTGGATACCTGTTGTTATTAGTGTGGTTGAAAAGCTAGCCAAATTATTAGGTGCCAAGCACGAAGTGCGAGGCAACCTATTGTAATTCTCGATGTTTTTATTATTCTGCCACGTTTGTATTGCACATCCTACACCGATCGCACGCTTTTTATGAAACTTACTAGACGTGTAGAGGTTGACCCAAGATTAGCACACAGCAAATATTACACTGATTGGCGCAAAGGTGGCGCTATACCAACTGCCCAAAAATGCAAACTTTGCACAAACATATCTCGTAACCGGTTTGACCTACACTCATGAAACTTTGCTCACACATGCATATCCACATGCTGAACAAATATGCCTCAAGAACCTATGACTTCCGGTTCCCAGATCTGCCATTTTGAATTTAGTTAAAAACAGTAAATTGCCTAACGATCCCAGGTTTTTTGACTTTGACAAAAATCCTTTAGCCCATGTCATCTATGGACCATTATCTTCAATCTAACATAAAGATTAGTCTGTACATTTAAGTTTAAAGCACCCATGAGCCAGTGAGTTCTAAAACGGGCGTGGTTTAAACCGCGAAAATAGTTAATTGCTCATATCAACATCAAGTTGGATTCCTATGATGTTGACCCCAATACAAAAGTTGTTCATAATCAAATTCTGAACAAGATAAACTCAACATATTTTCAAATAGGGTGTGGCATCGAAATGGGCGTGGCCTGTCACTAAAATCGCCACAGTTCATAGACGCAAACGCAATATTGCGCACACAACGAATTGGCTCACGCCACCATTCGCATGTTCTTCAGAAATGCACATGCGGCAATATGTCTAGTTTCCAATGGCGTTCTTTTGAACGGTAAAATTGGTTTCTCTCAAAGCAAAACAAAATCAATCCTTAGTCAATAGTATTTTCAGTATTTTCTCCGCTCTACCAGAATTATCCGTTCAGAGTCTGTTCCTAGGAAGTGCTCCTTTGCCTGCATGTTCTTCATTCTGATGTGGACCCACTACTCCTGGCCTTGCTTTGGGCTCTAGGATAGCAGACAACCTGCCGGTGGCCACACGGCTGGAGTTCTACCCCAACAGAGAGGCTGGGACAGAGGAGGAACAGCGTAAGGACGTGGTGAAGGACATCCAGTACGAACACGGCTACAGGCTGGGCTTCACTGACAACAACAAGGTGCCATTGTTAGGCCGCAGCTCTCGGTCACTGCAACCCCTAAACCAAATACATATCATATGTGGTGTAGGGGACAGGTTCTATAGGGGCCCGGTTCTATAAGGGACAGGTTCTATAAGGGACAGGTTCTATAAGGGACAGGTTCTATAAGGGACAGGTTCTATAAGGGACAGGTTCTATAAGGGACAGGTTCTATAGGGGCTCGGTTCTATAAGGGACAGGTTCTATAGGGGACAGGTTCTATAAGGGACAGGTTCTATAAGGGACAGGTTCTATAGGGGCCCGGTTCTATAAGGGACAGGTTCTATAAGGGACAGGTTCTATAAGGGACAGGTTCTATAAGGGACAGGTTCTATAGGGGACAGGTTCTATAAGGGACAGGTTCTATAAGGGACAGGTTCTATAGGGGCCCGGTTCTATAAGGGACAGGTTCTATAAGGGACAGGTTCTATAAGGGACAGGTTCTATAAGGGACAGGTTCTATAGGGGCCCGGTTCTATAAGGGACAGGTTCTATAGGGACAGGTTCTATAGGGGACAGGTTCTATAGGGGACAGGTTCTATAAGGGACAGGTTCTATAGGGGACAGGTTCTATAGGGGACAGGTTCTATAAGGGACAGGTTCTATAGGGGACAGGTTCTATAGGGGACAGGTTCTATAGGGGCTCGGTTCTATAGGGGACAGGTTCTATAAGGGACAGGTTCTATAAGGGACAGGTTCTATAGGGGACAGGTTCTATAAGGGACAGGTTCTATAGGGGACAGGTTCTATAGGGGACAGGTTCTATAGGGGACAGGTTCTATAAGGGACAGGTTCTATAGGGGACAGGTTCTATAGGGGACAGGTTCTATAAGGGACAGGTTCTATAAGGGACAGGTTCTATAGGGGACAGGTTCTATAGGGGCCCGGTTCCAAATTTCTCAACATCTTTAAATCTATCTCGAGAGACTGGTCATGTCATTAAGATCAAATCACTGTTGCACAAACATACATAGATTGCTTGATAAATGTATTGAATTCAATGTAATTGCCTGACAATGGCTTTAGACTAAATGAAGAACAATTGGATGGCCTCACTCGTTGGCTTCACTTGTCATGTGGTTGTTGGCGGTGAAATGCGTGGCTACATCTAATATCGGAACATTGAATTAACGTCATGTGTTAAAAGTTTCCCCCTTCTCTATTCCAGTTCTACCTGCACAACCACCTGTCCTTTGTGCTGTACTACCACCGCGAGAGGCTGGAGGAGGGCAACGACCACGACTACCGGGTGGTGCGTTTCGAGGTGGTGCCCCAGAGCGTCAAGGTGGAAGGTAGGCAGACTAGTCTTATTCTGTTTTATGGATCTACCACAACAAAAAACTGTGTTTGCGGCTGCAGATGGGGAAATGGCTGAAATCAAATGCTTTGAGTACCCATCCAAAAGTTCCTGTTTTAAGAAAATACTTAAAGTTCCTAAAGCTGTGTCCCAGGGGAGCTTGCCCCCCTAGTGGGCTGCAGGTCCAGCCTCCAGAGGCTCTAAGGGCCTGTGGGAACCACTGGGGTCAGGTTCACAATGTACATGGCTTCTCACGATATCTATCTGCTTCATCAACTTTATATGCATTGGTTTTGCATTGGATTTATTTGGAGATCTTGCCTAAAAGTACCTCTACTTAAACCTCTATCTTTGTTCTTCACTTTATTGACATCAAATATTGATTGAGGTACTTGTATGATGTGCTCTGACCCTAAAGTACTGGAGGGCTACCAACTGATATCGCACCAGGTGGTATTCAATCTAAAACATTACCTTTTCAGGCGGTAATACAATCTTTGTTCTAGCTTTCTTTACTCTAACCCAAGTAGAATGTACAGATGATCTCATTCTCAGCCAGGTAAAGCCCTGCCCTGGCCATGTTCAATGTGAACTCTGCCTAGTTACTCAGGATATGTTTACACCGTTTTGAATAAGAAATAAAGAACATGTGAAGTGGCTTGTGTTGGCTAGGTGAGCATATGTTTGTCTGCTGTCAACCTATTTGCTTGTTCTCAGTTCCAGCAGAGATGGGTAGAGGGGTCACATTTACTTCTACCGTCATTTTAAGAAATGTAATTTGATAACATATACAATAACTAAATTTTTTGCTTGGTTATACATACTTAACAGGCGAGATGAGTGTTTAGTGGAAAACCAATTTGGCAATCATTTTGGCATTAAAGATAGTGGATGGCTCCGTATGTGCTGCGGACATTAAGTGACAACATTTGGGTAGTCTTCTGAAAGACCCTTTAGTCCATTGAACACCATCCATTGAAATGTTAACAGATCTGATTGGGTGTATTGGAACAGTTGTGTAATGATGGCTGCTGTTCAGTCATCAGTGGTGGCCATGGCAACACATGGCAGCACCACTCCACCATAATGCGTAGCGCTAACGGAAGCACGCCTTTGTCTGCCTGTAGACCTGAAGGCTGTGGACAGAGCATGCACACTGCCAGAGGCCAGCGGCTCGGCACCGCAGGAGATCGACCCCAGCAGGGAGAACCAGGTCCTGTTCACCTACTCCGTGGACTGGAAGGTGAGTGCACCCTGGACCCCCACCGTGTTTCACATCTATGAATGTCAACCAATCCTCACTCACGTGTTCTCTGGAACAGGAGAGCCAGATTAAGTGGGCCTCGAGGTGGGACACCTACCTGACCATGAGTGATGTCCAGATCCACTGGTTCTCCATCGTCAACTCTGTGGTGGTCGTCTTCTTTCTGTCTGGTGCGTTGCTTCAAACGCATTGAAACACTGGTCATAGTATTTACAACCATACCCGTGTCCGCTGTTCTTAGTTTGGACTCTTGGTTTGCTCCATGACAACACTGCTTTATGTGCGTTGTTGTTTTGGGGAACAGTATTGAATGTGTTCCATTAAGAAAATAAGGAAAAGCCTGTAAACGCAGCTTACAGAGTTCAGTGTGGACTCTGACTGTCAATACGTTTAAATGTAAAGGAAGACTTTTAGGAACGTAGAATGAATGAAATGTCACTTTTACAAAGGAAAACTAATGGGTGGGATTAGGGCTCAATGGTTAGTGAATATGAGTTGAAGCTCTGTGCCCGGTCTCCACCAGGCATCCTGAGCATGATCATCATCAGGACCTTGAGGAAGGATATCGCCAACTACAACCGGGAGGACGACATTGTAAGAACACAATCACAGCACGCTGTTTGAGACAGGAGCAGGACCACGTGAGCACACGGATCTGTTTGTTCCTCCAGGAGGACACCATGGAGGAGTCTGGCTGGAAGAACGTCCACGGAGACGTCTTCCGCCCGCCGCAGTTCCCCATGATCCTCAGCTCGCTGCTGGGCTCCGGCATCCAGCTGTTCTGCATGTTCCTCATCGTCATCTGTGAGTCCCTCAGATGAGTAGAACCAGCTTATGTTGGATTCACTGATGGTCGTGAGAATTCAATCTATTATACATTGCATTGATGGCTTGTATTAGAAATCTGAACAAACGTGACCCAGTTGTGGTGCCGTGTTATTATTGTATCTGACTAGTCATACAACCAGTCAGGCTTATAGATCCTGTTCAATGGGTATATTTCATGGTTTTTTATTTTTTATAGTGTTCAAGGCATCAACATCGGTGCACAAAAATAAACGATTGAATACTATTGATATTTTCTCATATGAAAATGTTAGTCAGGCTAAATCTATATCTGTAGTCTATAGTCTGTTGGGCAGATAAGCTGCTTATAAAAACCCAGTTAAACAGTTTCTATATTCTAAGAAAACAAAACTAAATAACATTATTCACTGTGATGTATGCTTAAGGTAACTTATTGTGGTAGCGCCAATTGATAAAAGTAACCACTCCATGCTACCATAAGCTACGATCTAAACGTGTGTGTGTGTGTGTGTGTGTGTGTGTGTGTGTGTGTGTGTGTGTGTGTGTGTGTGTGTGTGTGTGTGTGTGTGTGTGTGTGTGTGTGTGTGTGTGTGTGTGTGTGTGTGTGTGTGTGTGTGTGTCCAGTCGTGGCCATGTTGGGGATGTTGTCTCCGTCCAGCCGAGGAGCTCTGATGACCACTTCCTGCTTCCTCTTCATGTTCATGGGGTAGGTGCCAGGCTCCGTGTGGTTCCAGGACGGTGCCCCTTGTAGTCGTTGGTTGTGTGTGTAACCGCTGTGCTGCTTGTGGTCCTGCAGCGTGTTCGGGGGCTACTTTGCTGGGAGGCTGTATCGCACACTTAAAGGCCATCGCTGGAAGAAAGGAGCGTTCTGTGTAAGCCTTTTCCTGCTCAAATATGTAATGTTCAGTCCACTCTAATGTCTAACTATCTCACTCCTGGTGATAGTAGAATCCACACAATAGATTTTCAATGCAAACCCAACAGTATTGTTACTTGAGTGTCTTGAGTGTCTTTGTTTTGTCCCTGGCAGACGGCCACGCTGTACCCAGCAGTCGTCTTTGGAATCTGTTTCGTCCTCAACTGTTTCATCTGGGGTGAACACTCCTCTGGAGCGGTGAGCACTCTCACACTCACCCCTTCACCGTTCTGTCATCCAGGAACTCGTCATGCCTTAAAGACTGCATAAGAAAGATTCAAATACAGGTTCTGTATTATTGTCATCCTTGACTCATCTTGCAATGAGCCAATCAGTGAAGGCAGGGTGTTCAGAGAGATTCAGCAATACCCGTTCCAGTTCTGGGGTTTGGTCCAAACCGGTGCCGTGTACTCCTACTCGTAATCCTAAAACTACTCCCAACACAACCCCACAAGGTAGCACCTTACAGCAAAGTGCCGTTTCCCTCTGGCCATTGAGCAGGGCGGTGGAGAGCAGGTAGCAATGTGTGGTGTCGCTGTGTCACAGACTGTGTCACTGTGTCACAGACTGTCACTGTGTCACAGACTGTGTCACTGTGTCACTGTCACTGTGTCGCCGTGTCACTGTGTCACTGTCACTGTGTCACTGTCGCTGTGTCAGTGTCGCTGTGTCAGTGTCACTGTCGCTGTGTCGCACTGTCACTGTGTCACTGTGTCACTGTGTCACTGTCGCTATGTCACTGTCACTGTCACTGTCACTGTCGCTGTGTCATTGTCACTGTGTCAGTGTCACTGTGTCACTGTCACTGTGTCAGTGTCACTGTCGCTGTGTCGCACTGTCACTGTGTCACTGTGTCACTGTGTCACTGTCGCTATGTCACTGTCACTGTCACTGTCACTGTGTCATTGTCACTGTGTCACTGTCACTGTGTCACTGTGTCACTGTGTCACTGTCGCTATGTCACTGTCGCTGTGTCATTGTCACTGTGTCAGTGTCACTGTGTCACTGTCACTGTGTCATTGTCACTGTGTCACTGTCACTGTGTCACTGTGTCACTGTCGCTATGTCACTGTCACTGTGTCATTGTCACTGTGTCAGTGTCACTGTGTCACTGTCACTGTCACTGTGTCATTGTCACTGTGTCACTGTCACTGTGTCACTGTGTCACTGTCGCTATGTCACTGTCGCTGTGTCATTGTCACTGTGTCAGTGTCACTGTGTCACTGTCACTGTGTCATTGTCACTGTCACTGTGTCATTGTCACTGTGTCACTGTCACTGTGTCACTGTGTCACTGTCGCTATGTCACTGTCACTGTGTCATTGTCACTGTGTCAGTGTCACTGTGTCACTGTCACTGTGTCATTGTCACTGTGTCATTGTCACTGTGTCACTGTCGCTGTGTCACACTGTCACTGTGTCATTGTCACTGTCACTGTGTCATTGTCACTGTCACTGTCGCTGTGTCGTGGTGGTCGCTGGAGTCTGGGGGAGTCGAGTGTCAGGGTGTCGTGGCGGTCTGGAGTCGGTCACCGGGGTGTGTGCAGCGGGCAGCGTTCAAACACACACTTTCTGAAGCTGCCATGTTGAATATACACCTGAATGAATCTATTGTCACCGGCTAAGACCATTTTAAAGCTACAAGAAGCATTTGAAATTATTCAGCTCAATCTTAATTCTTTAAAGTAACTTAAATATTCAGTAATAAGGCTATGATTAAATAAGTGGGTCGGGCAGCAGGGCGGGTACATTATTTTAATATTAATACTTGCGGTCCGAGTTGGGGGTGCGGGTCGGTATATGTAATATATATAATATGTATAATATAATGGTGTTACTACCCGGGAACTAGACCAGATCCATGACCAGATCCATGAACAGGGAGGTGCAGAGGAGGAGCAGGGAGGTGCAGAGGAGCAGGGAGGTGCAGAGGAGCAGGGAGGTGCAGAGGAGCAGGGAGGTGCAGAGGAGCAGGGAGGGAGGTGCAGACCCGTCGCTGTTGTGGCCGACATATGACCATAAAAGGAGACCACCTTGCTTCCATGTTTAATATGAAGTAGCAGAGTACCACCTGTTGTTATTGTTAGGTATGGTGGTGGGTACCCCTACCTCACGCACTATAAATGTAATGGCCAATAAGGAAACCAAATCGTTGAGGGAGAGAACAGCTGACAGAACGTCTACTCTCCTATTGGCTGTCATGCTGTGTTCCAGATGCCTCATACACCACTTGCACCAGTGGCTAGTGGGGAAGTCTCCCAGCTTTCTTGAAGTATTTCACGGAGGAGCGCCCCCTTTTGGTCCCACTCGCTATTCTGAAAGCAGAGCGAGTTCAGTGAGGCGACCGTACGACTCAACAGAATGGCTGCGCCCGTAAAGAGATTTATTTCTTTGTATTTGTACCACGTTAGTCATTTTAATGTTGATTTTAAATGCTCTTACGCACTTGATTACATTGCTGCTTTATTCCGGTCACCAATGTATGCATTGGTGACCGTCTTGCTGCCGTCTTGACGTCACAAGAGCAACTGGCGCGGGTGGAACACACCATGTGGTGGACGGTGGCGTAACACACAGGCCCGTTGTCGCTGGGGGACACGTTTATGAATGGAACCAATCAGGGAGGGTTCTGCACCATCCTCTAATGGAGCACCCTGACCACCTCATCCCTCATCTGGTTATGGAGAGGAGTGTCATATTGTAGCAGATGAGACTGAAGAGGTTGATGGTGGTCCTGTCCCCCAGGTCCCCTTCACCACCATGCTGGCCCTGCTGTGCATGTGGTTCGGCATCTCCATGCCTCTGGTCTACCTGGGCTACTACTTCGGCTTCCGGAAGCAGCCCTATGATAACCCAGTGCGCACCAATCAGATCCCGCGGCAGGTGCCCGAGCAGCGCTGGTACATGAACAAGTTCGTGGGGTGAGTAGGCCTCCGGGCAACCATGGAAACCCAGAATGCATCTGTGACACAGCGGAACACTCTTTAACCCGACGGCCGTTTGTTTCACTAGGATCCTGATGGCCGGGATCCTCCCCTTTGGAGCCATGTTCATCGAGCTCTTCTTCATCTTCAGCGTGAGTTCATACTGTCTCGTGTGGCTACAGATTAACCTTCAGATGAACGGTTGGGGCAGATTAACCCAGCGTTGGCTGTTCTCTGATTAACATAAGCAGTTGGGAAGTCAATGTCAACTTAGTTTTTTTCCCATGTCAAGTGTGTGTAAATCACGTGTGTGTTTCTATGTGTTTGTCTGCAGGCCATCTGGGAGAACCAGTTCTACTACCTGTTTGGTTTTCTGTTCCTGGTGTTCATCATCCTGGTGGTGTCCTGCTCCCAGATCAGCATTGTGATGGTCTACTTTCAGCTCTGTGCAGAGGTACTGGAGAACATCAGACTTCTAGTAAAATGGGATACCCCGCATAACGTACGGGCCAGGTTACAGTCTGCAAGGTTCAATGCTGACGTCCCACAAAACCATGGATTGGTTGAGCATTGTGCAGGTGGTTGATTGTTCTGTTTGTTGCTGTCCAGCTCCAACAGGGAGATGGTTTGATGGTCAACAGTAAAGGCTTCCTCAGACCTGACCAGTTCATGTTCTGACTGCTTTGTATTCTCTGGCTGTGCAGGACTACCGCTGGTGGTGGAGAACGTTCCTGGTGTCTGGAGGCTCAGCTTTCTATGTCCTGGTGTATGCTGTCTTTTACTTCATCAACAAGGTACAACTCACCTGACTCATGTATCATCCTGGGGAGGGCTGAACTGGCTTGGGTCTGCACTAGGGATTCGAGAAAAAGCCCAAACTGTGATGGAACATGCAGATCTGAAGGTCTACTCCTGCTCCGCTTCTCTTTCATCTGTCAAAGTGTCAAAGTGGTGTGTTGAAATATTTCTACGATTGCTGGCAGGATATTTATCATCTTGACAATAAAAGCCCAGTTAGACATTTGACTGAAAGACATGAGTTTAAACTCAAACTGCGCCTTGCATTTGGAAGATGTATCTATGTATTTATCAAGTCACAAGTCAGTTCTCAATCAGAACGATAAGGCCATGTAGCCTAGAAGGCTGAGTCCGGTTACATTCTGGTAGAGGGGATTACATTGTTCAGTGGGCCATAATATGGATATAATATAATGATGTTGTATGAAATGCTTCACACACCAAGGCCTTAGACTCTCACAACACTGTGGCTTTATACATACGTGTAGGAATAGCCTAACCCTCAGTCCAACGCCAACATCTAAATCTACCCATGCTCATGCAGAGCTTCACACATAAGTCGCCGCTGGTGTGTCTTTGTCAGGACAAAAGAAACTCTGCTAAACTTTCACGAACGGTGAAGAGGACACTGGCAAAAACAGGACTTCACTCAGGTCTTCTTTTAGGAACTACCAAATGGCATATATTACTATGTTGATACAGGTACGCTCAAGACGTATTTGATTTCAGACATATTTATATTAGGGCTGGCAACGATTAAATGTTTTAATCGCGATTAATCGCCTAGTATTGGTGAGTTAACTCACGATTAATCACACTTTTAAAATTCTATTTTAAATCCGCTCCAATTGAAGTTAAATTAGATTATCAAATGGAATGACACACTATCATTCATACCAAATGTACTTAATAAGCAAAAACCAGACCAAGTGATCTTGAGGGAGTTTTATTGACAGTGTGGGTTGAATATAAACTTACGGAACACCACAGATTAGGGAATTATAAACAGGCAGTTAATTAGTACAATTGTAAACCAAGAGTTACTACAAGTGTAGTTAAATTCAAATAAGTAGCACCAGAGATTTGGGAATTGTAAACAGGCTGTCACTTACTGCAAGTGTAATTGAATGTAAAGTAAGTGGAACTAAAAACAAAAATTATTTCTGATATGAATGTTGACATTCTGTGGGCAAAATCTTTCAAAGTGAAAAAAAAAAACGATAACATGCGTTAATGCGTCAATTTGTTACCCTGGAAATCCAGAGTTCTCGCGAGAGCACAATGTGAATTTGCTCAGTGAGTCACTCTGGGAACGAGCAATCGTGTTAAAATAAGATTGTGTTAACGTGTAATTAAGGTGTTAACTTGCCCTGGCCTAATTTATATGTCTGATTATATGTACACACACAATTATATCTGCAACTAGGAATTTGGTTTTGACGTTCAATATTTGTCATTTTTTGCTTTCTAATCAATAGCTCATTGAGAGATTTATTTTTGATAAATCTTGTTTACAAGATACATAGATACATATGACAATTCTTCACACGTCTCTCCAGAAATTAAATTCAATGAGCAATTTAAGACATTTTAGTAGGAGACATTTAGTTGTAGGCCTACTTACTATACTGTAAGCTATATAATGTATAGAGACAGGAGCGTCTCACACTGGGCTGTCTGTGACTTCTGGCCGGGAGTCTCCTTTGTCTCGTGGTTTGGGCTGGCGTAGAGCCATCGTAGAGCCTTTGGGTTTGGATGTTGGACGTTGACAGCGTCATGTAAGAACTCCACTAAACGGCCAACAAACCAAAGGGCTGTACTCTGACTATTTGATTAAATGCTCTGTTTGGGAGCTTTCTCAACATAGTATAAAATGTATTTACATAATATATTATTCTATAATATCTTCTCATATTTTGGATGAAACCTTTCGGGTACTTTTACTTGAGTACTTGTTTGCTGCAGCACATGTCTGCACCCTGATCTGCACTAAAGTGTGCTGTACGTCTGAGTGGTAGGGAACTAAACAAAGGGTCTTTTTATTTATTTAATATTTGCTTGGAATGTGTAGTTAAAATTCAAAATACCATTTCACATGAGGGATGACTATTGTTGGACAGAGAGTAGGAGTTTTAAATATTATAATATTGTAATATAATACCTGTACAAGACTTTCACAAATAACAGTGTATATATTTGATGTATTTTAGACCTCTAAACTATAAATGTTTTTTCAAATGAGGGGTTTTGAGGAGATTGCTGGTATTACAGATTATTTAGAGTGCTTCATATAAACGGGTCCCGACCACTGAAAGGCTGCGTGCCGAGCACTTCTACATCCTGCCTGTCCTCCCTAGTTTGCACCTCTGCCTTGAGTCGTGTTGAGTGAAGGTAATCCCAGTATAGACGCCCTGACTGCGACCAGTCAGCTGGGATTGGTCTGTGCAGTCAATTTCAAACCCATTGTCCATCAGAAAAGTCTTCCTTTAAGTGCTCTGTGTATGTAGTGTGTTGTTGAAGCCTGACGTAGCGTGTGTGTGGTTCCAGCTGGACATCGTGGAGTTCATCCCCTCTCTGCTGTACTTCGGCTACACGGCGCTGATGGTGCTGTCCTTCTGGCTGCTCACCGGCACCATCGGCTTCTACGCCGCCTACATGTTCATCAGGAAGATCTACGCCGCCGTCAAGATTGACTGACATGCTTTTCTTTTTTTGGAGGAGTTATTTTTTGCCACATTTTTTTTAAATATATATTTTATTCATGTCTAGCAAGCACTGACTTGTGTGACCGTTTGTGTGTGCACGCGCGTGTGTGTGTGTGAGAGGGACAGCCACGGTGGGAGTTTACGGTGTGGACAGCTTCACTCACCGGCCTGAAGGAGGAGACGACTGAAACCAGAAGCTGGCACACACACGGCCCCTCGCCGTCTTCTACCCCTCTGCTTCCTGGGACCGACGCTTTCTTCTGGTTTAGGACGTGTGCGTCGCTGTTTGAACCTTGCACACCAGAGATGGGCCAAAATGTTGTCTGTAATTCTTTGATCATTTTTTGGACTTTTTTTATGAGCTGTATCAGTTGGGCAGGTCTATGTTATCCTTATTTTTTAACAAAAGTGTTGGTCTATGAATGAAAATAATTCTATTAATATTATAGTGGCTTTACTCTTTCTTTTCTCTTCTCTTGTGAAAAAGGACTTTGTGTTGACGTTAGTTTTGTACGATCAGAGGTGGTGTTGGGACTGGGGATAACGGCGCTGGGGTTGATTTGGTAGAGCCAGAAAGGCTTGATAATTCTGTATGAAACGTGGGCGGTATTAAAGGGTTGGTTTTGTATTTGTCCACGTGTGCCCATTTTCATTTTCACACGGCCCAGATCATATGCTTTCTTTTTCCAAAAGATGTTGGCTAGTTCTGGCGATTGGGGGCGTTAGTCTCAGCGCCGCTGGACAGACTGCAGACGTGTTGAAGTTACATGACCAATCAGAGCCACAGTTCTCATTATGCTGCTGCCGTTAATGGAAACATTGAAATACGATGCAAAGTGAGGACTACCATGTATGTGTAATTATATAAAAGATCAGAATGTGGACCTTTATGATAAAATGACACTTGAATGGATCCCCGTCTGAACGCTGTGGTCTTGCTTTTTTTCTGACACATGACTACAAAGAATTCACATTTTTGTTGTGTATATGGTGCAGAAAACGGGAATCTAAACTAGCTTTGTAGCAGTGCTAATGCCTTGCCAACTATGCATATACGGACAGGGAAATGCCTTCATTTGGCTGCTCGCACGGATAATAAACATTTATTCCAAACATCCTGTAAAATCCCAGTTGACCTAAACATGTGGAATAGGATTATTCTGATCATGGCTTCGATGTTTCACTGGTTCTCATCTCGTGATGCGTTTCAATCATGAACTGATCAGCTTTATCTTCTTGCAACGAAGTTCTGCCCCTTCTGCAAACCACTAACTGGCATTCAGCCTTAAAACAACACAACTATGAGGTTGAGTTGCAACAGCTCCTGACGAAGAACAATATCTGACCGTACATACTGGCATTTCTTGGAAAATCGGTACATCTTCCAAACCATCCAGTTGGCACTGGTTGTGCTTGGTTTTGGCTCTGGGTCGTGTCTGATCTAGGGAGGATGTTTAGGAGGTCGGCCGTGTGGAAAGTGACAGGCCCTTTGGCACTTGCATGACATTCCGAGAGTTTGCAGCCTATTATACACTCATGACACTTCTGTAACGTGTGTGTGAGATGCGATGCAAGTGCCAAACACTTGCTATATATATACACATATATATGTGCAAATAAATACATACATTTCTAGGGAAACGGGATAAATGGCTGTTCTGATGAAGTTGATGTACTCAATGCAGTTCTTACTCCATTCAATCAATATTCTCTAACACAAAGTACTGTCACAAAACTTTCCTTGAGGTTGATCCACTTTATTCTTCATTGTTATACTTTCTGAATGCATAACAACGTTGACTTTGAATTCATGAATAAACGACTTTAATTTAGTGTTCCCTGGGCTTTTAATTGTGAAAACACAACCTAATTTGTTAGTGAACAAGCTTTACATTTAGTTTTAATCATATGTAAACCTTGTTTCGTTTGCTTATGCACGAGTATCTGTATGATGTGACCTAAAAGAGGAGAACGGGCTGAAGCCATAGAGTGGATAAGGATTACCTTCTGATCATAATATACCAGCTTAAAAGACCGTCGAGGGGAACATGACCAAATCCAGATGCTTTATGAAGATGTCTTAATATTACTGCTTTTGTCTTCAACTTGGAGATTTATGATTGAAACAGATTTAAATGTAAATATAATTGTTACATGATTCAAACACACTTTCCGAGGTAGTTAATTTGAGATTTTTGTAAATGACTGCATCTGATAACGATAATAACTTTAAACCAGCTTAAACATTTGAATTATTGTTATTATTGTATAAATGTCGTTCACATTTTAATGTGTATATCATTACAGAATCTTTTAATCAAGTTCTGTATTCATCCTCATACATCAGAATTATAATTTATTAGTCTATTTTATTTTATTTATTTTATATTTAATCTATACAAATATTACATAACCTTCAAATAAACTACTTTGGGGCTTGTTCATACCCTTCATACCCATCTTGTAGTAGTAGATTAATAGATGGAAATGACTCGTTTTGTGACTCCACCAATAAAGTTTTGTATCCCAGAAAGGCTTTTATACAATAGTTTCTGTAAAGAAAAATGCATCTATTCTGTTTGGCTTGAGAGCTGTGGCTTCCTGAGCACTGCACAAATGGCTCCTCTACGGCCCGTTGAAACACCTGTCTAACACCTGTCTAAAGAAACACCTGTCTAACACCTGTCTAAAGAAACACCTGTCTAACACCTGTCTAACACCTGTCTAAAGAAACACCTGTCTAAAGAAACACCTGTCTAACACCTGTCTAAAGAAACACCTGTCTAAAGAAACACCTGTCTAACACCTGTCTAACACCTGTCTAAAGAAACACCTGTCTAAAGAAACACCTGTCTAACACCTGTCTAACACCTGTCTAAAGAAACACCTGTCTAAAGAAACACCTGTCTAACACCTGTCTAACACCTGTCTAAAGAAACACCTGTCTAACACCTGTCTAAAGAAACACCTGTCTAAAGAAACACCTGTCTAACACCTGTAAAGAAACACCTGTCTAACACCTGTCTAAAGAAACACCTGTCTAACGCCTGTAAAGAAACACCTGTCTAACACCTGTCTAAAGAAACACCTGTCTAACACCTGTAAAGAAACACCTGTCTAACACCTGTAAAGAAACACCTGTCTAACACCTGTCTAAAGAAACACCTGTCTAACACCTGTAAAGAAACACCTGTCTAACACCTGTAAAGAAACACCTGTCTAACACCTGTAAAGAAACACCTGTCTAACACCTGTCTAAAGAAACACCTGTCTAACACCTGTCTAAAGAAACACCTGTCTAACACCTGTCTAACACCTGTCTAACACCTGTCTAAGAACCAGACTGAGGAAACACCTGTCTAAGAACCAGACTGGAAACACCTGTCTAACACCTGTCTAAAGACACACCTGTCTAAGAACGAGTTGGGGATACCTGCATACACTTATTATGTTGCACATAGAAATGCCTTGTTTAGAAAACCAGTCTTTTTAAATTGTGATTTGAAAAGAATTTCAAAAATGAACTATCTTCCTGTTACTCCACTACCACACTTCCCTTGTACTTTCATTTTTGTTCATACCAATAGTATGTACACATAAACAAAGATATTGCCATAGCTGTTTGTACCTGTGTGAATTGAGGAGGATAAGAATAAGAACCAGGCCATGAGGCAACACCTGGTTTACGTGTTTGAGCTTGTCAGCATGCAGCCTAGCTGATGTAGGTACAGGCTATTTAGTTCTATAATTAGGTCCATTTTTGAAACGTGCATGTAGGCTAACTGTGGTTGTGGTTAAGGCATTTAGGCCATGACATAACCCAGTAGTCAGTTTGTAGTTCTTTTGGATGCAGGCCTTCCGTTTGAGAATGTCGAACTGCGCCCAATAACAATTGGTACTTGGAAAAATCTGTGGTCACAAATGACGATCACATCTAACAGACACAATGATGAGTTAAATCATTCTGTTATTGTATTAAAACATTCATACGACCTGCTATCAGGCCTTATGTTTATTATCTTGCTATACATTTATATATAGCCAGTCTTCAAAAAATGCTATCGTAATGCAGTTTTTATAACACAAGCAAATTATTAAACCACTGGTTTGTCTTTTAATCATTTCCACATAACACATGACAAGTCAAAGATACATGGTACTGTACGTCAATAGTTCTGTTGTGTTCATCATCTCTTTGGATCAACCAATACACAAACATTGCAGCAACTGATTGCATGTGAGATATGTAATTTAAAAAGTATATCATTTATATAATTCTCCCTGTAGTTGATAAGCTCCATGCTATACAAAATAGTGTAAGTGAAAAGATGTAAAGATTCTATTTTCCATTCTTTCGCCTTTTTTTTGCAAAGCTGGCTGTAATAGTAAAAATAAAACAGGCTATGTCGCTAAAACGAGATACACAAAGAGTTCGGAATGCAAGACTTACTTTAAGCTAGAAATATATACCACTACATGTGGATGTGGTCTGTACCAGACGGCATCCAGTTTCTCACTAAAAGCAAAAAAAAAAGAAACAAAAAGATTAATAAAATCCAATCTGGTTTTTTTTTTTCTGTCAGTCTTAATACCATAATGAATAAATTCCCTTAGAAATATGTTCTGCACCTACTAGACAACCAGGGAGGGGAGGATAAGTGCATCCCAGCAGGTTTAGAGGAGGTCAGGGGGCTGCAGCCAGGCCTGGGGCAGCAGCAGGAGTCAGGGCCACCACAATGCTCTGTACCGTGTCAACCCACATGGTCGTTCATGTTTGCCGGCAAACCACAGTTTAAAGAATAATCTAAGAACTTGAGATGGCTGTGGCTCTCCGGCTGGTTTCGTCCTCTGTCTCACATGTTTCACTTTTTCTAACCTCATCATGACTACCTTTACTCTGTGTTTACTTGAGCCACAATGATCACATGACACCAAATCAAAGGAGCACAGATTTAGAAAACCTTCCAAGCATCTGCTGGAGATAGTCCTTGGTGTGATTGTGGCCAGTCCTCACCTAGAGAAAGGCAGACAGCTCTCTGGGCACAAGTGCAGGAAATAAGTGCCATGTTTTGGGGTTGGCCCCTGACTCCGGAGTTAGGGGTGGGCGGGTTTGGGACATTGACGCTGGCTGAGAGTTGACTAAAAGAACCACCGTGAAGTGGGTCAAGGTCTGCCTCAGGCCCTGGCTACATCATTTTAGAAGAAATATTTTCTACAAACAAAATAAAAGTTGGTAACACCCCTAGAAAAAAAATATTTGAAAGGGTGGGGGTCATATGTAGAGGGATATTAGTGGATATAAATCTAAAAAAATACTGTTATTTATTTGGAGGAGAAAATACATAAAATTGGATCAAATCTACACATCAAACTAATGGCACATACATATACAGGATCAATACACACAATACATAAACATAGAAGCGGAACATTTTAAAGAAAAAAAAATACTCTTTTTTTTTTTAAGGTTGAAAGTGCTAGATTCAGATTAGCCCACACTAACCCAGGGAGGGCAACACAATACCTGCCAATCGCTTTTTAGTTATTTTACAAAGAAATAGAGATAAATGTTTACTTTGATTGCTTCAGATTTGTCTGAAGCCAGAAATTATTTTTTTAAACTTAGAAGAAATTAATTGTAAATTGATAACTTTGGTAATTCAGAAGAAATATGTTGACATCAGTTGTTATCCAAATGTATTTCCAGGGGAAGACCAATACGTTTAAAACAAGTGTAATTTTGCTATTTCAATATAATGATATAGCATAATATTGTATTGATATGGATATAGAATGTCATACACTTGGTAAATACTAGAAATACAAATCTATGTTTCTAATAGAATAGAGGGTCCTGAATGGTAATGCTGAAAGTGTTTCCTGACACTGTGTTAGTCGCCCCGTTATGTCATCATGGACATTGTTTCCTACAGTCATAGCAAAGCGTCTTCTAAAAAGCAATTGGTGTGCAATAGTGTTGTTTTTTCTCCCCAGGTTTTGGTGAGAAAAAAATGTTAACAAATAAATGAGGTGATGTGTTGCGTTGTTTTTCTCGAGGTCCTGTTTTTTTTACAAACAGAAGATAATATATCATATGACAACAAAATAGGACAACAGCCAATACTGCCAGCCACTCCTGTCATGTGTTCCCAGCACTTTGAATGTCAAAGCATGGACACGCTTCTCTTACTAGACATCACTGGCATCGATCTGACCCTGCTCCTTTGACTCGAGAAGCAGCTCAGAGGAAACAGGGGTATCAGAGCAGTGCAGGGTGTGTGAAACAACTGATCTGTCAATCTGTGCACCTTCGTATCTCACTGCACATCACACCATGTGTCCGGGCATGCTAGTGGTCGACAGTTGATTCATCAGCAACTGGAGCTCAAAGCAGCAGTTCAATTTATTTTTGTTCTGTATTTTTTATCGTCCTTTATTTGCTGGTCTTCATTCGTCATATAAGGGCGGGCGATAAGTGTGGGCATGAAAACCGATGCCTACGATGCACACAAGTATTTTGATGTGATGAGAACGTTAGACAGCTTGTTTGAGAGGTTAGGCTGCCGTGGTTGAATGCAGTCTTTGGACGTTGAAACTGTAAATGCTGGGTTCTGCTGGCCGGGCTACACAGAGGATATGAGGGGAGACTGGTACAGGGTAAGAGCATCTTTTTCACATCAAGCCGAAAACTTTGGGTTGAAGTTCTTTTTTTTTGCAGGCTAAAGGTCGTCAATTCTAAAAATGATAAGACTCTGTTACCTCCCATGGTTGTGGAAAAAATGATTTCATGGCTGGGCAAATATGACCTTTTTCAACTGAAACTATGCTTATACAACTGCAGAAACACAGGTCACTCCTGGTGAATTGTATGGAAGAAAAACCTTATTTATGTAGCTGTAAGCCTCCTAGAACTCAAGCTTGTACCGGTATTGGACCCAGTCTCCTTCCTCAGCAGAAAGAGAGAGGGAGGATTGATTTGACAGGGTAAAAGCTAATACTTCATCAATTGTTAAATCAATTAAAGCAAGCGAGATACACACAAATGTGAGCCTGCTATTAAAAACACATCACTTAGTTTCAACACACCTACTTAAAATAAACTTGACTGAGATAAAAAGCAACTATATATTTTGTTGTTGTTGAGATTTTGTACACTCCAATAACATTCTTAAACATAATTTCAATAACAGTTTTCTTGTTTTTGCCATTCACATATGTCAGGGTTTTCCATTTCCATGGTCCATCTCTCTAAAAAACCAACGTGAGCTAATTCCTACTTCTCTGTTTCTAGATCTATGGTACATGACGCTGCAGGGCTCCATTTCAAACGGCCATGGACCCATTCTCCACCAGGAGGTCGATGTGTGGGGTGAGATGTGAAGGGGGAGATTTCAGATTCAGATTCACAGGAAGTGAAGTGCCTTCTGTTTAAAAAAGTGCTTCTCTTTAGGAACAACGTGAATAACGTCCATTTTGAACCATTTTAGTTACCATTCGTTTGTGACTGTTTTTGTTTGTGTTTTTTAAGTGAGTGCAGTCTATGTATGTGTATGTAACAGCAAATAATCAATTACTATTAAACAATTAATAGGTCACTTCAAAAGGAAAGGTAATATTATTATCATTATTATTATTGTTGTTATTATTCCTTTTGGTTTGGCTTTAGGCTGGAGTCCAGCGGGTGGGGGGTCGGTCTGTACCCCCCCCCCTGCTGACAGGAGAGGCTCCAGAAGGCCTCAACACTGGAGAACATTCTAGGATGAGCACACATTTTGAAAAGCAAAAGTAAAATAATTATAATTCAACCGAAATATCCACTTCAAACTATTTTTTTTCTGGGTCACAACAAGACAAAATTATCTTCACTAAAGTTTATCTTTTGTAGTTTTATGTTCTATCATATTATTACTTTGGGAGTATGCAGTACCACACGTAGGCCCACTCCACCCGCCCGCTAAACTAGTGAATAAGGAGGGATGAGATTAAGGGAAAAATATATGGAAGTAAATGGGTTAAAATATCATTATAGCTAAATAAAAAAAAAGGTATATAAAGAAAGCCTAAATATAAGCTGCTTCAACTGGTTTCCACCTCTTACTTTCTTCAAGTAAAACAAGGGATTAGCCTCCTCCAAGGCCCAATCAAAAGCTTTTGTGTGCTCTCATCAAGGCTTCTACGTGTTCAGTCAGTTTTTATTTTTGTAATTTAACCATTCAAATTTTTGGGCCTTTTCATAATCCAGGCCTTTGTGACGGAGCCCAGCCTGGAGGGTCTGGGCTGGGGGCTCCCGGCCGCTCACTGGAAGGCCTGGTGGAAGCGAGGCAGGGTGGTGGCACTGAGGCTGGAGCTGAACACTGCTGGCAGGGGGTGCAGGGATCCGAGTCCCAGACCCCCCATGGAGCTGTCCTGAGGTTGCAGTTGCAAAGAGGTAATAGGCACCGTGGCGACCGCTGCCGTCGCCATGGCGTGAGGATCAGTGGTGTGCAGGGATGAGGAAGAAGAGGAGGAAGAGCAGGAGGAAGAGGAGGGAGCCACTGATGAAGTGTAGCCCATCACCAGGCCTCCCGTGCTCATGGGGGCGCTGTAGGGGGGGAGGTTGAGGGGCAAGAAGCCCAGCAGGTGTGAGAAGTCCATGTTAGCAGCACACAGAGACTCTGCAATCACTGTGGGGCTCTTGGAGAGAAGGGCCTCCCCACCACACAGCTCGTCCCCCAGGCCCGAGCTGGGCTCCAGGCCGGCCTTGGGGGGCGAGGCAGCAGCGGGGTCGTCTGCAGAGTGCAGCGGCCCGGGCAGCCCGCTCTGCAGGTCCATCAGGAAGCTCTCCATCTCCACTTTCAAGGGCTTGTCCAGCAGGTATGAGGTAGATCCCAGCTGGTACTTGGGAGCAGGCTGGGCATGGGGCTGCTGCTGAGGGGGGAGAGGCTGGTGGTGGTGGTGGTGGGAGGGCAGCGGAGGTGAGTGGTGGTGGTGGTGGTGGTGGTGATGGTGGTGGTGGTGGAGGGGGTGGTGGGGGGGCTCCATGTGACAGCCCATGCCCATCACAGCAGACAGTGAACCGGGCATCAGGGAAGGGTGAGGGTGACCCACCCCGGGGTTGGACATTGCCTGAAGGTGATGGGGGTTGTACATGCCCATGGGGAAGGGAGTGCCACTGGGGAAGGGCTTCCCCATCATGGGGTCTTTATTGGGCCCCATCCCACACATCATGGGGCTGAGCTCCTCCTTGATGGAGCAGGGCGGCGACCCGGAGCTCAGCAGGCCCAGCATGTCCGGAGGCTCCGTCTTGATCCTGAGCAGCTCCTGCGAGTGACTCTTCTTCACATGCCGCGTCAGGTGGTCCTTGCGGCCGAAGCGCTGGGCGCAGTACTGGCACAGGAAGTCCTTGCGGCCCGTGTGCACCACCATGTGCCGGCGCACGTCCTTGCGGGTGTAGAAGCGGCGGTCGCAATGGTCGCAAGGGTGCTTCTTCTCCTTGGCGCCGCCGGAGGACTTCCCCGAGTGGCTCTTGAGGTGTTCCAGCAGCACGGGCGTGCTCTCGTAGCCCTGCAGGCACACCTTACAGGTCAGGTCCCCGGCGGTGGCCGAGTGCAGTGCCACGTGGCGTTTGTAGCCAAGCTTGGTGTTGTAGTGCTTGCCGCACTCCTCGCACTTGAAGGCCTCTTTGTTGGGGTCGTGGGTCTGCAGGTGGTTCTTCAGGTGGTCTTTGCGGTGGAACATCTTCTCACAGAACGAGCACTGATGGGTCTTCTGTGGCGAGTGTGTGGCCATATGCCTGGGAGGTGGAGCACAGAGACATAGAGATGACACCACGATGTGAGGAGATTCATGGTATTATAAATAATGTATTTTCATTGCTTGCTGTGCGATTTCTATAAAGTCTGCCAACAAAAAAGTTTTTTATATTAACTAAAGTTATCAGGTTAATTATTATTGTATATGTATGACTACAGAAGAGTATTGTGGCCATACTAGAAAATAAGTGAGGCTTCATATCAAAACACAATGATCATGTCATGTTATTTTCTGGCTGGGCCCCAATACCTCATTCTGTAGGAGTGGTTAATGTGTACGGGCCATGGGGAAGACTTCTGGGTACCTGAACAGTTTGTATTTGGAACTGAAGGCCTTGGGACAGTGTGGCTGGGAGCAGTGGAAGGCCTTGTCCACTGCGTGGCTAAAGGCATGCAAACGAAGCTTCTCCTGCGATGCGAACAGAGCCCCACACACCAGACACTCACTGCCGCCGGCGGGCCCTCCTAGTGCCGCCTCTCTCTCCACCTGCCTCTTCCCCCTCTCCCTCTCAACGCCCCTCTCTCTCACTCTCTCTGGCTCCCTCTCCGACCTCCCCAACAGCCTGGCCGTGCTCCGTCTCTCCCGCTCCTCCCTGGTCAGTGTGGTGATATGGTGTGAGGCATCGGTGGCAGCAGCTGCCATGGCAGCACTAGAGTGCCGCTGCCATGGGACCCCGGCCGTGCCTCCGCTGTCCTCCAGGCTCAGTGTGGGTCTCTGGCGCCGTCTCCCAGTGAGACTCAGGCCCCGCGGTCAGGCACAGGAAGTGAGACTCAGGCCCCGCGGTCAGGCACAGGAAGTGAGACTCAGGCCCCCGGTCACAGGAGGGCTGATGTTCCTGGACGGGGCGGGTGGGAGTATAAAGGTAAAGAAAGAAGCTAAAGTGTTTCCTGTATGAATAATGATTGGACCATCAATATTTTATTTTTTTTCCAAAACATTTCTATACATTTATTATGAGGAAAACGTACCTTCTGTTCCAATGTCCACTCTTCTAACGTCTCCAAGCGGCGTCCTTACGCCTCTCACTCTCTCCTCCACTCTCCTCCTTCTCCTCCCTCTGGTGGCTCTCTCGGTCCAGCCTCCTCACCCTGGCCCGACTGCCATGGCTGGCGGTGAGTAGGAAATACTGCCCTGCATATTTAATTTCCTAAGGGCAACAAGAACATGTAGGTTAAGAAACATACTTCACAATGGGGAATCATTTCAATTGACCAATTGACAGGCTACAGCATTGTACTCAACAGCCGTCTTGACTCTCAATGTCCCGTTGAGGAAGCCTCGTTCAGGGGCACACTTTAGTCACTAGGGGGCGCTAAATAACAACTGTGGCTAACAACACAGAGGAAAGGTTGGTCAAATCAATCTTTAATGTCAGCCATCATCTGACGTCAGTTCTTTGGTGTCTTCGCTCTGACTTCAGATCATCCCTGCGGCAGTGGGCCTTCTAGTGTGAGCACATGTTAGCACATGTTAGCACATGTTAACTAAGTGAAAAACAGTCCTGTATTCCACAAACCCTGAAACACACACACACGCACGCACACACACACACACACACACACACACACACACACACACACACACACACACAACCCGTGTGTGTGTGTGGGAAGGAAATTGTGTGTTTTTACGGCACAAATGAGCCTTCATGAAGCTGTGTTACAAACTGACACCCCAGGGATCCCATCAAGCTCCATAGCAAACCTTCGCCAAACAAACACCATGCAGGTCGTGAATGAGCAGTAAGTTTAGTTTTGGAATTATTTTTTACTTATTTACCCTCACTGACCCACGCGACCCGCTCCTAACTAACCAGCTAACCCAGAGGTGACCCGCTCCCAGCTAACCAGCTAACCCAGAGGTGACCCGCTCCCAGCTAACCAGCGGTGAGCCACTCCTAGCTAACCAGCTAACCCAGAGGTGAGCCACTCCTAGCTAACCAGCTAACCCAGAGGTGAGCCACTCCTAGCTAACCCAGAGGTGACCCGCTCCTAGCTAACCAGCTAACCCAGAGGTGACCCGCTCCTAGCTAACCAGCTAACCCAGAGGTGACCCGCTCCTAGCTAACCAGCTAACCCAGAGGTGACCCGCTCCTAGCTAACCAGCTAATCCAGCAGCCAAGCCCAAGGTGGGCGACCACACCCTTCTTATTGTCATACGGACACACACACACACACACACACACACACACACACAGTCCAAACTCACCAATACTTTGTTCCCACATGGACAGACATGTCTTTGCTCTTGTACCAGAAGGTGTAGTTGTAGCGGAGTCAGCTATCTGATCCATTGTATTTATTTGTGTATGTCTGTTTGTTAACTGTATTAATGACAGTGTTTATGCATGTTTAACCATATTCACGTCACATTCACTTTAAACATATCCACTCACTTGAGGGTGTGTGTATGCCATCACCACTCTGTGTGTGCCTGTGTGTGTGTTGATGGTGGTGCCTAAGAGGAGGTGACAGCTGTGGCAATGTGCAGTGGTTCATCACACAGCAGGGCGAGTGCAAGAGGGTGACACCCGGTCCATTGAGCCACCTCAGGGAGCCCGTCTCTATTGTGCAGCCTACCCACACCGCACATTCCTGGCCCACTGCCGCCTCCCCCACCCACACCGCCCTCATCATGCTACATACAGAGCACATGCATTTGGTTAGCTGCTCCCGCTTGTGTTTAAAAGGCCTCAATATTCACATGCACACATGGACGCACAAACACTCTCCCCAAGGGTGGTCTCTCATGAGACACCATGAGCAACATGCTAAGTGTCTTTCACTTGTGTTGTTTCCATTAAAAGAACACCATATGAGTGAGAACTTATACAATGATATCATGTTACTAAAAAATAACAATATATTAATAATTCTAATCATACATCAATGATGTTATAATTATATTAGGTTGGAAAAAAGGTTAGAAAGTGCACATAAATTCCTCATCCCTCCTCATCCTCATCGTCATCCGCTTATCCGGGGTCGGGTCGCGGGGGCAGCAGCTCCAGCAGGGGGCCCCAGACTTCCCTTTCCCGGGCCACATTGACCAGCTCTGACGGGCGGATCCCGAGGCGTTCCCAGGCCAGTGTTGAGATATAATCTCTCCACCTACTAGTCCTGGGTCTGAGAAAACTCATTTTGGCCACTTGTACCCACAATCTCGTCCTTTCGGTCATCACCCATCCCTCATGACCATAGGTGAGAATAGGAACGAAGATCGACCAGTAGATCGAGAGTGCGGTAAAGCGAACGCAATACCGCCCCCACTGCTCCGATTCTCCAGCCAATCTCACGCTCCATCGTACCCTCACTCGTGAACAAGACCCCGAGGTACTTGAACTCCTTCACTTGGGCTAAGGAGGTTCCTACCCGAACTAGGCAATCCACCGGTTTCCTGTGAGAGTCATGGCCTCAGATTTAGCGGTGCTGATCCTCATCCCAGCCGCTTCACACTCGGCTGCCAGCCGATCCAGTCAGTGCTGAAGGTCACAGGCCGATGATGACATCAGGACCACATCATCTGCAGAGAGCAGTGATGAGATCCTCAGACCACCGAACTGCAACCCCTCCCCACCATGACTACGCCTCGATATCCTGGCCATGAATGTCAAACAGGATTGGTGACAAAGCGCAGCCCTGGCGGAGGCCAACACCCACCGGGAACGAAACTGACGAGTTTCGTTCTCTGCCGAGAACGCGGACACAGCTCTCGCTTTGGGAGTAGAGATTGGATGGCCCTGAGGAGTGACCCCCTCACCCCATACTCCCGCAGCACCTCCCACAGTTTCTCCTGGGGGACCCGGTCATATGCCTTCTCCAAATCCACAAAACACATGAAGACTGGATGGGCTTACTCCCAGGCCCCCTCCAGGATCCTTGCGAGAGTGAAGAGCTGGTCCGTAGTTCCATGTCCAGGGTGGAAACCGCATTGTTCCTCTTCAATCTGAGGTTCGACAATCGGCCGAACCCTCCTTTCCAGCACCTTAGAGTAGACTTTACCAGGGAGGCTGAGAAGTGTGATACCCCGGTAATTGGCACACACTCTCTGGTCCCCCTTTTTGAACAGGGGAACCACCACCCCGGTTTGCCACTCCTTTGGTACTGTACCAGACTCCCACGCAATGTTGAATAGGCGTGTCAACCAAGAACTCAGAGCTTTCAACTTTTCTGGCTGGATCTCATCAATCCCTGGGGCTTTGCCACTGCGGAGATGTTTGACTACCTCAGTGACTTCCACCAGGGAAATCGACGACGAACCAGCATCAACCTCGAGCTCTGCCTCCATCATAGAGGGCTTGTTAGTCGGATTCAGGAGTTCCTCAAAGTGTTCCTTCCAACATTTGACTACCTCCTCAGTCGAGGTCAACAGAGTCCCACCCTTACTGTACACAGCTTGGATGTTTCCCTGTTTCCCCCTTCTGAGGTGTCGGATGGTCTTCCAGAAAGATTTTGGTGCCAACCGAAAGTCCTTCTCCATGGCCTCTCTGAACTTCTCCCACACCCACTGCTTAGCCTCCGACACGGCAGCGGCTGCAGCCCTTCAAGCCCGCCGGTACCCTGCAACTGCGTCAGGAGTCCTCCGGGATAACATATCCCGGAAGGCCTCCTCCTTCAGTCGGACGGCTTCCCTGACCACCGGTGTCCACCACGGTGTCCGAGGGTTACCGCCCCTTGAGGAACTTAAGACCCTGAGGCCACAGCTCATCACCGTAGCTTCAGCAATGGAGGCTTTGAACACCGCCCACTCCGGCTCAATGCCCCCAACCACCACATGGATGTCAGAAAAGCTCCGCCGGAGGTGTGAGCTGAAGATCTCTAGGACGGGGGCCTCCTCCAGACGTTCCCAATTCACCCGCACTGGGGTTACCAGGTCTGTCCAGAATCTTCCTCCATTCCCTGATCCAACTCACCACCAGATGGTGGTCGGTTGACATTTCCGCCCGTCTCTTCACCGAGTGTCCAAAACATAAGGCCTCAGATCAGCTGACACGATCACGTAATTGATCGATCTTCGGCCTAGGGTACTCTGGTACCAGGTACACTTATGAGCACCCTTATGTTCAAACATGGTGTTCGTTATGGACAATCCATGACTAGCACAGAAGTCTAACAACAAACGACCGCTCGGGTTTAGATCAGGGAGGCCGTTCCTCCCCACCACGCCTCTCCAGGTGTCTCCATCGTTGCCCACGTGGGCGTTGAAGTCTCCCAGCAGAGCTACGGAGTCCCCTACCGGAGCCCCATACAGGACTCCATTCAGGGTCTCCAAGAAGGCTGAGTACTCTGAACTGCTGTTCACTACGTTTATTACGCACAAACAACAGAGTTTCCCCCCCACCACCCTTAGGCGTAGGGAGGCGACCCTCTCGTTCACCGGGGTAAACTCCAACACCGGGGCGTTCAGCCGGGAATTTATGAGTATCCCCACACCCGCCCGGCGCCTCACGCCCTGGGCAACTCCGGAGAAGAATAGAGTCCAACCCCTATCCAGGAGTACGGTACCAGAGCTGAGACTGTGCGTAGAGGTAAGCCCCACCAGATCTAACTGGTAGCGCTCCACCTCCCTCACAAGCTCCGGTTCCTTTCCCCACAGTGAGGTGATGTTCCACGACCCCAGAGCCAACTTCTGCCGCCCAGGTCTGGTCCGTCGGGACCCCTGACCTTCACTGCCACCCATGTGGCAGCGCACCCGACCGGTGGGTTGGGTGCATATAAGATGTGGGTCCTAATTGGGGTTTAGAGTTCTGTGAAGTTAACATCATTCTTATGGAATCTCATAATTCCAATTAGATTTTGAAGAAAATGTGGTCAGCTCACTATTCAAAACGGTAAAATTTGAAACCACTACACTTTGAAACCACTACAAAATACAGATGACGATGAAAGTGTCCTACAGGCGGGTAATAGAAAGCCATTTTTAAATCGCAAAGGCTGCGATATATATATTTTTAACCAATCAGAGGGTCAGAATTGAAAACACACAACCAACACAAAAATTGTATTTTACAATTCAATAGTTGAATAAAGATCAATTAAAGATCAGGTATAATATCAATTCATGCATCAATTCATCTCAACACATCGGCCTGGCACTTTAGGAACTTTAAAAAGAAAATTGCATATTAAATCGCAATCGCTATATTGGTCGAAATAATCGCAATTGGATTATTTCCCCAAATGGTTCAGCCCTCACTACTGAGGTGTACACAGAGCGGGAGATACAAGCTGCTCCCCCTCATCAACAAATGGTTCAGCCCTCACTACTGAGGTACACAGAGCGGGAGATACAAGCTGCTCCCCCTCATCAACAAATGGTGTGGGGCAGCATTGAACGGCCGTGCCCGACCGCCTGGGAGTCTTTGGTTTCTATCCGAGGATGAAAGAGCTTCCACATTCCTTTCCCCAAAGGTCAGGGGTCATCCCCTGCACTGCACTGCCTGCCTGCCGCATGCCACGGCTCCTGCATGCTGAGTGACTGCTCTGCCCCTCCCCCAGCCACACAGAGCAGGGTTTCACCCAGCTACATGCTACAGACACGCTGGTGGGCTGGGGGCGCTATGCTACGCTAAAAGGGGCTAAGCTAGGCGGCTGTGATCTCCAACAAGGCCCCGGGAAGGGACAACTCAAATATAGCTAAATATAGAAAATTAGTTCACTCTGCCAAGTTGAGGTGACAACAGGAACACTAAGGGGTAGTTGGAGTGGGAGTCGGAGGAGAATAACAACACACACACAGCCCAACAGCACCGTAATGCCGCCGGGCTCGTCAGCATCATGAGGGAGCAGGGAAAGTCCACTATTGTTTAAAGCTTCACATTAGTGAAGTACAATGTTGCAGAGTAATTAACTTTTCAACTTTTAACTATTCAATGAACTATAATATAATACAGATAATATAATATACAATATAAATATGCAGCAGTGGTAGGAGGTGGTAGACCCCAGTGAGCAGCATATAGAGAGGGGGAAGGAGAAGACCAAAGAGAGAGGAGAGAGGAGGGGGTCGCTGGAGAGACGCACAGAAAGAGGGGAGGAGGATAATAGGATAAAGGGGAAAAGGAGGGGAACAGTAGTCCCTCATCACGGTGGGTCTGTGGGCAGATCAAGTGACTCCAGAATGGGAGGTGGGGGGGCTGACAGGTCATGCTTTACTAACCACAATGACCTGCTCTGACAGGGGGGACCAGACCCAGGGGGACCAGACCCAGGGGGACCAGACCCAGGGGGACCAGACCCAGGGGGACCAGACCCACGGTCAACTGTCCCACATTCAATCAATTCACAAGAGGGATTCTTCTTCATTGGAAAGACAAAGAAAATCAAATGTTGACAACACTCGTTGATAAATGTCCTTAACCAACGTACCATCAGCTTAGAGATAATGTAAGTATTAGTATGTCAAATAAGATATTGTATGTAAAAATAACAACGGTTCCAGTCCATCCCAACGGTTTATAATGAAGGTTCATCTCAAAGACATTTGATTTAGAGATGTCACATATCTGTTCCACTATGTTTCTCTCTCTCTCTCCTCCTCCTCCTCTCTCGCTCCTCCTCTCTCTCTCCTCCTCCTCTCTCTCTCTCCTCCTCCTGCTCTCTCTCCTCCTCCTCCTCTCTCTCTCTCTTTCCTCCTCCTCCTCCTCTCCTCTCTCTCCTCCTCCTCTCTCTCTCCTCCTCCTCTCTCTTTCTCCTCCTTTCTCTCTCTCTCCTCCTCCTCTCTCTCTCTCTTTCCTCCTCCTCCTCCTCTCCTCTCTCTCCTCCTCCTCTCTCTCTCCTCCTCCTCTCTCTTTCTCCTCCTTTCTCTCTCTCTCCTCCTCCTCTCTCTCTCTCTTTCCTCCTCCTCCTCCTCTCCTCTCTCTCCTCCTCCTCTCTCTCTCCTCCTCCTCTCTCTTTCTCCTCCTTTCTCTCTCTCTCCTCCTCCTCTCCTCCTCCTCTTCTCTCTCTCTCCTCCTCCTCCCCCCCCTCTCTCTCTCTCTCTCCTCCTCCCCCCCCCCCTCTCTCTCTCTCTCTCTCTCTCTCTCTCTCTCTCCTCTCCTCCTCCTCCTCCTCCTCCTCTCTCTCTGACCCCCCCTGCCACTGTTTGGGTTGCTGTGGTGTGTTCTGTGGACCAGAGTAAAGCCTTAAGGTTCACCAGATTGGGGGGGGGGGGGGTAAGAGATGAAGAAGGCAGCCTCCTCTCCTCTCCACCTCTCCTCTCCTCCCCTCCCCTCCTCTCCTCTTCTCCACCTCTCCTCTCCTCTCCTCTCCACCTCTCCTCTCCTCTCCTCTCCTCTCCTCTCCTCTGCAACTGTTGGAGCAGGTCCAGTCTGTTGGGGGGGGGGGGGGGGGCTAAGAATAGCTCAAGCTGTGGCTTGGGGGTGTGGGGGGGGGGGGGGGGGGGGGTTGTGGACTGAGGCAGACTCAACACCTTGACTGCCACAGCCATCTCAACCAAAGGAAACGGCCACATGACACAAGGAAAGACTCCAACGTAGGACCAGGAGATGGTTGATGAATGAAGCTACTCTCAGCAGCATGGCGTCGCTATAAAACAGCCAGGCAGGCCAATGACCTACGATGATCACTGTGATGGAGAAGGCTATAGATATAGATACTGCTTACTGGACCTGACTTTGACACACTGACGTAAGCTCGGTCTGTTTAAGGTTTATGGGCTCTTTCTGAAAACAAAGAATATGTATACATCTTCAATAACCTTTTCTAAAACATAGACAGATCATTTATATAATGAATATGTACAACTTGATGAATGAGGTTCTATCTGACTATCAGTGAGACTCTGTGGCCGTTTGAGTGGTTTATAAGAAAGAGCTTCATATTAGCTATGTCCATGTCCTTGTCTTTTGACGAACAACGGACATTTGGACTATGAGCAGCCATGCCTTTACCTGCTTCCCTTTACAAACAAGGCCTGATGAAGCCATGTTACATGTTTTCTATATTTGCTTCTGATTCTATGGTTATGACCTGATGTTCTTTGGTTAATTGATATGAGCGTGTGTGAGTGATGAGGTGATGTGGAGGTGAAGCCTCTTAATCAGGTGCATGCTGGGGGGAAAGCGGAAGGGAAACAATGTTCAAACCACACGCACGAGCGTACAAACCCTTTTTGAAGCTTTTTGTTTGTATTGATTTCTTTACTTTTGACCTAAAATACATGTTGAACGAGTGGCAGCGTGTCGTCTTTAACGGACCACTCTGACCCTAACAGTCCGATTGGTCCTCCTCTCCTGCCGCTGCCGCCGGAGGAGGATGATTGGCTGAGGAAGCAGCAGCACTCCTCATAATTCTACTGCCGACGAGCAGCGACCACGAGCTACAACTACCCGAGCAACATCACCTGGCACGCCGCAGACGGCCAAGCACCCCATTACACTTCAACTTTACAAAACCTTGAATTTTCCAACACTGTCCCCAAACACAGTGTGCCAATTCCCAGCCCAGGAATCGGGCTCATTATCAGCCTCTTCCTCTGAATCCACTCCTCCTCTGCCTCCTCTCCTCCCCTCCTCCACTGGGGAACACAGTGGAAGAATGTCAAAGGATGTACTTATCCAAATAAGCTGTCTCAATTGGGCAGAGTCCGATGACTGCACGTGAGTGGTCTGTGTTTGTGTGTGTGCGTGCACATGTGTGTCAGTTTGTGGAGAAATCCACTAGGTGTACCCTTTGGGCATTCTTGCCTAAGTTTTACACCTCGTGGATTT
>NC_140285.1:17183841-17191341 GCF_964030765.1 Micromesistius poutassou
AAAACAACAAGCATTGTTCCGCTGCCTTTGTTTACAGAAATCTGCAGGTTTTCAATCGACCCGCTACTATTTTTTCTTTTTGACTTCAGGGCAAATGGCCTGACGTTTGTAGACAGGAGGGCATCGTGCTCATGTAGCGCACAACAAGAGAAAAGGGGGAGTCTCAAAAGCTAGAGTTGTAAAAATAACATTCTTGCATAAACAGGGTCTTGAAAATGGGCAGTGGGCAGCTTGCATTCCTCGAATTTCGTGAAACTTGATCTCCTTCTGAATGGGAGGAAGCCAGCTTGTGGAATATATGACAGCCAAGCGACAACCATACACGAAGGAGAGAGAGGGGAAAGGAGGGGTTAGAGAAAGATGTGGCGAGAGATAATACAGAGACACACAGAGAGGACAGAGAAAAGAAAAACACAAAGTGAGGGGACAGATGAATATTCAGCCACTGGTTGGATTAATCTATTAAAAGGATTAAAAGGAGCCTTTTACATTCGCATGAAGTTCTTCTACTGATGTGTTATCTTTATCAACTATGAGTCCGTTCAAATTATATCATTGTTTTATGTCACATTAAACACCTAACCTGCACACACATAACTTTGCATGACAGCTAAAAAACAAAGCTTCCACATCAGGCAGAGACAAGGGTCCCAGCGTGTGGCCAGTGAGGAGCTGTTCAGAGACTCTGTTCTCCAATGAGCTGACCCACTGAACTACGGACTAATCAAGACTAATTCATGTTATTAATGTTGAATTAATGTTGTTAATGTATTCTTGGCTAAGCTCTTTTTCCTCAGTTAAGAAAAAAAAATCATTACTAACATGATATCTAATATGCCAATGTTTTTCCCAAATCAAATTGAAATGACCCCTGTTTTATTTATATTTCTGTATTCTGAATTATTTGATTGCATTGCTTCTGGGGAAATAAGTATAGGAGAAACATATAGACAGTATAGGCATGGATAGAAAAGCCAATTCCAAGATTACTCATATTCAACTGTATCGAACCATGATGTAATTGTTATCAACATGCTTACGCCATAATTAAAACAACAAATATATCAGAGCAAACACTACAGAGGTAGTAACCCATCTATTGAGGATAATGAATATACGTTGAGATGAATTAACAAGAAGTACGGAGAGTCTGCAGAGCAGTTCTCTATTAACACGTTGCACACCCTGCTCCTCTCTTCAGCCCTACAGACACACACACTCTACAGACACACACACTCATTTCAATGAGTGGAATGCCAAAGGGTGGTCTTCCACCTCACTGCTTCACTAACACCTTGAATAAGTGTGTGTGCATGTGAGCGTGCATGTGAGCTGCCTGCATATGTGCATGGATGTGTGTGGTTGTGTGTGTGGAGTTTTGTGTTTCTATGTGCTGAGTCTACATTATGTGCACATATATACATATATATATTAGGGTTGTTAAAATTAGCGCGATAATAACGTATTAACACAATCAGATTTTTATTTGATTAATAAAAATGTACGCATTCACTGTGATTTTGAAAGGTTTTCCTCACAGAATGTCAACATTCATATCAGAATTTATTTTTTGTTTTTAGTACCACTTACTTTACATTAAATTACACTTGCAGTAAGTGACAGCCTGTTTACAATTCCCAAATCTGTGGTGCTACTTATTTGAATTTAACTACACTTGTAATAACTGTTGGTTCACAATTGTACTAATTAACTGCCTGTTTATAATTCCCTAATCTGTGGTGTTCCGTAAGTTTATATTCAACCCACACTGTCAATAAAACTCCCTCAAGATCACTTGGTCTGGTTTTTGCTTATTAAGTACATTTGTTTGACAGCCCTAATATATATATTATTTTTTTTCTTTTTTATATATGTATTTATTTATATATGTATATATATATATATATGTGTGTGTGTGTGTGTGTGTGTGTGTGTTCTATGTGTGTCTGGGTGCAGGGGGTGGTCGGATGTAAGGAACTTGGTGAGAAGCCCTTCTTGGGGTTTAGGTTTCAGATGGAGAGTAAAATAGTTAACAGATTGCTGAGCTCAGACCAGACTTCCTTCCCTCATAGCCGTCCTCAGTCTGCTGCTGCCTGCTCAGCCTCTCAGAGCTCCTTTTAGCCAAAGCCAACCATTCACCCAGCCTGCTACACATCCACTCACATCAACACATCAACACATCAACACAACAACACAACAACACAATGGTGGAGCAGCAAGTCAACAAATAAGAAAAGCCAAAACCTTTGCTAAAATGTGATCTAAAATGGATGTGACTGGCGGTGGCCTTGCTGCCATCTAGCTGAAGCTGAGGGGAGATGAGTTCAGGTGGACCACTCCTAACATTACACAAGCTGCACCGCTGTGAGTACGACCTCCGCTCTGACACTTTGGAGAAAACTACTTTGTAAAGCTTTTTGATTAAATGAAATAGAAATGAGAACCACGTCTACATAATGGTGAGTTCATTTGTTGAAGCATTTCATGGCTCTTTCAGGAGGAATAATGTGTGCATGCCAGGGGTTGCAGTTCAACCTATTTCTGAAGCACTCATTTCATTCTTCTGCCTTCAGAATTCTTTGAATAACTTTCTTTTTTTTTCTCCACTTGTCGTTCTGCCACCCACTGATCAGTGTGTACGGTCGGACGGCAAGCGAGGAAGCTTTACGCACACACACACACACACACACACAAAAACACACACACAACATTACAAAAAAAAAACACTCGCACATGTGAGCAGTGAGCACGCGTGCAAAGTCACTTACGGGCAAAGTGAGCGCATCCAGCCCGACCGCCAGAGAGAGGAGGCCACGCCACGCAATTGGCTGAGCTAACACTGGGGCAGGGGGGAGGGGGGAGGGAGGGGGGAGGGAGGGGAGTACGAGTGGCGTCAGTCACGTGACAGAGTCCAGCAGAGAGTGTTATAATAGCCCCCCCCCCCCCCCCTCGGAGCGGAGAGGGGGGGCTGGATGTGAACCAAATCCCTCTCTACCACACAGGCTGACCATTGTTGGTCCATTCACTGGACTCCATCTCAGGGCACTTTATCATTCAATCAGGACAGCTTTCACACCGCAGACTGCAGAAAGGAGGCCTTCAATCAAACTGAAAACCTCACAGTGGCTCTGGAGGGGGACCACAGAGCACTCTCATCCCTCCCCACGCTGTGGCCGGGGCGCAGGGCAGGAGAGCGCAGAGACCAGGGGGCGGGATGGATGGACCATCACAGAGGGACAGAGATAGAGCGCTTTGGTTGGAGAAGAGCGAGAGAGAAAGAGGGATGTTCAAGAGCAAGCCAGAGAGGAGGCAGTGTAGGTGTGCGTGTGTGTTTGTGAGCGGGATGGATTGGGTGAGGGGTCAGGTTTGGTGCTTGGTGATTCCGGGGGGAATGAAGGGGGTGGATCCACAGCTCTGTGTAGAGGCACAGAATGGACTGCCTGGCCTACTAGGAAATAATGAGGGGAGAAGTATGCTTGAGAAGTAAGGAGGGGGTGAAGGAGGAGGAGGAGGAGGGAATTTAGGATGAGAAAGGAGAAAGGAGCGCGCGGGAAGGATCAAAGGAGCGCATGAGGAGTAAATTGGAGAGACAAGGGGGAAGCCAAGAGCATGAATGAATGAAAACAGAGAAGTGAGGCACAAAAAACATGAAGCAGGTTGATGTGTGGGTTCGAGCGGGGAAGAAAACAGGAAGCCAGCGAGAGGGGAAGTAAAGCCTTCTGGTGGACGAAAAAAAGAGAATAACTGAATAAAAGTGTGTGTGTGTGTGTGGGGGGGGGGGGGGGCTTAGATGCAGCAGGGCTCCTATCTTTAAAACTAAGCGGGCATTAAAGGGTCACAACCAATGAAATATACACAGGCAGCTTCAGGGCAGCTCTAGGGGCTGGGTTGGTGGTTGAAGGTTCTGCCTTCATAGGATCAAGGATGTTCTGAGTTGGTGGGAAGGGATTTACAGGAATTGGAATTGCTGTGAAAACACACCTGTCCTTTCAGCCAATAGCTGCAGGTCAAAGATCACCGTTGAACTGACATGACATGCATCTGTTCTAATGTCATTAATGTACAGTGTTTACATCTGTTCTAATGTCATTAATGTACAGTGTTTACATCTGTTCTAATGTCATTAATGTACAGTGTTTACATCTGTTCTAATGTCATTAATGTACAGTGTTCACGGCGACACACCCCAGCCTGTATCTGGTATCTTAAGGTTGGCCATATTATAGATATTTAGCTTCTTTCTGGAATACGTATTCTAGGAGGCTGTTGTGTTCTTTGTTCTCTTTTTTATCAACCAAACAGAGGTTTTTCTTGGCATTACAACACGCATAGGGCGGCTGGTGAAGGGCTTATTAAAGTCACTTTAGAGGAAGCACAGAGTGTGTGTCATGGCTGCACCATCCCTCCCCATTCTCTGCAGACCAGCAGTCGCTCTGTGAGTCAAGGAGCAGCATAAATACCTGTGTGTGTGTGTGTGTGTGTGTGTGTGTGTGTGTGTGTGTGTGTGTGTGTGTGTGTGTGTGTGTGTGTGTGTGTGTGAGTCAGAAGTCGCCTCTTTCTCTTCCTTTATATGGATCAAGTTGCTTCATATTCACTGACTCACAAACAGGCATCTCGCTACATGAGAGAAGACCGCACAGAAAACAATCCTTTAAAACAGACAGGCAACTATCTGCTTGGTCACCCACTCACACTCACACACACACACACACACACACACACACACACACACACACACACACACGCGCACACACTCCTTACATTCTTACACGTGGTATGGTTCAGAAATACCGGGGATGCATCACAAACTGGCATATTCCACAACTCTACTATTAAGTATGACACATAATACATAACTAACCAAGCATACAATTATGAGAACATTGGAATTTGAATGTCAAAGACGAAAATTGACTTTGTTTAAAAGTTCAGCTAAAAGGGGAATAAGGAAAGTACATTTCCTCAATTTACACTTTATGCCCCTCAATTGTCCCAGATGCCACCTCTTCCCATTTCTCTATTGCTGTACCATTAGAAAGGCTCAATGCAGCGCCCCTTAACTTAACACAACACCTGAACCTCCAGTCTGGGTCTCCTGAGGCTTTCTGGTAAGACGTTCTTGTGAGGGCTTCCTTAAGAAGAGTCATGAAACGGTGACGCCTTAGTGGGAACCGCAGAGTTCATACAGGAAGGCTGGGTGTGACAAAACACCATCACAGGGTTAGAGGTTAACACCATCACAGGGTTAGAGGTTAACACCATCACAGGGTTAGAGGTTAACACCATCACAGGGTTAGAGGTTAACACCATCACAGGGTTAGAGGTTAACACCATCACAGGGTCTAGAGGTTAACACCATCACAGGGTTAGAGGTTAACACCATCACAGGGTTAGAGGTTAACACCATCACAGGGTTAGAGGTTAACACCATCACAGGGTTAGAGGTTAACACCATCACAGGGTTAGAGGTTAACACCATCACAGGGTTCTCTGGAGGTTAACACCATCACAGCAGCAGAGTCTTAACAGAATGGCAGCGAACAGGCCCAGGTTATAACGCATGGCCCATCTTTCTCCGCCACTCAGGACGATGACTGGGAGGGTCCCCTGGTCAGCGGACACACTACAGTTCACCACTCAGTTGCATCTTCAAGTTCCCCTTGGTAAGTCTGTATATAAGTCTGTATATATATATATATATATATATATATATATATATATATATATTGTGGCAACCTGGCTCGGGAGTGAACCGCCTTACTCCAATCAGCACACGATTGTCTTAGATGTTAAGCCACAAAGGCACTTTTAATCAAACATAAAGTATCTTTCTCAAAAGAACTAAAAGATAATAGGGTGGAATCCATAGCCTGGCACCACCACGGCTGGACTCTCCTTGCACCCAGGCCAAGAGCCCTGAATGCCCCTTGGAGCAGCAAGCTGTTTAAGGTCTGCTCCCCGCTGGCCCTCAGGTGCTCTGCATCACGTTGATTGTCAAGGGCCGGGGTTGCCACAATATATATATATATATATATATATATATATCAGAGATGGAAATTAACTTTTTTGCCCACCAGCCACTCATCTTTTTTACCAGCCACTTTTTATACGCTATATTTTTTTGATATATGCATACATTTTAAACAATATAATAGTAACAATAGATAAGAAGTGTTTTTCATACACATCATTTTTTCCATCAGAAGAATCTGAAAGTAGTAGTAGAAGCTGAAATAGTAGAAGTAGCTGAAATAGTAATACTAATAGCTGAAGTAGAAGTAACTGAAGTAGTAGTAGCTGAAATAATACTACTAATAGCTGAAGTAGAAGTAACTGAAGTAATAGTAGCTGAATTTGTATTACTAATAGTATTAGTAATGGTATTCTCTTTAAGAGAATAGCGGAGCCGGTGCGTGATTAAAAGTAGCACAATAGGGCTGGAAAAACAGCCCAATCTGGCAACCCTGTCTGAAAGTCCTCAAAAAGTATATATAAATATATAAATATATTTATAAAACGGGGGCCTACATCAAGCGATCTGATTGGTTCCCAACCGTTGTATATTACATTACACAGCCTGTCGTGATCTATTGCTTAAATGTATATAAATATATATATGTATATGTAGCAGGGTTCAATCTATCTTGCAATCTAGCGCAACAACATTACACTGCTACATATATATATATATATATATATATATATATATATATATATATATATATATATATATATATATATAAAAAACGGGTGGCTTAAATCAAGCGATCTGATTGGTTCCCAACGGTTGTATATTGAGTGTATACACACAGCTATGACGCCCATTCAGTTTACAGAGTTCAGTATCACTCCGCTCCTAACTTGAACTGTTGTTTATGTATATATAAAAACAATAGCATAGTTCACTGAAGCCTAAAAATATGTTGATTACTGGAGAGGGTGGAAATGTTGTAAAGCATTCACGGTGAGTGAACTCGATAGTAGGCTAAATTGCCGGTGAACCAAGCTACCGTCTCTAGCCTAGCCTTCTCTCTGAAGGACGCTACAGTGTGTTGCATAGCAACCGCCGTACACTTTGCAGGCAGCCAGGAGGGACTACTTTTTTGTATTTGTTAAAAAAAATGCTTTTCTGACTTTCTCGCTTTTTCAAAATTGAGGGTGTCTATGACTTTGATTTCGCCATACTTACGTAACCGTTTTATAAAAGCAATAGATCACTTCAGTCAGTGAAATGTGCTCATTATACCACAGTTAAGGGGGTCGCCACAGCCTGTCGTGATCTATTGCTTAAATATATAATACATACATATATATATATATATATATATATATATATATATATATATATATATATATATATATATGTGTGTGTATATGTATTTTTGTATATCTATATCTTTTTTTAATGAATTCTTTTGTTTTTATCCCTATCTTTCTTACAGCACTGGGATAAACACATACCAGCGCTCAGCAGGATACATTTATTGGTAACTTGTTTGA